>NW_022196564.1:193245-596973 GCF_008641045.1 Pistacia vera | reverse complement strand
TACACCCCATCTCCTCTCACGCTAAAATCTCTCCTTTCACCTCGCCCTCAAGTCACGCTCGGACTCCGACCCAACTCACTGAGTCTCAACCTCCCAACTCGCTTTCGCTCTCGCTCAATTTTGACCGTCAAAGCTGGACCAACAGACAGCGACTACTCCTCAAAGAGAAGCAGCAGCAATGAACCAAGGGAGACGATAATGTTACCGGGATGTGACTACAACCACTGGCTTATTGTTATGGAGTTCCCCAAAGACCCAGCCCCCACTAGAGAGCAAATGATTGAGACTTATCTCAACACTCTTGCTACTGTTCTTGGCAGGTGATTGTTTGTTGTTTTGATAGATTATGAGAAAGGGTTTCTTGGGTATTTTGTTTTGTGTGAAAATTTTCCTTGGTTCTGCTTGCAGTGTGTTTACTGCGTAGTTTTTTGTGTTGTGACTTTTACTTGTTTGTTGGGATGAGAAAGTGTTTGTTTGTTGAGGAAGTAGTTCTTAGATTTTGTATCTTTTTGTTAAAAAGTGGTTCTTGCAAAGAGAGACTTTCAAACTTTAATGAAAGTTCTTATTTTTATTTTGTTTATTGTGTTGTGTAAGTGTGTTACCGGAGATATTATTCAAATTGTTTAAACCTTGTTTTATCTAGAAATTAATAATTCAACTCTCATTATTGTTTCCAATTTAGTTTAGTAACCGGCAGTAAACCATATGATAAATGAACATAAGTATAGATGGCATATTGTGATGCATATTTGAAGTAGTGAGCATCGCAAGAATCTCTTTTAAGTTATTAGGCCCAAGTCTTGGGTAATTTTCCTCATTAATCATCAATAATGGAGAAAGCACATATTAATTTTATTTTGTTGTGGCTACAGCATGGAAGAAGCAAAGAAGAATATGTATGCTTTCAGCACCACCACTTACACTGGATTCCAGTGCACTGTATCTGAAGAAACCTCCGAAAAATTCAAGGGTATGCAGATAACTGACATTTGATTGTTTAAGCTATTTTACTTATTTATTGATTTGTGAGTGTCTAACATGTATTGTTCATTGTAGTATTGATTTGTGAGTGTCTAACATGTATTGTTCATTGTAGGACTGCCGGGTGTGCTCTGGGTGTTGCCGGACTCTTACATAGATGTCAAAAATAAAGATTATGGAGGTTAGTTTCTCCACTTCACTGTTCATTTGAATAAATAGTTTGTAGCGTCAGAATAACCAAACCGCGGCAGTAGTCTAATGGTCATATAATGTCCTTTCATATTATCTTGTCTATTTGTAGGTGATAAATATGTAAATGGGGAGATAATTCCATGCACGTATCCTACTTATCAACCAAAGCAACGAAAGGAATCGAAATATGTTAGCAAAAGATATGAGAGACGACGAGATGGCCCTCCACCTGAACAAAGAAGACCCAGACAAGCAGCAGCTCAGTCAGAATCAACTTCTGGATGAGGTACCTAAATTTCCATTATACTTTGGTTACTGAATTGTGGTTTCATAAATTTGGTTTGTATAATATTTATTCTATCATTTTTTGACAGTTTGCGACTACAAAGGCAAATTGTACTATGCTGTTATGGATATCAGGTGTATAATGAAGACCCTTGTTATATGGGGTACTCATCTGTTTTAATTTTTTCCCTGTTAGGGTGAAAGTCTCTTAGCTAGAGTTTTGGAGAAAACTATTGTGCTAAATGGGCTTTTTTAGTTTATTATTATGTGAGTTAAATGTCTAGTGGTACTTTTGTATCAGATTTTGTCACTTAGTTTTAATCTATATGGTTATTCTTAGATGGAATTTGGATGATGCTTGATTTGGTTATTAAAATTTTTCTTTTTTTCTTGATCTTTGTGCCTTTGGAAAGAAGAATGACAAGGGAACTGTGTAATGACATCAATTGATTAACAGGGTAAGATAATTTGAAATCTCCGAAAAGATATATCATAAACAATAATATTGTCCTTATAAAGATTTTCATACAAAGTGGGTGGCAAAAAATGAATAAAAAAGTAAAATAAAAGGTCATATTCATTATATTCACTTTTTTTATTTATTTTTTGTCACACTACTTTGTATGAAGATTTTTATAAGATTTTTTTTTGTAAATGTAACATACTCTATGATGAAATTCTTCTCAAGCCTATGAAATTATGAAACAACTTGTTTTGCCGGAGAGACAGCATGAATAAGCATATGAATCTTGGTTATACGAAGTAGGGTTGTATCAGAACCTGGACATGGGAGCTGACTTCTGATTTCATTTGTGAATTAATAGATTAGCTTTATTGGCGTAAAGAAAGCAGAAAATGGAATTATAAAGATGAAACCTTTTTTATATGATGTTTTAGAGATCATAGGTTTTTGATTCTGATAACAGATGGAGCTTGCTTGAACCCTCCATGTAATGACACCTTATTGTACTAGTATAACAATTCAAGATCTTCCTTTCTTCTGGCATCCTTCCACAAATAAGTGGGAGAGAGGGGTTAAACATATACATTCTGCTGACTTGCATATATAAAATCATGTTTTGCTTCCAAATTTATGTGTTTATCTGTATACATTTCTGCCCCTCCTATTGCCCAGACTCCTAATTCACATATTGCTAATGAGTTACTTAAAACATGTCACAATGGCATCAAACCTCTGAATTCTGACATAGCCCACTCTACCTGAAATCTTGTTGAGGACTTTAAGGAACAAAACCCTAACAAAATGATGCCATTGCTACCTCAAAGCTAATGGTCATGAAATTCAAGTTCCTCGCACCTCACCGCCCTATTTATAGTATTTGCTTTTGATACTCAAAAATAATAATTGAAGTCCCCTTTTGTGCTACAATGATTTTGCAATTGGCAAACTGATGTTGGATTTATGCATCTTTGAAGTACTTATGCCATTTCTTTAAGATTTGGAGGGGATCTGCACACTGTCCATGAAATCCTAATTTGTTTATTGTCATGAGCCAATGATTAAATCTAGGGCAAGAAGTTTCAAATGTTCATCAAATCCTGAAACTGAAAGAAGCATGTTCATCAAATACTGAAACTAAAAACTAAATATGGCTGGCCAAAAAGATACACATGCCTCCATGCAGGATCGAACTACAGACCTTCAGTTTACAACTTTACAAGACTGACGCTCTACCACTGAGCTATAGAGGCATGCACATTGCATTTCTTTGCAAGTTGAAAAATTACTGTTTCAACTGGGTGTGTGTTGTGTGTGATTTTTCCACCAAGCTCGGAGTATTACGAGGTTATAACCTGATTCAAAACCAGCTCGACTCTACCGATTGTTCGACCTAATATATGCTCGTCGAGTTATAGCTCGACCTAGCATAAGCTAGTCGTGACCAATCCTTGCAGTCGTTCAACCAATTCATAGATAAGTTCAGATTCTGGGTATATCACGAAGGATCAGATCGACAAAAATCTTTGTGCAATCACATTACTCCATCGCGAGAATATCGGAGTTGCGTTTCGAATTTAATTGTAATCCCATTATTTTTGCTCCTTCCTTTGTACAAACTCTGTATATAAACCCTCTTCAACGATGAAAAAGGGGTTAGAAAACATTTTTAGGATTGTCATTGTAAGCTCTCACAACAAATGTAAAAACAATGGACGTAGGCTCAAGAGTTCATCTCGCCGAACCACTTTAAAAATCTCTTTGCCATTTACTTTACTGTATTTTATTATTTACTCACAACTGGTTACCCATAATCACGCACACATCAGTTTTGATCTCGTCAAGGTCGAGTGGATTACTCTAGTTGGTACAAAATCTTGTATCAACCATTGTTTTAAAGCCTGGCCTGGCCTAACCGGTTGAACCGGTTGAATCGGGACCCGAAAGCTTCAACGAGCTGGGTTTATACTTTTCCTATTCACCCAAAACCCTAAGATTTGGGTGGATGATCGGTAAGCAATTGATCGTCGGAACCTTAGGGATTTTGAAGATAAAGCGCTGGTGAATGTAATGGTGGTGACATCGTTGATTTCCGGTGAGTAAATCGACCGGAAATTGAACAAATCTGGCAGCGGCAACGATGGGATTTCGTCGGCGATTGGAGAGGCTAACGGGGGTGGGGTGAGATGGGTTTTGGTCAGGAGGAGGAGGTGATTCCTTGGTGGTGGGGAGGGTTGTCGTCGCCGGCGTGGATGAGATCTGGCCTGGAATACCCACGTCGGCGTCGGTGAGATCTGGCCGAAATCGAACATATTTCGGCCAGATCTTGGGTAGATTTTAGTGGAAATGGGCTTAGGGGACGATTGGGTTGCATCTGGGTGTCGCTGCAGCCAATCAGTCGTCGGTCGATTTGCATTTAGGGTGTGTTTCATAAAGTTCAAATATATAGGGACTTACATGTAATTTTAGGGGTCTATTTGCTGAATTTTAAAATTTTTTGTTAACCCAGGACCCGAAAACTTTGTCGGGTTGCATCTCGGGTTGGGTTTTAAAACATTGGTATCAACATTTTGGCGTTAGAAAGAGGGGCTCGAACCTCTGCCAAAATCTCACAAATTCCAATAAACAACCTCAGTGATTTAATCAGTCTAGGTCCACAGTAGTGCATACAAGATCGAAAACCACTACCGAAAACCAAAACACTATGGAGATCACCCATCAGGAGGTACAACAAGACGTCGTTAGGCGTCCACCACTAGTGCTGCCGACTTAACAGACCGTGAATAACCAAGGAGTAGCGATGTCAAACCTCGAGAACGACCAACTGGTGGAAATGATGAGAACAATGGTTGCACAGGTGGTGCAACAGAATGTGGCTGAGCTGAGAAATTAGCAACCAACCACACAAAACCTTAACCAACCACACTTCACTGATATTACCCTGACAGGTCGAAATTCGGCTGGTGACCAGTTTGGCTAATTGGCACCAAGAGGCGACCGACACCCCCGACGTCACAAAGTACATTCCGCTCACGAGCATGAGTCCCGTAGGCAAACTAACCCCGGGAGGTGACCAGGAAAACAACCAATGGGGGAGAACGAAGGTAATGGTCGCCCACGAGATGCTCGACCTACTTGACGATATCCCTAGTGTCAGCGTGCCGGTCTTAACCCACGCCCAAGAAAAGCTCGATCCTTGCAAGCTCGTGAGATGAGTCATGTGTGCCAATCTAGCAATGATCGATGTTCCGGTTATAACCAATGTCACGAGCAATGCACTGATGAGCATAATAACACCTATCAACCTAACCATCATGACTCAACTTCGCGCATCAATGTGCATAATGGAGGGGGCTCACAAGCAATAGATTTACGAACTCACCTGCTCGAGGTAAGGTTGAACAGAAGCAACCAATGCAATCACAACAAAGACTTAGATTGGGTGCAGACAATGCTTGACGACCTAAAAGCCTGCCAGAACAATACGGCGGAAGAAATAGTGACCTCTCCCTTCATAGAAGAAGTTCGACAGGCCCCGCTCCCACAAGGATTCAGGGTGCCAGAAAGTAAGTTAAATGGGAAATGAGATCCTAGAGACCACCTCGACACTTTCAATGACTTGATGGAGCTACACCAGGTCTGTGACTTGGCAAAGTGTCATTGCTTCGCGGTCATATTGGTAGGGGATGCCAAGAGGTGGTACAAGAGACTCAAGGCGAACACCAGCAGTTCTTAGCAATAATTCTCCTCACTGTACTTGCAGCAATTCTAAGCGAGGAGACAGTTCGCAATGTTGCTCAGCTACTTGAGCAATATTCGTCAAGAAAAAGATGAAACACTGACCTCATATTTAACGAGGTTCTAGAACGAGCAAGCAAAGGTCATGGACGCGCTCAAAAAGTCAATCCAAACTTTGCTAATTGTAGACATCAGGCTATAAAAGGAGCTATGGAAAGAGCTCCAAAGTGAGATCACGTGAGCCTGGCAAAGTTTTACTAGATGGCTGCAAAACACCAGCGAGTAGACAACTCGCTAGTAGCCCTAGCCAGAAGCTTGCTATGAATAGCCTTGGATAGGCGACAAAATCGCCCATGAGACAAGCAGAGGGGCCAAGACTGTAATGATAGGGACTGGAACAAGTCCCAAAAAAGACAGAGAACAGATAACTGCGGAGACAGGCAATTTTTCCTGCGATACGCGATACACAAAATACACCCCCCTTACGCAAGACATAACCCATATATTCGAAGTCTCCTATGAGGCGAAAAGACTGCCCGCTCCAGAAAGAATGAGAGGGGTTTTGGGCAGAAGAGATCGACAAAAATTTGTGTAAATACCACCAGGACATCGGGCACAATACCAATGAGCATCAGGCCTTAAAAGATGTCATCGAAGACTTGATAAGAAGGGGCCACCTAAAGGAATTTTTTAAGAAGGCACTAGTTCGCGAAAATGTTGGCGAGCAAAATAACCAGGTCCAGCAAGCCTCAACCAATGCCAACAATGAAAGCCTGATAGGCATAATCTATGGGGGGCCCGACATAGTGATGAGCTCAAGGCGTGCTCGCGAGCAATATGCTCGAGAGGCCAGAACTGACTCGGTCCCTTAGGTAATGAGCTGTGAACAGAAGCCGCCAAAGCAGCCCAGACAAGAGACCGAGGTGGTAGGAATCATGATCGAAGAATATGAAGAATCCACTCGCCATAATCATGATGCAATCATAATCACAGCCAGGATTGGTAATACCAGAGTACTGAGGGTGATGGTCGATAATGGAAGTATAATGAACATCATTTTCTTAGAAGCTTTTCAAGAAATGAGGTTCACAGAGAGAGACTTGAGGGTGTGTCCATCACCACTCTATGGATTCACTGGGAACAGCCTGGTCCCCAAGGGAACGATCGACCTTCTCGTGACTTTGGGGACAAAGCCTAAAATCAAGACGGTGATGGCTGAATTCTTAGTGATAGACTACCCGACCACATACAATGTCATCCTCAAAAAACCAATCCTAGATGATTTGAAAGCAGTCACTTCAGTGTACTACCAAGTAATGAGGTTTTTGACTCCCGGGGGAGTCATGACGATCAGAAGTTGCATAAAGGAATATCAGGAATGTTACAACTAGGCCATCAATGTTGCATTAAAATGGTCGTTCCCGAGGACAATGGTCATTACAGAATCTAAGCCGCACCCCGAATCTCTTGAGGATACCATAGATCCTCACATCCATAAAGAAGAGCCTGCAGCAAGGCCAACAGAAGAGCTGCGAGAAATATCCGTCAGCGAGGAAGATCCAACTTGTATATTGAATTTCGACAGTAGTCTGAGCAAAGAAATGGTTGATAATCTGGTGGGGTTTCTGAAGAAAAACCACGACGTGTTCGCATAGGTGCATATAGATATAGTGGGGATCAACCTCGAGGTAATGTGTTACAAATTTAACATAGACCTAATAGCTCAACCAATAAGACAAAAGAGAATGTCTATGGATGCAGAGCGCACTAAAGAGCTCAAAGATGAAGTTGACAAACTCTTGAACATCAACTTCATTAGAGAAGTGAAGTACCCAGCTTGACTCGCCAACCTAATCCTGGTTAAAAAGTCAAATGGCAAGTGGCGGACTTGCGTCGACTTCATAAATTTAAATAAAGCCTGTCCCAAGGATAGCTTTCCGCTGCCCCCGGATAGACCAGTTAGTAGATGCGACAACTAGAAGCGCACTATTTAGTTTCATCGATGCATACTCGGGATATAACCAAGTCTCGATATATCAACCCGATGAAGAACATACTTCCTTTATTACTAACCAAGGGTTTTATTGTTACAGGGTTATGCCGTTTGGCCTGAAGAATGCTCGAGCGACCTGCCAACGCTTGGTCAAAATGCTCACTGACCAAATTGGCAAAACTATGGAGGTGTAAATTGACGACATACTCGTCAAGTCAAAGGTCGTCAAAAGTCACATTGAGCACTTGGGGGAAATGTTTGACATCTTTAGAAAGTATACAATGAAACTCAATTCTCTGAATTGTGCTTTCGGAGTAAGCTCAAAAAAGTTCTTAGGGTTCCTTGTAAATCAATGAGGTGTTGAAGCCAACCCAAAGAAGATTCAAGCTCTTTTAGACATGAAAAGCCTGACCAGCATAAGGTAGGTATAAAGCTTGACAGGGCGTGTGGCCGCACTTAGCAAGTTTGTTTCCCGAGCCTTGGACAGGTGCTTACCATTCTTTGAGAACTTGAAAGGGAAGAAATATTTCAAATGGACGGATGAGTGCGAGAAAGCATTCCAGGAACTGAAGAAACATTTGGGTCAACCTTCTTTATTATTAAAGCCCGTCTAGGGTGAGCCACTGCTGTTATATTTATCAGTATCAAAGTTCGCCATCAACGCAGCTTTGGTAAGTGAAGAAGGGGGAGTGCAGTGGCCGATGCAATATGTGAGCAAAAGGCTGCTCGACGCGGAGACAAGATACCCCAAAATAGAGAAGCTCGCCTATGCCCTTGTCATTGTCGCTAGGAAGCTATAGCCTTATTTCCAGGCGCACTCTATTCATGTGCTGACAAACTTTATGTTGAAAAAGATAATGCAAAAGCCAAAGGCATCACGCAAATTGATCCAGTGAACAATGGAAATGAGTCAACATGATATCAAGTACATTCCGAGAATGACAATCAAAGGTTAGGCTTTGGCGGACTTCATATTGGACTTCTCTTATCAGCAAAAAAGGGAAATAAGCCCGCTAGGGGCAAGCACCATAGGGGAAAGCGAACGACAGAAGCCAAAGCTCGACGACCTATGGTAGTGGCTCTGTATGTAGATGAATCCTCAAATGAGAAGGGGGCAAGAGCGAGACTTTTACTAGAAAGTCCCAATAGAAACCTGGTCAAAGGCGCAGTAAGGTTCGGATTCGCCACCTCCAATAACAAAGTTGAGTACAAGGTGTTGCTCGTGGGGATTCGCCTTGCCAAGGAAATGGGACAGAGTCCATCAAGATTTACAATGATTCCCAACTCGTAGTCCACCAGATAACCGGAGAGTATCAAGCGAAAGAGGATAGAATGGCGTCCTACCTCTAACTAGTGAAGTCCGAGCTTGAGTAGTTCAGATCCTTCACAGTTCTTCAGATCCCAAGGGAGAGGAATTGAATAGTCGATGCTCTAGCCCGCCTAGCCGCTGCAATAAGCCAAGAGAAAACTAATTTGATACCTGTTAAGTTCCTCCCAAGTTCAAGCATCTCTACTCCACGAGGATCAGTCTTAGCGACAAGTCGGAGATACAGTTGGATGGACGCAATTATTGCCTACCTAAGGGATCAAACATTTCCTAAAGGGAGAAATGAAGCTAGAACACTCCGTGCAAAATCAGCTCGATACACGCTCATTAATGACAAGTTATATAAGCATGGGTTCAATTCACTATTATTGCGATGTTTTAACCATGAGGATGTGGACTATGTTTTGAGAGAGATCCGTGAGGGCACTTGTGGGAACCATACAGGAGGCAGATCTCTAGCATACAAAGTGCTTTATCAGGGTTATTACTAGCCTACAGTTTTTGACAATGCACCAGACTATGTGCATATATGCGACATTTGTCAGAGGTTCGCAGACGTTCCGTAGGTTCCGTCCCAAGAGTTAGCTACTTTGACAAGCCCCTAGTCATTCACAATCTGAGGTATCAACCTGATAGGCCATTTGTTTCAAGGAAAAGGGGACGTTAAGTTTGCAGTGGTTGTTGTGGACTACTTCACCAAGTGGGTAGAAGTTGAGCCTTTAGCCACCATCACATCAAACAAGCTGAAGGATTTCATCTACAAAAACATCTTTTGTAGGTTTGGAATCCCCCACACTATAATAATAAACAACGAAAAATAGTTTGACACTGATGACTTCAGATCTTTTTGCGAACGGCTTGGTATTAAGAAGAGCTTTGGTGCTATTTATCGGCCTCAAGCCAACGGTCAAGTAGAGGCCGTGAACAAAGCTATCAAGTACACTGTTAAGAAAAAGCTTGACACCCTGAAGCGAAGATAGGTTGAAGAATTGCTTGAGGCCTTGTGGTCTTACAGAACGATAGATAAAAGCTCGACAAGAGAAACCCCATTCTCTTTATCATACAGGTGTGAAGCAATGACCCCAGTTGAAGTGGAGATTAGTTTGTTCCAAAGGTAAGTTTTCAACAAAGAAACAGACGAAGATCTTCTCCACCTAAGGTTAGACCTAATTGAAGAACATCGGGCCAAGTCTTAGTTAAAGCTCGCTTTGTATCAACAGTGAGCCAAGCGATACCTTAACACCAAAGTCAAGAACAAAGACTTTGAAATGGGCGACCTAATCCTCATAAACGTTGTTCGGGGTACTGAAGACCCAAACTTGGGGGCACTTAGGCCCAAATGGGAGGGTCAGGAACCTTCCACTTGGAATGCCTCAATGACGAAGCAATACTACGAGCCTGGAATGTCGAGCATCTGCTAAGGTATTACCAATAAACAGCTCGGTTCCACTTATGTTTTATTTTCTTTCAATCATTTTTTATAAGGTCATTTATCGCCAAAATGTTTTATCAATAAAAAAGGTACTAATAACTTTTCTTTGTTCTCCATTTCTATTTACTTATTGTTTAGCATTTATCATTCATTGCTTCAAAAATCGCGACCTATGTGATCGTATCTAAAAAACTTAGAGTCAAGAGTTCAAAAAAAGGCAGCTTATCTCAATAAGCCACGCCCAAATCCAACTCATTAAGGGTGAAATACCCCAAATCAGTGAAGTTACACTTGGAAAAATTCAGGTAAAATATATCGAAGAAAATCGGTCATAAGCTGGCGACCAAAATTTGAGGAGATAGACAATGAATCCAAAGTTGGACTTGTCGCATAAGAGTTCCTCGCATATATTCGAAAAGTTTTTCAAAAAGCGAGCTATGCATCACTTGGAGCAAACTCGAATTTTTATGATAAATCTGATTAGGACAATTGAAACGACTCAAGAGAAATAAAAAAAAAATTGCTTGACAGAGACATGCAAAAATATCTTTTATTATTATAAGATTTGGTTAAAAACTTAAAAAAAAAAAAAAAAAAAAAGATACAAAAAATTTTTCTTAAGCAGGTGGAGGAACATGGCCATCATCATCGGCCACACCATGAAGCTCATCGCCAATTGGGACAGATGATTCCTCGACGGAATGAGTGACAGCGGCCTCTTGAGGGTTAGGAGTTGGCACATCTTTTGGAGCCTCACCCGAAGGAAGATCAACAACAATGGGGGGAAATGTAGCCAAAAGAGCTGGATCCTCAACCTCTTTCTTGACTTTCTAATAAGCTCACGAAAGAAAGGTGAAGTCGATTGTGAGGTGAGCTTCCCGTAACTTTTGCACAAGGAAAACTGACGTCTCTCAAGCCCGATTGGTGATGACTTCATTCAGTCCCTCGATTTGAAGCTTGAGCCACTCAGTCTCAGCCTCGACATTTCATCGACCTTCTTCTTCTTGGGCAAGGTCGAGCAAGGCTTGTTTGAACATTGCCTCCCAATCCAAGGCAATTTTTTGAACTGAGGAGAGCTCAGAGTTTAGCTTATCATTGGCACTCCGCTACTGTGCCAAACTCTTTTCAAACTCGGCTACCTTGGCTTCAACCTTTGCCCGCACGGCTTCGTTTGCCTTAATTTTGTCAAGGAATTCCCTTTCTTTGACCCCAAAGGTCGTCATCTCTTCCTTAAGCCGCTCAAGCTTGGCCTGTTTCGCTTCTTTCTCCTTCTCCGCAACCTAGGTCATAGCCAAGGCATCCTCCTTCACCATTTCTGCTAGTTGTAATCCTACCTTTGCAACATAACTGCACACCCAAGCTAGCATCTGGGTGGGAGATGAATCCCTAACACTCACGAAGGTTCACGGGGTGACACCATCTTTGGCCACTGCGGCCCCGATGCTAATATGATCAAGGAGTTGATCGATTAATGCATCGACCGTAGCTCGAGCCGCATCATCCATCTTTTTGCCTCCTTGCCAAGACGAGCTGGATTTACTTTCCACGGTAGCGGTAGCTTCGCTCGTGGGAACAAACTTCTGCTTGACCAATTCCCCAGACACAAACTTCTTTAGGCCACCAGCCTGCTCGACGACCTCCTTACCTGAGTCGGCCTGCTACTCGGCCATCTTCTACTTCCCCAAGCCCCCCTGAGGCTTGGTCGATTTCTTCTTGCCTAAGCCATCATATTGCTCTAGTGCTTTCTGTTTCCTCTAGCCTCTAGTTGGCTCAAATGCTTTCTTCGCTAGCCCATTTTGGGGCTCAGGGTACCTTTCCCACCAACTACCTTTGAGGCAATTGCGGGTTTCTTCACACTTGGGCTTCCCCAAGTTCGCCCCCACTTCTCTTCATGCCAGCGACATCAGTGGGTAGCTCCATCACCGGAGCAACTGGTGGTTTCTTAGTAGTCTTGGAAGTTGCTGCCTTTTTCTTAAGACCCTTCAGTTTCTTGACCCACATTTTTGCAAAAAGAGAAGCAAGCTGCACAAAAGGAAAAAACGTGAGCAAGTGAACACTTTACCTTTCTTGAGAATGGTAAAGAATTTGACGTTATCCTCGCAAAAGTCGTATGCACTCAAGCAAGGAAACGAGAAAATGTCGTTAACGTTGCACTCCCTATCGGAAAGGTCACTAAAGATTTGAAGCTTTTGTAAGCTCACAGCAGGGAGAAAATTCTACTCAACGTTAATTGCAAAGCAAAGAAGTTCAATTAGTTCAACCATTGAGCTTGAAAATGATCTTCCCACACATTATGGGTTGAAATCTTACTAGCTTCTAAAGCAAAAATGTCGGTCTCCCCAACCTCATAAAAGAAAAACTGAGAGTCCCAATGCAGGACCTTCTTTGGAACGTCGACCAGGCCATTGAAACATACCTTCTTCTCCTTGCAGAGGTAGTACGTCTGGTCTTGACCTTTCTTTAATCTATACAAATGGACGAGCTCCTCAACAGATTGCTCGCCCAGCTCGACAATCATGTACGCTATGTACAAACCTATGATTTTGACATATGAGTTCGCGGACAGCTAAGAGGAACAATGTCGAATCGCCTCAAAATGCTGTTGATGAAATGGTGAGGGGGAATAGACACCCCACATCTCAAAAGGGTCTCAGAGATCGCCACCCATCCTATGGAGGGATTCTTCTGGGAAAAGTTTCCCAAAACCCTCAAGTTGAGCTGAGGCGCATAAGTCTCTTTCATGTGCCTAAGATCCTCGATGTTAATCGAGGATTGCGGTTCCCTCCACAACCTGTGAACTGGAGACCGCCTTGACTGAGCCAATTCCACAAAAGCGTGATCGGACGAGCCCATTGCATCAAAATCCAAGCTCCATGTGACGACCTCCTTGAAGACCTCAAAGATTATGTCCTCGAGGACCGTCGAGACCATAAAGGAATCGAACATGCAATCAATTGTGTGGCTGCTAGACGAAGACATGACTATAGCTCATCTCTAGGCACTTGAAACAGAAGTAAACATGTGTTAGAGCTCAAAAAACTCGGTGACCTATCCACATTTTCCTTTCAGTTCAGGCACCCGAGATAGCTCACGCCAGACAACAGACGCACGCGACCTACTAAGGATTCTGACGGCTGTCATGATAAACCCTCCTTAAACCTAGGACCACCTAAGACACACTTAAAAACCTTAATAAAGCCCTCAAAAGATTCAATGTGGCCACGACAATGGCCACCCTCAGCCACGAAAATCAAGAAAACAACTAAAGGAACGGAAAAGAAACCTTACCGGAACAAGAGAATAGGATGAACTTGTCAGAAAAAGCACCGTGAAGACGAAGAAGCAGCGACGAAATGAGCAAGAATGTCTGAGAGTTTTTGCAAGATGAGTAAACTTTCTGACGAGTTCGCCTGTTTTTATAGTGGTTTGCATGGGAGACAAGAGGGCGGGGCTTGATCGTAGCCGTCAATCTACAATGAATCTCGACCCTCCATTCGTTGGGCAATCTCAGCCCTTAGACGTGGCCACGTGTCAACCATCCGCGAGGGGCAATGAATCATCAAACTGCCATAATCATAATTGTCGTCGCACGTCTCCTCAATTCCACACGTGGACAGCTATATTGCCCACGAGCGACAAAAAGTAATTGTCAAAGGCTGCCGCATTTAATGCGACATGACCGCGTGAAATTTACACAACTATCCTTTCTTTTCAAATTCTGAGTTTGTCAAGAGTGTCGCAGAAGAGAAAATGTCCAAGTGTGGAGTACGTCAACTGGGCATGAGTCCGACTCTCGAAGCTCGACCAAATCTTCTATGTCGAGCTTGATATCAAATCGAGCAATAGTCTTTGAAGCTCGAAACGAGCATCGAACACTATAGGGTAGATGTTATGTGTGATTTTTACACAAGCTCGGAGTATTACGAGGTTATAGCCCAATCCAGAACCAGCTCGACTCTACCGATTGTCTGACCCAACATAAGTTTGTCGAGTTATGGCTCGACCTAGCACAAGCTAGTCGCGACCAATCCTTGCAATCATTCAACCAATTCACAGATAAGTTCAAATCCCAAATATCTCGTGAAGGATCAGATCGACAACAATCTTTGTGCAATCATAGCGCCCAATCGCGAGAATATCAAAGTTGCATTTCAAACTTAATTATAATCCCATTATTTTCGCTCTTTCCTTTGTACAAACTCTATATATAAACCCCCTCTAATGATAGAAGGGAGTTAGAAAACATTTATTTGATTGTCACTGTAAGCTCTCACAGCAAATATAAAAACAGTGGATGTAGGCTCAAGAGTTAATCTCGTCGAACCACTTTAAAAATCTCTTTGCCATTTACTTTACTGCATTTTATTATTTACTCACTGCTGGTTACCCGTAATCACGCGCACATCAGTTCTGATCCCGTCAAAGTCGATCAGATCACTCTAGTTGGTGCAAAATCTTGTATCAACAGTGTGAATTAGAACTTTAATAATGAATTGTTTGTAACAGTGTCAAGCTATCAAAATTTCATCAATTGGGTTGCCCAATGTCACGAGTCTAGAGTTTCAACGCGAGGCAATGGTCATGCGACACCCCCAACATCACACTTGAGAGGAAGTAAGTCTATATGTACACTCTTCATCAACTTAAGGTCTATTAGTTTCATCCTATCATGGACTCTTCAGGGAAGTGGCTCTAGCTCCCAACTAGTCATCTTAGAGTATGAAGAACAATTCTTAACGGCTTCGGTACTCCCTTTTCACGGAGCACCTCCCTTCTAAAGGCTTTTATGAAGCATTGCTAATGTACTGGAAGGAAACACACCTGACGTCTCAATTGTCATACCCAATGTGAATGCTTCACGAAAACTTTCAACCTCATGTGCTCTCCACACTTGTTACTCTTGTCACGACATTGTGGAATAAGGTCGTGACACCAAAAGACTAATCTATAAAAAGATGACAATGTATGGGACAAAAGAAATTGGATTATCAAAATAGTCAATGAGAAACATAACTAGCTGAGAAAAGTCTACTTCTTTTGTTTTGAGAACCACCTCTGCAACTCCCTGTATAAACAACTGTATGCCATTATAATTCAGAATTCAACACTTTTTCCTTCTTGGAACTCTTCACTCTTGATGCCTCTTACTGTTGATCACCTTCACACTATAATCCGACTCCTGATTAAACAATAAATAAAATATATCTAGGGTTGTTTCTTTCTCTGTTTGCTGCAATTTCAGCTGAATGCAGACACACCAGAGTCAACCTAAAATTTGAACCAAATTTAGTATTATTCCACTTTGTTTATTTTTGGTATCAAAAACAAAAAACAAAAAGATCAATATTCTTTCTTTCTTTTGACTAGGGGTGAGCACGGGTAGCGGGTAGAACCGGAACCGGGGGTAAGAACCGGAACCGGAACCGGAACCTACCCAGAACCTGCACTGTGCGGGTAGGTTCCGGTTCCAATTTTTTGGAACCGTTACTGTGCGGTTCTGGTTCCGGTTCTTACCCCCGGAGGAACCGGAACCGGAACCGGAACCTGTAAAAAGGGTACCCTGTTTGGAATCTGTAGGGGGTACCCTGTTTGGAACCTGTTTGGAAAATGTTTGGAACCGTTTGGAACCTGTTTGGAACCTGTTTGGAAACCTGTTTGGAACCTGTTTTGAAACCGTTTGGAACCTGTTTGGAACCTATATTGGAACCTGTTTTTGGAACCTGTTTAGAACCTATTTTGGAACCTGGACTATAATGAAATATTTGTGAAATGTAAATAATGGGGTTTCTATTATTTACATATAAAAATATTTAAATAGAAAAAGTTAAATTTTTAGAATAACCTAATTAAATAAATATACGAATACAATTATACTTATTACATATAAATTACACCATATTAAAAGCTTTAATATATTATAATACATTAATATAAAGTTTTGATCAATTAAGTGAATTTGGAATTATGATCCAATTAAAAGTGTTTTACATTTTTAATGTTATAAAAGAATTATTTGAATAAAAAAGTATATTTGATTGAGTAATAATATATAGTTATTTACTTCAATTATCAAGTTCTTAGTATATCTATAATAAATTAGTAATTAATTAATTTATATGATAAATTGATGAACATTAATAAATTTAATTACTAGTAATATCATACTTAACAATTATACATTACATTATGTTAAATGATTACTTAATTAATTATAATTTTATAACAACTTAATTGATTTTAGTTAATTAATTATAGCATTACATTAATTGATTACTACTTAATTAATTGACTTTATTATAAACATTAGTGCAAACTTAATTAAATGATTAAAAATTAATTAATATAATATTACATTAAATTTATAGTAGATTATTAATAGTTAATTCACTATAACATTACATTATAGTATGATTATATAATTAATTATAACTTACATAATTAAATAATTACTTAATGATTATGAGTTATGATATTATGTTTTAAACATTAGTAATTACTATTGCACATAACATTGCACAATACTTAATAAATGATAAGAAATTTAATTAATTATAACATTACCTTATAAACATTTCATTATAAACATTAATAAACATTACATTATGTAAATAATTACTCAATTAATTATATATTATTATATTACATTTATATTATGATCACTTACTTAATTATAGCATACATAGTTAAATGATTACATAATTACATAATTAGTTATGAATTTATAACATTACATTATAAACTTAGTAATTTACTAATTTATATTATTACATTACTTAATAAACGATTAAAAATTATTAATTATAACATTACCTTATATATTTATAATATAATTACTTAATCAATTATAACATTCTATTATAAACATTAGTACATTAATCAAATGATTTGAAATTTAATTAATTAAAATATTAAATTAAGATTTATAGTATAATTATTAATTCATTATAACATTACATTATATATTATAATATGATCATATAATTAATATAACATTACAAATTAAATAATTACTTAATTGATTATGAGTTATGAATATATTAAACATTAGTAATTACTAATTTACTATATAAACATTAGCACAATACTTAATTGAATAATAAGAAATTTAATTAATTAAACATTATCTATAAACATTCATTATAAACATTAATTAAGCATTACAATAGTTAAATAATTACTCAATTAAATTATAATATTATTATATTACATTATATTATGATTACTTACTTAATATAGCATTATATAGTTAAATGATTTATAATTACTTAATTAGTTATGAATTTATAACATTACATTATAAACATTAGTAATTTACTATACTATTACATTACTTAATTAAACGATTAAAAATTTAATTAATTATAACATTACTTTATATATTTGTAATATGATTACTTAATCAATTATAACATTCATTATAAACATTAGATATTAATTAAATGATTTGAAATTAATTAATTATAATATCAAATTATAGATTTGTAGTATGATTACTTAATTCATTATACATACATTATACTATTTATGTATGATCATATAATTAATATAACATTACAAATTAAATAATACTTAATTGATTATGAGTTATGATATTATATTTTAAACATTAGTAATTATAATTTACTACATAAACATTAGCACAATACTTAATTAAATGATAAGAAAATTAATAATTAATAACATTCCTTATAAACATTAATTAAGCATTACATATAGTTAATAAATACTCAATTAAATTAATATTATATATTACATTATATTATGATCACTTACTTAATTTATGCATTATATAGTAATGATTACATAATTACTTATTAGTTATGAATTTATAATTACATTATAAACATTAGTAATCTCATATATATACATTACTTAATTAAACGATTAAAAATTTAATAATTTAACATTACTTTATAATTTGTAATATGATTACTAATCAATTATAACATTCCATTAAAACATTAGTATATTAATTAAATGATTTGAAATTAATTAATTATAATATTAAATTATAGATTTGTAGTATGATTACTTAATTCATTATAACATTACATTTACTATATAGTATGATCATATAATTAATATAACATACATAAAAATAATTACTTAATTATGAGTTATGATATTATATTTTAAATATTAGTAATTACTAATTTACTCATAAACATTAGCACAATACTTAATTAAATGATAAGAAATTTAATTAATATAACATTACCTTATAAACATTAATTAAGCATTACATTATAGTTAAATAATTACTCAATAAATTATAATATAATATTACATTATATTATAATCACTTACTTAATTATAGCATTATATAGTTAAATGATACATAATACTAATTAGTTATGAATTATAACTTACATTATAAACATTAGTAATTTACTATACTATACATTACTTAATTAAACGATAAAAATTTAATTAATTATAACATTATTTTTATATATTGTAATATGATTACTTAATCAATTATAACATTCCATATAAACATTAGTATATTAATTAAATGATTTGGAATTTAATTAATATAATATTAAATTATAGATTTGTAGTATAATTACTAATTTCATTAAACAACATTATACTATATAGTATGATCATAATTAATATAACATTACATAATTAAATGATTACTTAATTGATTATGACATTATATTTAAACATTAGTAATTTATAATTTGCACAATATTTAATCGAATTATTATAATTTTATTAATATAACATTATATTATAATTTATGGTATGATTATTTATTAATTATAAAATTCTATTATAAACAATATTATAATACTTAATTAAATGATTAACAATTTAATTATATATATACATTATATTAAATATATATTACTTAATTAATTATAACATTACAATTACATTGTAGTATGATCACTTAATTAATTATAACATTACAATTACATTGTAGATGATCACTATTTATTATAACATTACTTGTTTAATATTAAAATTACTAAATATATTTGGTATATTATAATACCCAATTAACCAATTATAAAATTAAATTAATAAATTTATAAACATTAATAATTTATTAACTTATCAAATAGACCCCGGCAAATGGCAATGTTAGTAATTAGTATTAAGAATTGTTATTTGTTTAAATGATTTGGTGAAGTTATTTTAGTGAATTGTGATGAATAATTGTTTGTGTTTTGGTTTTGATTGACGAATTTTATGTGAATTGGATGATTGGTTGAATTCAAACGTGCTTAGAGATTACAGATAGAGTTACATTGGACACACAATGAATGAATAAGAAAATGTTAGGGGTGTATTTGTAAACTTATAAGGTGTTTTTGTTATTTTTTAAACTAATAGGGGGTAATTGATTTTTTACAGGGTACCCTGGAAAGGAACCGGAACCTGCATTTTAGGTTCCGGTTCCTTGAATTGAAGAACCTGTACTGTGCGGTTCCGGTTCCGGTTCCTTTTTTTGGGAACCTGTACTGTGCGGTTCCGGTTCCGGTTCCCCGGAAAAGTGCAGGGTACCCGGAACCGCTCACCCCTACTTTTGACCACCAATGAGCTACAAACACCAAGCTTCCTTTAAACCCTTTTCATTTTACTGTAAGCTAAAGAATCTCTGCTTTGAAACTTTGCAACTTCTTCACACCATTACCAGCAGCAAACTTATTATAAACTCTCTTAACCTTAAAATCTGTGACAACTTTTTCTTTTTAAAAATCACTTGAATCTTCTTCCAACTCTTCCGTTTCCACCTATTAAACCACCAATAAGGTTCTGCTTTGATGTTCAACTATAATTAATAAAGCCGAAGGGCCCAATAAATTGACCAAAGTTAACCATTTTCTAATCCAAACTATTCAACCTAACCGCACTTCCCACGAAAATTAATATTAAGAACAAGAAGAAGAAGCTTCATCAATCAAACAACAAATAAGAAAACGCCGTGTTATGTAAAGATTTTCTGATTAATAAAAGAAATAATAATTTATTTCAACTTTACTGATATATTAGCAGTGGTTTAACTGTTTGGAATTGAGAAATTTTAGGGTTAAAAAGATTCGAATCTAAAAGCCAGCAAACAAACAAGTAAATATAAGGAACAGGATTTGATGATCATTAACTATATCTTATTGTTTTGACCCGGAAGGAAGAAATATGAGTATGTGGGCCTCATTTATTTTACCTAAACCTAGCTTTTGCTTTATGTCAAAATGAAAATTTGCTCATGTTTAATGCTTCTAACTTTAATTCTGCGTGTGGTTTGAGTATATTCCAAGAAATAACCCACAGAGGAGTAATCTAGGAATTTTTTGTCCTTAATCATAGATAATTACGGAGTAAATGACATATTCCCACCTGAGGTTTAACAAAATCACAAATGGATATCTTTGATTGTATTTATTTCAGATTCTAATAGTGATTGTTGAAGGTGACTAGAAACAGTAAATTGTCTCAGCAAATGAAGGTCTAAGTTTTATAGAGGAGATTGTGAAGAATCTAATGGTGGTCTCAGAAGTGATTTTGAACTTCGAAATCAGTAAAAAAAAAGCTAAAAATCACTTGTTTAGATATTATTAACGTGAACCACTCTTTGCTAACATAGTAATTCTTCTGCCTAAAAATACGTCAACACGCTAAAAAATTAAAAATCCGTTAAAAAACAAAAAAAAAAAAGAGATAAATCTAGAATTAATGCAACAAACCTGATAGAAATATGTTGTTTGCTCATAATAAGAGGTTAAATTATGATTAATATCTATTCTGATCCCCGTGTTTTAGGGATCCTCTTTTTCAGATCCTCCATCGACCGCCTTGCCTTTCATCCATTTCTTAAATCTTAATCTGTATGTTTGGCTTAGTATTTTTATCCGTATTCTGGATCCTATTCTCCAAATAATGTTTGGCACATTATTCCAAAAATATTACCCTATTTTTTAATTACTTTTAGACCCCATGACGTTATTAATTTTACTAAATACCCCCTGAAAAAAGTTTAAAAATTAACAAAAACACCCCCATCAACCCAACTTGTCAGATTCCGGCAACCACCGTCGGTGATAGCCGGAATCTATACAACGGCCTAACTTCCGACCAGAAATGGCTGGAATTTCACCGATGTGGCCTTTTCCGGCTAGATCCATCACGGATCTGGCCAGAAAAGGCCAGATCTGGCCGTCAACGAAGGCCAAAGAAATGGCCGTCGTTGACCGAAAACGACGACCACAAGATGGTCGTCGTTGACTGAAAACGACGGCCACAAGATGGCCGTCGTTTGGCCTTTTCTGACCGTCGACGGCCATAACAGACCGTAGATCTGGCCTTTTCCGGCCAGATCCACCATGGATCTGGCCGGAAAAGGCCATAACGACGTGTTACATCATAGATCCGACCGGTCTGTGCTGTAACGAAATTTTTCGGTCAGATTCCGACGGTGGTGGCTGGAATCTGGCACTGCAGGTGGTGGGGTTGTTTTTGTCATTTTATATGTTAGGGTCTTTAATTAAATTAGTAAACCTAAGGGTTTTTTCATAAATTTTTAAAATTTACCTCGTAATACTCCTCTATCCAATAACCCAATAATATCCCCAAAATCCTATCCAAAATACTAAACCAAACGCACCTAATATTATTATTAAATTTAATTAATAATTTGTATTAGCATTGAAGTCAGAAAGTCTGACAAATTAATAATTTGTTTCTTTATAAATAATTAAAAAAAGATGGGGATTTGTTGGAAAAAAAAATGAGGGCGCTTTTTCTTTTGTTTTGATAGCAGCAGGCATGGGTCTCATGATAGGAGGAGGTCACGCAGTAGGCACGCGTGAGGGACCTGGGAAACCCACACGTGGCCCGAGTCTAACATAAACCAGGTAAACACTCACTGTCTGGCCCACTTGTTTTAAATCACTTAGCCAATTGGTGACCTACTTATGTCCGCACCCGGTGAGAAACTCATTATCTCTACTCAACTTTGTCCAATCACTGTCACTCTATGACCCTGCACTGGCATTTTAGTAAAATTTTACAATCATTTTCTACCCCTTTTTTTGGTAACACAAATTAACATATTTTACCATATAAAAAATTTATATTTTACGGATAAATTTTGTTGATTTTTCGTGATTGTGGGTCTACAAACATGAGATAAATGTCTAAAATGTGTTAAAATATTTGTTACAATACCAATCCGTTTTTAATTGTACCAGTTGTCCTAGTTAGTAAATTCGCGTTTTATAAGCGAATTATACGGCTAGCCGTATAATTCCCGTATAAAACGCGAATTCACGTATTTTATTAGGGCTGCCGTATAATTCGCGAATTATATACCCTATCCGTATAATTCGCGAATTATACCCGAATTATTGCCGAATTTTTGCCGAATGTTTGCAGACAAAAAAATAATTACATGATAAGGCAAAACGACGTCGTTTTGGTGGGGTTTGACTAAAATTAAAAAAAATCTCCTTCTCCTCTTTCTCGGTTCTCTCTTCCACAGTCTTCATCTCTTCTTCAAATCTTCAACAATTCAACTCTTTTTTCTTCATCTCTTGACTCTGAGTCTTGATCTCTTCTTCTCTTCTCTTTTTAAATTTTAACTCTCTTCTCCAAGCTTTAAGTCCAAGACTTCAACTCTTCAAGCCTCAAGCTACACACTTCTTCTCTTCTCTTTTTAACTCTCTTTGAATCTTGTATGTTGGTGATTTGTTTGTGTTTGTGTTGGTGTGTGAGTAGTAGTAATAGGGGCTGGTGGATTGATGGATTTGTTATGTTGGTGGATTGATAGATTTGTTTGAAACATGTTTGAGAAATGCTTGTGGAGTTATATTTGTATCTGTTTTAACATAATATTTCATTTAGTTCTGTGTTTTGTGTTGTATGGGTCAAAAAAAAAGACTAAAGATCTCTATGAAAGCAAAAGGTAAGGCAAACTGCAAAAGAAAAGCATGAATTCATAAAATAATATTGTCGGCTTGGATTTGAATTGGCAGATACTTAAGAAGAAAAAAAAGCAACAAACCATCAGTTTACAACCAACGCCAACTGCAAATTGTGAACCCATGTGCACTTTGTCATGTTTTTAGATTTCATAACACTATTATTATTTGACCTTTGAATGTACTGTCCAATAAAATTAAGAAAATAAAACAACTATACTAATTGGAATCCAAACTTTGTATGCGTAGCTATAAAATTAAGGATAAAAATACTAGTCTTAGTTTTGTTCAAATATACTTTAAATTAAGGAAAATAAATTGTAGGGTCGCCCACAATGGATTATTTAAATGGGGATGTTTTGAAAAGTGCTAAAACCAAGATTGCTATTGCCGTATTTTTCAAAACGTATTATTGACAATGTGTCGTTTAAACCCGTATATATCCGAATCGTATTTTTTCCGTATCCGAATTTTATGACCGAATTTTTACAACGTATTTTTCACCATTTGCCGTATCATACCCGTAAAATTCCCGTACCGTTTTTTGCCGTACCCGTATTTACTAACTAGGCCAGTTGTTGACTATACTGTTATTTATAATCATTGTTATTTGAAATATTTAATTTTTTTTAAAAAACATTATGTTTACAGTATATTTTACAATATTTGAAGACTTGACTAAACATGAATGATTATTTTTGATACGTAACGATCATTCATTCATAAAAAACTTATTCCATTAATAAGAAACAATCATTCTTACAGTTCTATAAGAAACAACAATTTCTCATGAAGAAAGATTGTTTTTTTCATAAGAACAATCATCCTATAAAGGAACGGTTGTTTTTTTAAAGAATAATTTCTTTATGAAGAACGGACGTAAAGACGAACCGTCGTATCTAGTTTAATATATAGTATCTTGAGTATGATGAGAATTGACGTGATATTCCAACTCAATTATCATGTTAAAATTATGAGGGTTAGATAGGAAAAAAAAAAAATCAACAACAACAGCAGAATTACTGTGACGATAATAACGAGCTAAGCTTCAACAGACGAGTACTGTAACGATACGATCCCTTTTACCTCGTGCAAATGTTTGCAGAGATCTAAGCCTTATATATTAAAAAAAATGAATCCACCTGAAGGATTACCTTTATTAACCCTCCGCTTCAGTTTCAGATTTCTGGGCTTCTGCCTCTTTGACTGCAGGCACATCCGTTACTTGCCTATGTTTGCAGTTAATAACCAACCGAAGACTCTTTTTATTGACAATATACCCTTAATGTTTTAACCTTAGGTTAAAGAATATTATTATCTATTTTGCTTTAGCTTATAGTTATGATAAGCATCTTTGATTGCATTAATTGTTATGATTAAAATAAAAATCTCAAAGAATATTGATGTGGACTCATTGACGTATAAGCATGCAATTTGTGTAGGTTGAGGCCCTACATTTTGAGAAGAATTATTAAAGTTTGCTTTGAGACAAGGAAAAAGCAAAAAATTCCTCTTAATATTTCATATTTTCAACATTTTATTATTCTTAAACAAATTCATCGTTTGGGTTATTTTTATCTCATGTATTATATTTAAAAATGTTCTAGATAATATGTATAGGTCAAACCTTGCGTATATTCTTTAATTTAAAATAAGTTAAGATAAACATGTATCTAACCCAACCTAACAACATTAACACAATCAATAAACATAAAGCTTAAGCAAGAGATCTAATCACTTGAACCATTCATTTATACATATAAATTAGGGTCATTTAGGTGATCATTCCAAAACATTAATTGTTTTATCAGCTAAAACCCAACAAAACCTTTTAATTTCTGCCCGCATTCACCAACACCCAATAGGGGTAAAATAGTAAATCCATATCTCATGCATCTCTTCTTCTAACTCCTAATTCTTCTCTCTTAAACAGTCTCTTCACTTTCCTTCAAAACTTGACTCCTAACTCTCTCCAAAAAAGAGAAAAGAAAAGAGAAAAAAAAAAAAAAAAAATGGCAATCTTTACTTTTAACACCAGAAATATAACTTATTTATTTCTTGTTTCTTGATTTTTCTCTTTTTCCCATTTCTTTGTTATCTTTCTCAATCCACGATCTTCTAAGGTCAAGAGGTTGCCTCCTGCCTTCTTCCGAAGGAAGTGAAGTCTTATTCACTTTCTGAAAATGGGATGCTTGAGGTTGTTCTTGAAGGGCCATGCTAGCCAAATATGAGAACAGAGTTTTCTTCGACAGTGTTGTTAAAGCTAATCTCAGCTATGGCAGTCTCAACGGAGTCGTGGGTTTGTCTCAAGAAGAACTCTTCCTTTGGCTTCCAGTTAAAGATATCATCGTTGATGATCCAACTTCTGGCCTTATTTTGTTCGATATCGTTGTGCTCACAAAGAACTCTCTTTGGCTCTCTTTGAAGATCCTCCCGATTGTAAACCTGAAGGTAATTAAGTTTCATTTTTAAACTCTTTTGGTTTGAATAATAACAGTTACTTAATTAAGTTTTTAATGCATTTGTATCAAGTTTTGATTATTGGTGTGTTCAGAAACTGTTTACACAGACTCCATTTCTTCCTCTTTCTCTGCTGTTTTCTGTCACCATCTTTTTGTTTGTTGTCTTTAAACTCCAATCACAAAAGAGTAAAAAAAATTAAAAATAAACATAAATAAAATCAAGGAACTTTCCTGTTGTGGAAGGTCAACCCCAACAGCAGCCTCCTTGGATATTGAAATTAGAAAAAAAAAAAAAAAAAAAAAAACAACTATTATTTTAGTTTAGTTAATTTTCTTTGATTTTTTTTTTTTTTTTTTTTAAGAGAGTAATATTCATGTGGGTTTCTGTTGTGCAGGTGTGTTGAAGAATATGTGAGGAAGGAGAAAGGAGGAGTTGAGGCTCTGAGATAGAAAGAAAAAGAGCAAGAGAGTGCCAAACAACAAACAACAAAATTCTGTCACTTTGTCTTTTTGTTCCTTTGTATAATTGTTAATCAAAAGTTTCAAGTTTCTAATTATAGTATAAGGATAGGTTTTTTTTTTTTAGTTAATTTAGATTAATATAGGGGTTTTTGGGTTTGGGTTTTGGCTTTAGGGTTTGGTAGGACCTGAATTAAAGATGTGAAATCTGGAACCATATTCTCTAATCAAATTTAGAACTTCTAATCTTCTAATTTTTCTCAATCCTTCTTTATCTCTTAAAAGATAAAAAAAAAGATAACATTACACCAAAGCAATGAATCCATTCTTTCCCTTACTCTATATTATTCTATAATATTTTAAATTAAGTAGATATTTTTGGATATGGTTTTACCATTTAAATCGAATTAGATTTCAAATAATTGAATGAGATCATTTGGAAGGAAAAAGCCTGATTTCACGGGCGAAAATTATGGACACTTATTATTATGGGATTCTTGGAATTATGTTAGTCTACCTTGGTTATATATCTTTGGATTTCATTTCATTTCATTTCACTATTACAATGGCCTTATTGTACGCGGGAAAAGTGGGCCATTGTTGTAATAGGACCCACACGGGCCTAAGGTGCATCGTATTGGCTCATTTTTGCTTTGTCATTGGCTTTATTGTGCCTCGCTCTATCAGAAGAAATAAAATATTTGAATTCCTATTTTCTATCTCTGTTTACCCTGAATTTTTTTTTTAGATTGAGAGTATCGGATAGTTATAGTATATTAACCTTTAAACAATGTTGAGTAATTTAAGTACAATTTAAGATAAATTTAATTAAAAAAAAGAAAAACACTTTATTTTGGTCTGTGAAAGTCAATTCATTGACCTTAGTCCTTACTTGAGGCAAAATTACTTAAATATTTACATAAGCTAACGTTACCGATACTATAACCAGACTACAGAATTAATCTCGGAAAAATCCCAATTGATGAGGAATTGGGTTGATGAAGTTGATTAAGATTGAACTAGAATTACTCTTTGTGTAAGTTGGACTTGCCAATTGAAGGATATCCCATGTTGATTTTGAGTTTTACTTTTCGATGCAGAAGAAAGGGTTTGGAGTGTGTGGGTTAAGTTGGTTTGTCGTTTCATCTTTATTGGGTTGTGAAAGGTGTCATATTCTAATGTCATCTTCTAATAATTGTGTAGTCAAGTTGGAGCACATGAGATATTAAAGCAAATAAAGATGGGTCATTTTCTTTAGCAATTTGGGTTGAATTAAGGTAGTAAAAGTCACCGTTATCTCCCATTTTTACATACTATAACCAATTAATTTTTGTTTGATTGTCATTATTATTAACTATGGGGAGAACGACATTTTTTCCCACTCGAGGTTTAGTTAAACGACACTTCCCAACCCACCAAGTTTCAAAACGATACTTTCTCACCCACTGCTCGTTAACTTTAACTGAAGAAGGACGAAATAATAAATTCAAAAAACAGTAAAAGGGTAATAATTTCATTTTCTCTCAACCATTTGCTTGCAAGGGCTGCTATTGTCAGACACTTTTGACACTATTTTGGCATCTCACTGTAGCTCTCACCTTCCCCTCATCTTTCCTGCCATTGCATCTCTCCACGCTGCTGTGTGCCCAATGAACCCGCTATTCATGTTCTTGACCCGATCTGTGCTGTGGCTGCTTTTGTTGTTGTCTTTGCTCGATGGCGTGCCTTTCGCATCAACATGCGCTCTATCCTCGACCAAGCATATTGTTTGTGTGCGCATTGGTGGTTGTCCTAAGTCGCCCTAGTTTGCGCATCTAATCGTGCAATCACGCTGATCTGCCTTAGTCGCCTCATGATCACCAGCTTGCGCACAACTGCACTGGAGAAGGTTGGGTGTGATTCCAATTGATGGGCACGATTCTAGCAGAGGAGAAAGAAGAAAAGAGAAGATGAAAAGATAAAGGCATTTACATATTTGCACTGTTTATATCATGTCAAAGAATGAATTTTCTTAACTGAATATAAAAGTGGGTGGGAACATGTTATTCTCCCATAACTATTACATTAGTCAAATCGGTCCACACATCATTTGTTGGGCATATGAAAATATTTTATCAAACACTTGAAAGTATTTTAGTATTTAAAATCATTTTAATCCTTTAATCTCGAAGGAGATTGTTACCAATCCAGAAATAATAGTTGTCTAGTTGATTATGGACAATATGGGCCCGTTAATAAGATTATTACGTAAGGTTAAGAAGTTTAAATGAAATCAAAACATTTAATTTATTTACTATTAGATAAGATTCAGTCAATTTAAATAAATTAAAACGTTATGTTTATTATCGTAAGTTCTTAACTTATACTTTACCGTTATTAATACCCGCCAAAGTTTGTCGATCCCTTAAGCTTCTGCTCCTCTACTTAACGCTCTTCTGTACACCTTCTAAAAATCATCAACAATTGGAACCATTGATCTCATTCATGAATTTCCAACCGTCGGATGACCATAATTTGACTACAAAGAAAAAAATCTAGGCGTATTAACGGGGTCCCACAAGATTGAGGAGATCGGCGTCAACCTTGAAACGCTTGAAACTCACGTAGGCCCCGCCGTTCTTTCCTCGCACATGTTCGATGCCCACGTGGCGACCTGTCTTAATTGCCACGAACACAGTACTAAACACCGACTCTCCAGCTCCTTTCGCGCAAAATTATCCTCAACATCACCAGCGGAAAGCTGTTAGCAGTGGCAGATCTAAGAATTTCTTCATGGGTGTAAAATATAAATAAAAAAAAATTAAAACTAATCATAATTACACTTTCTTTTTCATTACAATGAGATTCAATAAAAAGTTATAAAATATAAATAAATATCTTCAAAAAACATAATTTTTATAAAAATAAAACAATTTTTTTACAATTGTCCTTGACTAGGTTTTTTATTCTGAAAATATTGGATAATCATCTCATTGTCAATTGTATCAAATATATCTTTCTCAATATAAATGACTAAGTAATCATTCATCCATTGATCTCCCATTCGATTGCATAAACAATTTTTTACAAAATTCATTGTAGAAAAAACTCTTTCAACAGTCGCAGTCACAACTGATAAAACCAATACAACTTTCACAAGCTTATACACCAACGTATGCAAAATTTCTTTTTTAAACCGAACTAAATTCTTAACCAAATCACTAATTCCTTGTAACTCAACAAATTTATCACAAGAACGTATGTCAATAACATAAATCTCAATCTAGTTCTCAAGTACCATCAACTCAAGTGCAGAAAAATCAAATGGATAAAACTGACCAAACCCATTCTTCCCTCTCTTCTCTTTTTCCTTTTCCTTTGCTTCTTCTTCCTTTCTTCTTTATGGGCTTTTCTCTTTTTTTTCTTTATTTTTGGCGAACAACCCAGTTTATATATAAAACAATTTCTTTGAATTATGAAACTGCCCCAAGATTCTCTTATTCTCACTATGACCTCGCCACATTACTTTCTGATGTAAAAATGTCCAGATTTCTCCTCTCAGTTAAATGCAAACCCAACAGCTCTTATTCCTAAACTAACAAATCCTCTTGCATAAAAATAAAAATCACAAAAAATATGAAATATATATACTAGGATTAAAAATAGGGTTTTACAAAAATAAAATCCAAACTAACCGTGGGGGTTGTTCCCAAAATCTCATAATTCTATAAGTGTAAAATTTAAATAAATATAAGATGTGGACTTTTTTCAAAAGTTGAGTGGGGACTCTAGTCCCCACAAGTCATTAATTGGATCCGCCACTGACTGTTAGGAAAATCCTAATATTGAAGGTGTCTGAGTCTTTGAGAGCCATCGAGGTTAAGACCATTTTGTGTATAAATACGTGGTAATAAATCATTGGTTGTACAAAAAACATGTAAAAGAATTAACCTTTGGCCGAAGATCTGGCCTTTTCTAGCCAGATGGACATACGATCGATTAAATCCAACTGATTGTGTATCATTATGGTAACTTTCGGCCATCCTCCGACAGTGGTGGTCGACTGCCGATATTTAATGTGTGGGTGAAAATGTTTTTTTTAATTATCAATGTTTTATTGTAAAGGGTGTTTAGCTAAATTAACAAATATAAGGAGTATTTTTTTATTAATTCTCAAATCCTATCTAATAGTAACAACCCAACTCAACTTTTTCAAAAATAATACTCAAAATAATAAAGCAAACACAAACTATAAGTTTTCCTTTGGTTCAACTTTCTTAAGTAGTGTACCAGTGTTCAGGAAAATAGAATTTAGGAAAATTATTTTTTATTAAATAAATATTTTTTAGTTTAAAAATCACTTCGTAAACCAATTAAAATAGAAACAATCCGAAGGAATGTCAAAATATCGAAGTATATTAAAATTATACTAAAGATCACGGGAGTACGGAGAATTAGAACATTAAATATTATTTTTTCAACGTAATACTACATTTATAAATCATTTTCACTAACTTTTTTCATTGTCAACTCATAATTAGTTAGCTTGTAGTAAATTCCGCCAGACAAAATACAAACTAACCAATTACAATCCACACGGACACGCGTTTATAATGGAAAGTTGTCAGGTGTTTGTAGGGGCAAATGATTAAAAGGCCATATTGGCCTTGAATTTAATTAAAAGGCTGTAGTTTTTTAGTTTTTACTAAATGACCTTATTTTTTATTAAGACAAACTAATAACAATTAAACACTAATCATGGTTTAATTAGGATTAATGAAGTATTGTGTACTCTTTTAAAAATTATAATATGTCCCCAAAACCATGAAATTCTTGCAAATAAACCCAAACATAACATCTTCTTCTTCTTCCTCTCGCCATTAACACATCCCTCCCCTGGTTGCTGTTTATTCTAAGCTTCGTTTACATCTTCTTCTTCCTCCTTCCTGTACATCTTCTTCTTCCCGCCATTAACACTATCTTCTTCCTCCGCCATTAACATCTTCTCTGCCATAGATCCTCCTCCTCTTGACATTTCGTCTAGGTATGTGTATCTCCCTTTTCCCTTTTATATTTTGATTTATAAAGATTTAATGATGAATTGGATTTGGGTTATGATTTTGATTTAGTTGTTTAGGTTGTTGGGTTGTGTTTGATGTAATGCAAGTTGAAAGCAGTGAAATTTGTTGAATATTTTCTTGCATTGTGGGTAGCTGGGGGTGGTAGCACCGATTGTAAGTGGAGATGATTGATGAAATAATTAGAAGAGGTGATTTGAGTTGCTCACGTAGTGATATAGTTGTGAAATATGTTCTAAGCAGAGTTCTTGAACATTATAAGGTACCTCCTACTATATTAAAGTCGGATGAAGGTGTGAAGTTATATATGATTGATGTGGGCGATAATGGTTCGAGGCTGATTTTAAGGGTTTCTTTTGTAGATAAACCGTTGGAAGTTGGTTCAGAGGAAGGGGATAACGAGGAAGTTGGTGGAGAGAATGCTGGTTTTAATTTGAACTATGAGGGCATTGATTTCTTAGTTGAAAAATTAAGAGTAGGCGATGATTTGGGTGGTGAGGAGGACACTGTAGAAGAGGTTGGTCATGTGCGGCATAATGAAAATGTTGAGGAGGAGGACCCTGTACATGTTCCTACAGATGTATAGATTCCTTTAAATACAGATTATGTAGAAAGTGTAGTTTATGAGGAAGAGAACACTATGGTCCTCTATACAGGTTCAGAGGTGGCAATTGCAAGTAGTAGTGAATCAGCTCATGTTTTTAATGATGGATCGGACTTGCACATAGGGTATTTATTTGACAGCAAAGAGGAAGTGGTGAGGAAGCTAAAACTTGTTGCCGTGAGAGGTAATTTTGAGTTCATCACCAAAAAGTCTAATTCATTGGTAGTGACAGTTGCATGTCGTGATCGAAAGTGCAAGTGACGGGTTTATTGTAGAAGGTTGGCGGAGTCTAAAAAATTTACTGTTAGCACATATACCTGTGAGCACACATGTGGTTTGGGACATATTTAAGGTGAGCATCGACAAGCCTCCGCTGATATTATTAGATAATTTTTCAAAAGTCAATTTGTTGAAGAGAACGGTCCATCTCCTAAGGACATTCAGAGACTTGTGCACACAGAGTTGGGATGCGTGGTTAGTTATTGGAAATGCTAGAAAGGGAGACAACATGCACAAGATTTTGTGAAGGGCACATCGCAGCACGGGTACTCAGTATTAGAAGTGTACTGTTATATGTTTGAGTTGACAAACCAAGGTAGCAAGATGACTTTGAAGTGGGACAAGAATATGAGGTTTAAATATTATTTTGTTGCTTACGGTGCTGCTATAAGGGGTTTTGTAAACATGAGAAAGGTGTTGGCTGTTGATGGTTGCTTTTTGATGGGAAAGTATGGTGGTACATTATTGGTGGCCACTGCACAGGACAACAAGAATCACACATATCCCGTTGCATGGTGTGTGGTTGACTTTGAGATTGACAAGTCGTGGACTTGGTTTTTTCAGTAATTACGTACGATAGTGCCTGACAGTGATGAGTTATACATAATATCAGATAAGCACAACTCTATAAAAAAGGAGATTGCCACTATTTACCCCCATGCACATTACGGATTCTGTATGAGACACCTTGGTGAGAACATAAAACAAAAATTTAAGTGTGCTGGTCTCCTTCAAACATACTACATGGCAGCAAAAACTTATCAAGTTGATGAGTTTGAGGAGCATTTCCGGCAAATCTGAATCAAGGATGATAAAATTGCTAAGTATCTTGAGCATGATGTTGGTTTTGAGTGATAGAGTAGAGCTTACTTTCCTGGAAAAAGGTTTGATGTCATGACCATGAATATAGTCGAGTCCATAAATTTAAAGTTGTTAATAGAAAGAGAGTTTCCAACAGTTGCCATTTTTTACGCAATCTAGATGACATTGTCACGGTGGTTCCATGAGTATTGTACGGAGTTAGATAATTTTATCATAACCTTTGTTCCGTCAGTTGAAACATTATTGCAAGAACGTATGGACCTGTCAAATGCACTATTTGCCTATCCTCTTAATGCTCAAGAGTTCACCATGCACGACTATGGTTCGGATGCTCTAGTTAAACTTCTTAGTAAAACTTGCAACTGTAAAGTGCTTGACATTCAACGTTTACCTTGTTCTCATGCACTAGCAGCATTGAAACACCAACGGAAGCTGGATTGGTTTAGGAATTTACATGGAACTTTGCTCCCTTCTCTATATGGAAAATCACTACATGTTGGCTTATTCGGAAACGATATATCCAGTTCCTCCAGAAGAGCAGTGGGTGGTGTCACCGGAATTGGTTCACATTATCATCTATCCGCCATTCAATAAGATAGAAAATGGGAGAAAAGGAGTTAAGTGTATTCCATCAGCTTGTGAGGTTCCCAGAAGGATGAATAAGTGCTCAATTTGCAAGCCACCTGGCCACAAGAGAAGTAGTTGCCAGAATCGATCACATGTAGATCCAAAACATTAGGTTTGAATTGATCAGTAGCAAGAATGCAAGCAATCTGCAGATAAGATCAATTAAGCAATCGACTGTTATCTACAGATTTGAACAGCAGATCGTTTAAGCGACCTAAGATCACTTAAACGATTGGCTGCTCAGATCAGATTTGGTGACCACCAGATTGCTTGAGCGATGTAAGGTCACTTAAGTAATATTTTCTTATATGCAGATCTGACAAGCAGATGGCTTAAGCGATCTAATGAATTTATTATGTTTCTCTTTTGTGGTGTATTAAACTGATTTTAGGTCCCTGTATTTCTAGCTATGTCATCAAGAAGGAGGATGAAATCGAGAGAGTTGGCAAGGCCAATCGTTGAAGAGTTGTTATTTTCAATTTTTTATGTTTTAAATTTAATTGTTACCTTAAATAAATCATCCTTTATAACGTATTAAATCAAATTAATTATTTTTCATTTTCATCCATTTTAAAAAGGGTTTAAGTAAGTAAAATTTCACATATTATCTCTGTACGACATTGATTGCTGCCCAAAGAAGTAAGATAAACAATATAAATATTATCAAAATAATTGTCGTATCAAGTCAATCAATTAATCAATTTACTGAATTAGTCACAATTGTGGCATGTTAGTAGACACATATCTCATTTCACAAATATGGATGGTTATGATTGAATATAGAGCTCACCTATAATACAAAATATAATTTCTTACTCAAACGTGCACAATATCAGAAGGATCGGCGAGATAAGAAGGAAAATGGCCTTGGTCGCTTAAGCAATCATGAATCGCTTAAACGACCAAGGCCAAAAGTGAAGAACCGCTTAAGTGATCTTGATTCTGCCTTGGACATGATTGCTTAAGCGACCAAGGATAAAAGTGAAGAATCGCTTGAGCAATCGTGTACATGAAGTGACTTGATTCTACCTTGGACATGATCACTTAAGCGATCATAGGTCACTTAAGCGACCAGGGGTAAAAGTGAAACATTGTTTAAGTGATCTTGATCCTCGTTTGTACGTGATCGCTTAAGCAACTAAGGCTGAATATACTGGATCGCTTAAGAGAGACTTAAAATCACTTGAGCAATCTAGTATAGTCGGATGACCTTTATTCTGCCTTTGACGAGATCACGTAAGTGATTTATTATCGCTTAAGCGACCAAAACTAAATAGACATAATTGCTTAAGCGAAACCATATATCGCTTAAGGGATTAAGGGTAATTTATTTTGGTACTTTAAAAACATTAAAATTTCTATTATATAGAATCATTCTATACTTTAATATTTCTTTTCCATGTTTATGTACAGACGTAAAAAAATTAGTTTAATTAAAATCTAATTTTGAAAAAAAAATTGATTAAGTGATATAAATAATCAAATCAATTGACACAAGACAGATGGTCCACTGAACTAATCGTACAGTCAAAATTGAAGCTTATTTCAATCTAATCATTCTCAAATACATCATCCATATTTATGAAATTGAGGTACGTTTCTACTAACGTGTCATGCTAGTGCGCTATGACATTCATCCATATATCATACGGTTGTAACCTTAATATGTGTTGATGGAATAAGGTTGCAAATGATCATTCTTAATTGACCTTAATAAGTGTTAATAACCGATGTTGCTTAACATTAACGTTAATAATCATGTGATGTTGTTGACAACCTACTCCAAAAAAAAAAAAAAAAAAGGAATTGCTTAAGCGATTCAGTGTTTATAAGCTTTCATTGCTTAAGCCATAATGTAAATCGCTTAAGTGATCTCATGAAAGACATAATAAAAATAATTTGAATACACTGGATCGCTTAAGAGATTTCATATCTCGTTTAAGCGATCCTGTATATTTAACATTAGTCATTTAAGCGATCTGGTACAAGCTAGAATCAAGATCACTTTAGCGATACTTCACTTTTACCTGATTTCTTAAGCGATCATGTCTAAGGCAAAATCAAGATCACTTAAGCGATACTTCACTTTTACCCTTGGTCGCTTAAGCGATCACGTGCAAGGCAGAATCAAGATCTGTCCAAATACATGATTGCTTAAGCGATTTACGGTCTCGCGTAAGCAATTCTTTGGTTTTACTCTAGGTCGTTTAAGCGATTTAAGATCGCTTAAGCGATCAAGTCCAAGACAGAATCAATATCTGCCCAGATGCACGATTGCTTAAGCGATTAATGGTCTCGCTTAAGCAATTTTTTACTTTTACCCTTGGTTGCTTAAGCGATTTGGGATTGCTTAAGCGATCAAGTCTAAGGTAGAATCAAGATCTGCACGAATGCACGATCGTTTAAGCGCTTTATTGTCTCGATTAAGGGATTATTCACATTTACCCTTGGTCGCTTAAGCGATTTGAGACCGCTTAAGCAATCAAGTCCAAGGCAGAATCAAGATTTGCCCAAATGCACGATCACTTAAGCGATTTTTTGTCTCGCTTAAGCAATTCTTCATTTTTACCTTTGGTCGCTTAAGTGATCATGGATCGCGTAAGCAATCATGTCCATGGCAGAATCTAGATATTCTCAGGTGCACGATCGCTTAAGCGATTTATTTTCTTGCTTAAGCGATCCTATATAGAAAACCCTTGGTCACTTAAGCGATATATGTAATCGTTTATATATCGCTTAAGCGATCATGGACAATACATATTTTTTCCAGCTTTTCTCCTGAATTTTGACAAACTAAAATCATCAACACATATTAATTCCATATTTTCTGCTGAATTTGACAACCTAATTGCATCAACACATCAATAACATGTAACAAGAATACTAAATAAACTCAAACTCAAAAAAGGAAAAGAAATATTGAATTGCTTTTGTACAAATCTGAAATGTGTCAATTACATAAAATTGCAACATTATATACAACAAATAAATGTCTTATATGCACCCAAAACAAAAGCAGGGCCGGCAGCCTCTATCCCCCCTCTTCATCATTCTCTTCAGCCACTTCCCCATCCTTCAAAATTATTCAGCACACTTTCAGCATCAGTAGTAGTAGCAACAACCTCTTCGTCTTCTTCTACAGCACCCCTTCCAACATTATCCAGCTTTGGCCTTCGCCACAAAGCATACATTATACCACAACCCAAGAATCAATAGCCTAATACCTAACAACACCAGTTGATCCAATTCAAGGCAATCAAATTATTCAAGACAACCCAATAAGACAACATCACATAAACTACAAAATTCTAAGTCCAATTTCCATACCTTTTGATGACAGCATCAACAATGACTTGTATTGGGTTTTGGTCAATCAAAAGGGATCCATATGCCTATGGAAGCACTCAATAGCCCAGCGCTCCCGATAATTGCTCAATGTTTCGTCATTCAAGCTGTCCATCAAGGTGTTAGTCATGTCGAACTCAATAAATTTTAGTGCATATGCCCTGCAATCAGCATTACAATAAGAGAAAGACATTAGCATTATAATCAGCTTATAGAACAATTGTATTATGTAAGTTTTATACAAAATTTATCTTGAGTCATTTTTCGGGACATGAAGGCGCTTGAGTGGCCACTTTCTCGTCAGTAATTCATTACTTAAGTGCCAAAACATTCTGTTGTCGCACAACAGCTGTGGAACAATATACACAGCGACTGTAACTCCGTCTCCAACTACCTCTCTCGACAAATACTTGGGTTGCAGTCAAGGATCTACAGCAAGCCCTCCTCTAGTAGCGCAACGACGGCTATCCAACGCATATCCTTGATGTTTATGATGCAGTATACTCTTTTAACGTTTGCCCAACTATTGCCATGTTTGGGCCTTTCCCCCTATATATACTGCATCATTCTGTCAGCAAACTGAAAATCATCAAAGACACCGTCGAAGTCATCTGTGGCTAATCTTTTCCACTTGCCTCCCCTTGTTGCATCTCTGCCATTGGCCTTTTTCATTAAAGTATCATATGTAGTTACTAGCGTTTGACCAAAGGCTACATCGGTGATGGCACAATGCAGATACAAAATATCACCATTATTGCTCTATCGTAGCCTTATAAGTGCTAATACCTTATTGATGTATTGCATCAAATAAAAACAATATGATAAGTATACAATACCTCATGGAAAACATAAGCAAAAATAAGGAAAAATAAGGGAAAAAAACTCATCGAGTCTTCGAGCCACTTGCCCATTGTCAACATCTTTTTAAACCACTTCTGAGGATAATCCCCGGTCTTGCACTTCACATGCCTATCACTTCCAGAATCATTGTAATAGGCATAGAATAGTTTTTTTCTTTTCCTCATCTATTGGCCTATACATTGACCTTTAACTCCTCCGTTTTCACTTGCCCACTTCTTCTGCCTTCTTCCTCCATTTTCACTTCCCCACTTCCTCTGCCTTCCTCCTTACCCACCCTCCATTTTTGCTTCTCCACTTTCACAGACTTCCTCATTTATTTTTATTTTTTTTCCTCTTCTTTCCACACATTGCTGTCGTGTAAGGAGAAATTACGTGCTTACTCTTTCGGCTCTCTCTTTTATGCTCAAGTTGCACTTCAACACTTTCAATACCCCACCAACTTCCTCCTCCACCCTATCAACTTTCTCCTCCACCCTATCAATTTTCTCTTCCACCATTTTCATCTGCTCTTCCATCTTCTCAAACCTCTCATAAACGGCTATTGTAAAACTCTCAAACAAACTTTTTATGAGGTCAACCACCTCATTCTCTCGATCCCATCGCCTTGGCAAAGCGGTACTTGTTGTACAAGTTTGCCAATTGGGTGGAAGCGTACTAACCTCTTCATCCTCCTCCTCCCTCCCGCCGATTGGAGCTTCATCATCCTCGTCATCAACAACATTCTCAAGCAGTGGCCCTGCAACTGCACTCACATGCGTGATCCCTTCTAGGTCTTGATTAGGCGGTCTATCCCTTCATCTGCTGCATCGTCTAGTGCTTTGAACGATGTAACATACTCCTCTCTCGCTTTACCCCTAGTAGTGGTGAGAAAGGGACAGACGACTCCCTGCAATAAGAAAAAAAATCAATCAAATTTAAGCCACATTTAAAAGCAAGTGCATATTCAAAAGATTAATCCTTTAATATTACTCGAGCTGCTTGAATTTCCATGTCTATTTTGTCGTAATCCCAATGGGTACACTTCTTGATATGCTACCTCAACATCCTAGGAAATTGCAGTCGCTCATCCGAAGTCTTCTTCCTCTTTCCCCCCTCCCCAGCCTTAGCTAGGACAAAGACAACCTCATACATCCAAGCTTACATTGTAAAAAAACAGTCCATATCATAATTAAAACACATATAATACAAAAAATATAACAAAAAGCTATTGATATTTACCTGCATTGCCCATGCGAAGCCAAATAAATTGTACGTGTTCGGTCTATTCTTCTCGACAGATTGGCAATGCTTTAAGGCCATGTCTTTTCCTTACAGGGAGTCCATGGTTAGCTGAAATGATACCCATCCCCACGGATAAGCATTAAAGAAGTCCACGTTACTTGCAAACTTCACCCAATCCATATTAACGACTTTTGTTGAGTCAAAAGGCATTAGGAGCGAATGCACAAACCATACCAGACACATCTTGAACTTTTCTGAAGAGGTGTACCCACCTTCTCCTAACCTTTCCTCTAAATCGCGTCCCGTAATAGACGCCTTCCCCCCCAAAACCTTTTTAGCCAAGTTATCGACTACCCTACTCTTCTTTATTCTCTCTTGCTCTTCCGCATCCGGAAATGCCCCACATCCCAAGCCTATCATCAGGGCATATTCCATCATCCTAAAACTTAATGGCTTCTCATCCACCATGAACCACATTTCATTTTATTTTTTTTTAGCTTTTAACTGTGTGCAACAACATATAATGCACTTCCTGCCCCCAGAACGCCTTTTTCCAATTTTCTCCGATGCTCACAATATGACCGAAACAACTCTCTTTGAATCAGTCCATACCCTTCTTTTGTTCCTATAAAATCTCCATTATTCTCGTAAAAACTTGTCAACTCGACCTAACTGTCACCCTTACACGGGGAAGTACGGTACCTTATCGCTTACAACCTCCAACCCATAGTCTTTATAATTTACACTTCGGAAAATATGCACAATCGATATAAACTAAATATTAGCAAAAAAAAAGAAACCAAAACAACCAATAGGCTGTCAATTTGGGGGATATGGGCTTCGAGGGCATCGGGGAGTGGGTGTTTTTGGCCTCGAGAGGACCGAGGAAGCCAATTCAAGCCCTACAGAGGCTGTTGTGGTAGGTTCCATGAGGTTGGAGGGCTGAGGATGGCAATAGGTGGCGGAATATGGGGGCTATGCAGGGCAGCCCTCCAGCGCCCCCCCAGTCCTGCATCCCCACCTCCAACCTCCCACAAACAACCTTTGTACGACCTCCCTTGCCTTCCCCCATCCTCTAGAACCCAAACAAAGCCACTCACTCGATGCCTGCCAATTGCTCGACAAAACGCCATAACCACTTTAACAATAAAACCAACTACATATCCCCCAAATTCGCACAAATCAATTTATTTTCTCATCAAATTCAAAACCACAAGTAAAAAACGTACTATTTCTTCACCAGCGTCCTCTTCCTTGCTTGAATTCTCGCTGGCGTCCTTTTCTTCAGAATCATTTTTCGATTCTTCTCTCTGTTCTTGTGTCGTCGTTGTCTCCTCTGCCTTTGGACCACTTGACTCATTAGATGATCCATCAGAGCCTCTTCTTCGATAACCTTTGAACTGCCGCCACCGTCGGAGTTTAGGATTTAGAGTGGGTTGGGTTTTCTTCTTCTTTGTGAATATCAGTCATGATTTTGTATAAGAAAGTTTTATGATCAAATATTTTCTGAAAATAGGGCACTTTTGTCGTTGAAAATCCTAGAAAAATCAAAGGTGTTTGTTAGTCGTTTTTTGGGTATATGGCTCGATTAAGCGATTTTGAAGGGTGGGGTCATTTTTAATTTTCAAAATTTAAACAAATTTTCATTAATTATAATATTATCTACATATGTTTAAATTTTTTTAATTTAACTTGTTTTAATGAATCATAGGTGTGTCACGTTAGTTTTTGTAAATTAAAAAAATTACAAAATATTTTCAGTATCATTTTCTTAAGGCCGAATGACTTATGCATACTCAAGGTTTGGCGAAACGACAGATTGGTACCCAAAAGGTTTCAAAATGACAAACAGGTACCTTCGTCATGTTCTGTTAGTGATATCCGTTTCCTAATAGTGAAAACACTAGAATGCATTTTGAGAAATATTAGTCTATTTTTTTAATTATTTTTAGACCCCTAAGTTTATGAATTTCATCAAATACCCCTAGAAAAAAGTTTTAAAAATTAACAAAAACACCCCCACCCACCCATACTTGCCAGATTCTGACGGCCACCGTCGGTGGTAGCCGGAATCTATCACAACGGTCTATGCCACCACCAAATATTGTCGGTAATTCACCGATCTAGCTTTTTTCGGCCAGATCCACAGTGAATCTGGCTGAAAAAGGCCAGATCTGACATGAAAATGCCAGATCTGGCCGAAAAGTGACGGCCAAATCTTGGCCATCGTTGACAGACAATGACGACCACATCTTTTGGAGTGTTGCGGCCGTCGACAGCCAGATCTAGGCCCTACCCACCAGATCCGACGAATCTGTGGTGTAACGTAATTTTTCGGCCAGATTCTGGTGGTGGTGGCCGGAATCTGACACGGCGGTGGTGGGGGTGTTTTTATCATTTTATAAAAAATTTTATATATTGGAGTATTCAGTTAAATTAGCAAACCTAGGGGGTTTTTTAAAAATTTTTAAAAAACTAAAATATCAAACTTTCAAGGGTATTCTAGTCTTTTCACCACTAGCAAACGGAAATCACTAAAAACACATGATGAAAGGTACTTGTTTATCGTTTTGAAACCTTTTGGGTACCAATGTCGTTTCGCCAAACCTTGGGTAGGTGTAAGTTGTTTCCCCTTTTCTTAAATGCAAACTTGGGAGCTTTGGGCAGTCAAATTTCCTCGTTGTTTCTTGTTTGTAAGCTACCTTTATTCCTTTTTCAAAAGCCAACTGTTAAATGGAACCTTAGTCGCTAAGGCTAAGCCAAAAGTTTCGATTTTTTTTTGTTTTCATTTTCCAGTTAGAATTTTATTATGGGAGGCGGAGCAGCCATTAGAGCCATGGCCGCCGGTAAGGTCGCCGGGGTAGGCGTTTTCAGCGGTGGGATTCGTGGCGGCTTGTCTTCTGCAACCGCCACGGCCCCGCCCGCATCACAATCCCTGCGAAACGCTTCGCGACCCATAGGCGGAATCTTGTCGAGCGGGAAGGTTTCCGCTGGAGGTGACGTTGCGGAGGCGCAGAAAGCCTTGTGGGAATTGGATGACTGGGGGTTCGCCGGAGGAGAAAATGATTTTCTGGTGGCACCAGAGCCGAAATCGTCTGAGCCAATAGCTAGGGTTATATTTGGGGGTGCGCCAAGCCTGGAGGAGGCTAAGGAAGCCACGTCCGAACTCAAAGAAGCGTTGAAAAAGTGATTTTGTTTTCCAAAATTCTGATCCGTGTGAATATTTATTCAAAGCTTTTATTGTTTTTAATTGCATGTGTTAGTGTACCACATCCGTATCTTTAAATGGTAATTTAAATATGATCACACTAATTATTAACATATAAATTTATTGTGGTAGATTTTTAAGGGTATCTATACCCACAGTTATGGTAAAACTGCGTACTTTTCAGAATTGATTGTGTTCCCTTGGTGTTTGATAGATGGATTTTGTTTGATTGCAGGGTATATTTTTCATCTGAGAATTCCAGTGTGAGTGAATATGATGGTGTATTGCCGGTTGCTGCGGTGTCAGGGCTGCCATTGGTTGCAAACTCTGAATCTTTGGAGACCAAGAGCTGTATCTCATGTGACCCAAAATCTGTTACCGGACCAAAACATGCGATTCAGGCGTTTGAATTCCTTCGCGAGAATGCTTCAGCTCAGGTCTTTCTGATTCAGTTCCCTCTCTCTTTTTAGTTGCTTATAGTTGTTTATGTTTTTGAATGCATATCTTTAGCAGTTCAGTTATGTGAAGACTTTTGTGTTATTTTCGCCAACTGAGTTGGTACTTTTAGATCATTGGCTTTGACAATAATTTTTTAATTTTGGTTTTGTGACCAGACTGTTGTTGCATCAATTGCTACTGACTCAAATGTCTGGAATGCTGTCATGCAAAATGAAGATCTGATCCAATTCATACAGTCCCAGAAAAACAGTAAGATTTTTTTTTTTTTTCGTTAGATTTTTATTAGCAGAACTAGTTTTCTTGAGAGGATCTTTGGTGGAAAGGATGCAGTTGAGTGCATATACTTTTAAATTTTTTTTTGACCAGCTTTCCTTTGATATGGATCTGAGCATGGGTTAACTTTTTGCAGATAATATGTTTCAAGATCAGGGATCTCCCGGAGAGATTGAGGAATTATCTGATTTGAGCAAAGAAGAAGATACTTTAAGCCATTCTGGAGACAGTGGAGGCCAAAGCCGGTTCAAGCCCATGGCTGTTCTTTGGAAGATCAAGGATAGGGTGGTTGAATTGGGAAGAACAACCAAGGATAGGGTGGCTGGATTGGGAAGAACAACCAAGGATAGTGTGGTTGAATTGGGAAGAACAACCAGCGATCGAGTGGTTGAGATGGTGAGCAATGTGGGTAATTATCTACAGAACATCTTTGGCACACCCGCAGCTGATAAGACTTATGCAGAAGCAGATGGCAAACCAGCAGAAGCAGATGCCAAAGCAAACTATTTTGAAAAGGCCATTGGACTGGCCATTATGGCGATCATGGTGATTGTGCTGAAGCGAGCTTAAAAGTTTATAATCTGGCAAACTACCTGAAAATTTGCCGAACTTACAAAACTCTTTGGATGTGTTTCTCTATTTTGATGCATTAATATATACTAAAATTTGATATGCAGTAGTTCGCGAGGTCACAGTACTTCACATGGAATAAATTTGCTTGTTCCCCTCACCATTAGCATATTGCGAAATACTGTGTTAAACTAGAGATTGTAATTTTCAAGTCATTTAAGTGTTAGCTGCTGAAATTGATAACAAATGTTCTAAGTAAAAGTAAAACAGATCTTTATCATTAACAGATGAATTGAATAAACAAAATTTGAAGTGACTGATATCACTCTCACGCAACAGGGGAATACTGAAGTAACTGAACAAATGAATTGGCAAGGAAATTCCGACCAATGCTTTCGCTCTTATGGAATTTTCCAGTCCATGTTATGCATTCACCAAAGGGTTCTGTTTCGTCTGTAACTTGTATTTTTGTTCCAAAGATACAAACTAGTCCTTAAAGTGGCATTTTCTCAGAAAGGGCGTTTGAAAAATTATTTAAGTCATGTATGTATTCATGAATCTAATATAAGAGATTTGAGTTCAATTCTTCTTGTATTTGGCCAGGTCGTCTCCATGCTTTGACAACCCTTTTGCTACATTTATGAGTACGTACATGACGTCGATCTCGTTCATGAATTTCCAGCCGTCGGATGACCATACTTTGACTACAAGAAAAAAATCTAGGCGTATTAATAGGGTCCCACAAAATTTAGGAGATCGACGTCACCTTGAAACTCACGTAGGCCCCACGGTTCTTTCCTCGCACATGTTCGATGTCCACGTGGCGACATTTTTCAATTGCCACGAACACAGTACTATACATCGACTCTCCATCTCCTTTCACGCAAAATTATCCTCTACATCACCAGCGGAATGCTGTCATAAAATCTAATATCGAAGGTGTCCGAGAACCGTCGATGTTAAGACCATTTTCTGTATGAATACGTGGTAATAAATCATTAGTTGTTAAAAAACCCTGTAAAAGAACTAACCACAGCGAATAAGAATATGCCTAATTTTTAAACTCCCCCAATGTTTGTCCGAATTTCAAAAAACTTGTAGTAGTTTAGAAATTATCTCTAATCTCCCAATAAGTGTCGATTAGTTTTCCTTGTTCGACTTTCTTAAGTAGTGTAGTAATGTTCAAGAAAACAGAATTTATGAAAATATTTTTTTTTGAATAAATATAAAGAATTTTCTAATTTTATTTTTAGCTGATATAAACTTAAATAAATTCAACAAAAGCATATGAAAAAAGTCCACAGTTTGAGATTTTAAATAAACATAAAAATATTGTTTAGTTTAATCACTTTTAAATTAAAATAAAAAAATCAGAAGGGACGTCAAAATATTGGGGTATATTACACTTTCCCGTCAGTAGTTCATCACTTAAGTGCCGAAACATCCTGTTACGCGAACAGTAGTGGGAACAATATACATAGCGGCTGTAACTCCATCTCTAATTACCTCCTCTGACAAATACTGGGTTGCAGTCAAGGATCTGCAGCAAGCCCTCCTCTAGTGTGCAACGACGGTTATCCAATGCATATCCCTGATGTTTATGATGCAGTATACTCTTTTAACGTTTGCTAACTGTTGCCATGATTGGGCCTTTCCCCCTATACATACTGTATCATCTGTCATCAAACTAAAAATATCAAAGACACCGTCAGTCATCTGTGGCCAATCTTTCTGCTTGCCTCCCTTTGTTGCACCCACCATTGGCCTTTTCATTAAAATGTATATGTAGTTACTAGCGTTTGGCAAAGGCTACATCGGTGATGGCACAATACAGATACAAAATATCACCATTATTGCTCTGTCGTAGCCTCATAAGTGCTAATACCTATTGATGTATTGCAAATAAAAACAACATGATAAGTATACAATACCTCATGGAAAACATAAGCAAAAATAAGGAAAAATAAGGGAAAATAACTCATCGAGTCTTCGAGCCCCTATCCATTATCAACATCTTTTAAACCACTTCGAGGATAATCCCCAGTCTGCACTTCACATGCCATCACTCCAGAATCTTTGTAATGGCATAGAAGGGTTTTTTTTCTTTTCCTCATCTATTGGCCTATACATTGACCTTTAACTCCTCCGTTTTCACTTGCCCACTCTTCCGCCTTCCTCCTCCATTTCACTCCCCATTCTCTGCCTTCCTCCTTACCCTCCTCCATTTTTGTTCTCCACTTTCACAGACTTCTCATTTTTTTTTATTCGTTTTCCTCTTCCATACGTTGCTGCCGTGTAAGGAGAAAGTATGGCTTCTCTTTCGGCTCTCTCTTTTGTAAGTTGCACTTCAACCACTTTAATACCCCACCAACTTCTCCTCCACTCTACCAACTTTCTTATCACCTATAACTTTCTCTCACCCTATCAATTTTCTCTTCCACCCTTCATTGCTCTTCCATTTCTAAGCCTCTCATAAACGGCTATTGTAAAACTCTCAAACAAACTTTTTATGAGGTCAACACCTCATTCTCTCGACCCCGCGCCTCGGCAAACGGGTACTTATTGTACAAGTTTGCCAATTAGGTGGAAGCGTACTAACCTCTTCATCCTCCTCCTCCCTCTCGCCGATTGGAGCTTCATCATCCTCGTCGTAACAACATTCTAAAGCAGGGCCTACAACTGCACTCACATGCGTGATCCCTTTTAGGTCCTGATTTGGCGGTCTATCCCTTCATCTGCTGCATCGTGCAGTGTTGAACGATGTAACATATCCTCTCTCGCTCACCCCTAGAATGGTGAGGAAGGGACAGACGACTCCCTACAATAAGAAAAAAATCAATCAAATTTAAGCCACATTTAAAGAAAGTGCATATTCAAAAGATTAATCCTTTAATCTTACTCGAGCTGCTTGAATTTCCATGTCTATTTGTCGTAATATCAATGGGTACATTCTTGATATGTATCGCAACATCCTAGGAAATTGCGTCACTCATCCGAAGTCTTCTTCCTCCCTTCCCTCCCCCCCGGCTTAGCTAGGATAAGGAACAACCTCATACATCTAAGCCTACATTGAAAAAACAGTCCATATCATAATTAAAACACATATAATACAAAAAATATAACAAAAAGCTATTGATATTACCTGCATTGCCCGTGCGAAGCCAAACAAATTGTACGTGCTCAGTCTATTCTTCTCGACAGATTAGCAATGCTTTAAGGCCATGTCTTTTCCTTGCAGGGAGTCCATGGTTAGCTGAAATGATACCGTCCCCCACAATAAGCATTAAAGAAGTCCACGTTACTTGCAACTTCACCCAATCCATATTCAAGACTTTGTTAAGTCAAAAGGCATTAGGAGCGAATGCACAAACCATACCAGACACATCTTGAACTTCTCTGAAGAGGTGTACCCCCCTTCTTCTAACCTTTCCTCTAAATCGCGTCACGTAATAGACGCCTTCCCCCCCAAAACCTTTTTAGCCAAGTTATCGGTTGCTATTCTTCTTTATTCTCTCTTGCTCTTCCGCATCTGGAAATGCCCCACATCTCAAGCCTATCATCAGGGCATATTCCATCATCCCAAAATGTAGTGTTCCCATCCACCATGAACACACTTTATTTTTTTTTTTTTTGCCTTTTAACTAAGTACAACAATATATAAGCACTCCTGCCCCCAGAATGCCTTTTTTCAATTTTCTCCGATGCTCACAAAATGACCGAAACAAACTCTCTTTGAATCGTCCATACCCTTCTTTTGTTCCTATAAAATCTCCATTATTTGTTAAAACTTGTCAACTCGACCTAATTGTCACCCGTCAGGGGAAGTACGGTACCTTATCGCTTACAATCTCCAACCCATAGTCTTTATAATTTACACTTCGGAAAATTGCACAATCGATATAACTAAATATCAGCAAAAAAAGAAACCAAAACAACAATAGGCTGTAATTGGGGGATATGGGCTTCGGGGCATCAGGGAGTGGGTGTTTTTGACCTCGAGAGGACCGAGGAAGCCAATGCAAGCCCTATAAAGGCTGTTGTGGCAGGTTCCATGAGTAACAGTCCCCCAGTCCCCCACCTCCTGCCATCCCCAGCCCTCCACCTCCCATAAACAACCTCCGTACGACTCCCTTGCCTTCCCCCATCCTCTGGAACCCAATCAAAGCCACTCACTCGATGCTACCAATTGCTCGACAAAATGCCAAACCACTGTAACAATAAAACCAACTACATATCCCCCAAATTCGCACAAATCAATCAATTTTCTTATCAAATTCAAAACCACAAGTAAAAAACGTATCATTTCTTCATCAGCGTCCTCCTCCTTGCTTGAATTCTCACTGGCGCCTTCTCTTCAAACCATTTTTCGATTCTTCTCTGTTCTTGTGTCGCCGTTGTCTCCTCTGCTTTGGACCACTTGACTCATTCGATGATCCATCAAAGCCTCTCTTCGACAATCTTTGAACTGCCGCCGCCGCCGAAGTCTAGGATTTGGAGGGGGTTGGTTTCCTCTTCTTTGTGAATATCAATCATAATTTTGTAAAGAAAACTTTATGATCATATTTTCCGAAAATAGAGCACTTTGTGCCGAAAATCCTAGAAAAATCAAAGTGTTCGTCAGTCGTTTTTTGGGTATATAGCTCGATTAAGCGATTTTGAAGGGTGGGGGTCGTTTTTAATTTTTACAAATTTCATTAATTATAAATTACCTACATATGTTAAAATTTTTTAATTTAACTTGTTCAATGTATCAAGTGTGTCACGTTAGTTTTTGTAAATTAAAAAAATTACAAAATAATCATTTTCTTAAATGCAAACTTGGGAGCTCTGGCCAGTCAAATTCCTCGTTGTTTGTAGGCTACCTTTATTCCTTTTTCAAAGCCAACTCCTTAAATGGAACCTTAGTCGCGAAGGCTAAGCCAAAAGTTTCGATTTTTTTTTGTTTTCATTTTCCAGTTAGAATTTTATTATGGGCGGAGCAGCCATTGAGACATGGCCGCCGGTAAGGTCGCCGGGTAGGCGTTTCAACGGTGGGATTCGTGGCGGCTTGTCTTCTGCAACCGCCACGGCCCCGCCCGATCACAATCCCTGCAAAACGCTTCGCGACCCGTAGGCGGAATCTTGTCGAGCGGGAAGGTTTCCGCTGGAGGTGACGTTGCGGAGGCGCAGAAAGCCTTGTGGGAATTGGATGACTGGGGGTTGCCGGAGGAGAAAATGATTTTCTGGTGGCACCAGAGCCAAAATCGTCTGAGCCAATAGCTAGGGTTATATTTGGGGGTGCGCCAAGCCTCGAGGAGGCTAAGGAAGCCACGTCCGAACTCAAAGACGCGTTGGAAAAGTGATTTTTTTTCCAAAATTCTGATCCGTGTGAAATTTATTCAAAGCTTTTATTGTTTTTAATTGCATGTGTTAGTGTACCACTCCGTATCTTATATGGTAATTTAATATGATCATACAATTATTAACATATAAATTTGTGGTAGATTTTTAAGGGTATCTATACCAGTTATGGTAAAACTGCGTATTTTTCAGAATTGATGTGTTCCTTTGTGTTTGATTAGAAAAAAAAAAAAAAAGGAATCGCTTAAGCGATTAAGTGTTTATAAGCTTTCATTGCTTAAGCGATAATGTAAATCGCTTAAGTGATCTCGTGAAAGGCATAATAAAAATAATCCCAATATACTGGATCGCTTAAGAGATTTCATATCTCACTTAAGCGATCCTGTATATTTAGCATTAGTCGTTTAAGCGATCTGGTACAAGCTAGAATCAAGATCACTTTAGCGATGCTTCACTTTTACCTGATCGCTTAAGCGATCATGTCAAAGGCAAAATCAAGATCACTTAAGCGATACTTCACTTTTACCCTTGGTCGCTTAAGCGATCACGTGCAAGGCGGAATCAAGATCTGCCCAGATGCATGATTGCTTAAGCAATTTACGGTCTCGCGTAAGCAATTTACGGTCTCGCTTAAGCAATTTATGATCTCGCTTAAGCGATACTTCACTTTTACCCTTGGTCGCTTAAGCGATCACGTGCAAGGCGGAATCAAGATCTGCCCAGATGCATGATTGCTTAAGCAATTTACGGTCTCGCGTAAGCAATTCTTCGCTTTTACTCTGGGTCGTTTAAGCAATTTAAGATCGCTTAAGAGATCAAGTCCAAGGCAGAGTCAATATCTGCCTAGATGCACGATTGCTTAAGCAATTAATGGTCTCGTTTAAGCGATTCTTTACTTTTACCCTTGGTCGCTTAAGCGATTTGGGATTGCTTAAGCGATCAAGAATCAAGATCTGCACAAATGCACGATCTCTTCAACACTTTATTGTCCCGATTAAGCGATTATTCACATTTACTCTTGGTCGCTTAAGCGATTTCAGACCGCTTAAGCAATCAAGTCCAATGCAGAATCAAGATTTGCCCAGATGCACGATCGTTTAAGCAATTTATTGTCTCGTTTAAGCGATTCTTTATTTTTACCTTTGGTCACTTAAGTGATCATGGATCGCGTAAGCAATCATGTCCATGGTAGAATCTAGATGTTCTCAGATGCACGATCGCTTAAGCGATTTATTTTCTTGCTTAAGCGATCCTGTATAGAAAACCCTTGGTCACTTAAGCGATATATGTAATCGCTTATATATCGCTTAAGCGATCATGGACAATACATGCATATTTTTTCCAGCTTTTCTTCTGAATTTTGACAAACTAAAATCATCAACACATATTAATTCCATATTTTCTCCTGAATTTGACAACCTAATTGCATCAACACATCAATGACATGTAACAAGAGTACTAAATAAACTCAAACTCAAAAGAGGAAAAGAAATACTGAATTACTTTTGTACAAATCTGAAATGTATCAATTACTAGGGTTGTGCAAAACCGGGTACCTGAACTGATTTTGCTCTACCCCTAAAAGAGTACCCGCAAACCGAACCGCTTTTAAGGGTACCCGGTTTTTAGGGTAAAAAACCGGATACTCGGTTAATGACCCGAATTTGTATAACTTTGCATGAATTTTAAGTTTTTACATTTCAAATTTCAATTTGTGAATACAATTTCTTCCATATACTAAATCAACTTTTAATTTAATAACTTAAATACTTAAGATTTGGGGCTTTTGCCTTTTGCTCTTTGAAAGTTAAAGGAAAATAGGTTTAAAAACTAGGTTATTTATTTATTTTTTATTTCTTAATAACCGCGTACCCAGTTCTCTTAAAACAAATACCCGATACCCGAACCGAAATTCGGGTATCACATAATAAATACCCGAAACCGACCCAAATTTTCGGGTATTCAAAAATTCGGGATCGGTTCGGTTTGGTTAGCGTGTTCGGTTCGGTTAACGGTTTTTTTTTTGCACACCCCTATCAATTACATTAAATTGCAACATTATATACAACAAATAAATGTCCTATACACACCCAAAACAAAAGCAGGGTCGACAGCCTCCATCCCCCATTCATCATTCTCCTCAGCCACTTCCCCATCCTTCAAAATTATTCAGCACACATTCAGCATCAGTAGTAGTAGCAACCACCTCTTCGTCTTCTTCTACAATACCCCTTCCAACATTATTTAGCCTTGGCCTTGGCCACAAAGCATACATTACACCACAACCCAAGTATCAATAGCCTGATGCCTAACAACACCAGCTGATCCAATTCAAGGCAATCAAATTATTCAAGACAACCCAATAAGACAACATCACATAAACTACAAAATTCTAAGTCCAACTTCCATACCTTTTGATGACAGTATCAGTAATGACTTGGATTGAGTTCTGGTCAATCAAAAGGGATCCATATGTCCATGGAAGCACTCAATAGCCCAGTGCTCCCAATAATTGCTCATTGTTTCGTCATTCAAGCTGTCCATCAGGGTGTTGGTCATGTCAAACTCAATAAATTTGAGTGCATATGCCCTGCAATCAGCATTACAATAGGAGAAAGACATTATCATTATAATCAGCTTATAGAACAATTGTATTACGTAAGTTTTATATAAAATTGATCTTGAGTCATTTTTCAGGACATGAAGGCGCTTGAGTGGCCACTTTCCCGTCAGTAGTTCATCACTTAAGTGCCGAAACATCCTGTTACGCGCAACAGTAGTGGGAACAATATACATAGCGGCTGTAACTCCATCTCTAATTACCTCTCTCGACAAATACTTGGGTTGCAGTCAAGGATCTGCAGCAAGCCCTCCTCTAGTAGTGCAACGACGGTTATCCAATGCATATCCCTGATGTTTATGATGCAGTATACTCTTTTAACGTTTGCTCAACTGTTGCCATGATTGGGCCTTTCCCCCTATACATACTGTATCATTCTGTCATCAAACTAAAAATCATCAAAGACACCGTCAAAGTCATCTGTGGCCAATCTTTTCTGCTTGCCTCCCTTTGTTGCACCTCCACCATTGGCCTTTTTCATTAAAATGTCATATGTAGTTACTAGCGTTTGGCCAAAGGCTACATCGGTGATGGCACAATACAGATACAAAATATCACCATTATTGCTCTGTCGTAGCCTCATAAGTGCTAATACCTTATTGATGTATTGCATCAAATAAAAACAACATGATAAGTATACAATACCTCATGGAAAACATAAGCAAAAATAAGGAAAAATAAGGGAAAATAACTCATCGAGTCTTCGAGCCACCTATCCATTATCAACATCTTTTCAAACCACTTCCGAGGATAATCCCCAGTCTTGCACTTCACATGCCTATCACTTCCAGAATCTTTGTAATAGGCATAGAAGGGTTTTTTTTCTTTTCCTCATCTATTGGCCTATACATTGACCTTTAACTCCTCCGTTTTCACTTGCCCACTTCTTCCGCCTTCCTCCTCCATTTTCACTTCCCCACTTCCTCTGCCTTCCTCCTTACCCTCCTCCATTTTTGTTTCTCCACTTTCACAGACTTCCTCATTTTTTTTTATTCGTTTTCCTCTTCTTTCCATACGTTGCTGCCGTGTAAGGAGAAAGTATGTGCTTACTCTTTCGGCTCTCTCTTTTATGCTCAAGTTGCACTTCAACCACTTTCAATACCCCACCAACTTCCTCCTCCACTCTACCAACTTTCTTAGTCACCCTATCAACTTTCTTCTCCACCCTATCAATTTTCTCTTCCACCCTTTTCATCTGCTCTTCCATCTTCTTAAGCCTCTCATAAACGGCTATTGTAAAACTCTCAAACAAACTTTTTATGAGGTCAACTACCTCATTCTCTCGACCCCGACGCCTCGGCAAAGCGGTACTTATTGTACAAGTTTGCCAATTAGGTGGAAGCGTACTAACCTCTTCATCCTCCTCCTCCCTCTCGCCGATTGGAGCTTCATCATCCTCGTCGTCAACAACATTCTAAAGCAGTGGCCCTACAACTGCACTCACATGCGTGATCCCTTTTAGGTCCTGATTTGGCGGTCTATCCCTTCATCTGCTGCATCGTGCAGTGCTTTGAACGATGTAACATACTCCTCTCTCGCTTCACCCCTAGTAATGGTGAGGAAGGGACAGACGACTCCCTACAATAAGAAAAAAAATCAATCAAATTTAAGCCACATTTAAAAGCAAGTGCATATTCAAAAGATTAATCCTTTAATCTTACTCGAGCTGCTTGAATTTCCATGTCTATTTTGTCGTAATATCAATGGGTACACTTCTTGATATGCTATCGCAACATCCTAGGAAATTGCAGTCACTCATCCGAAGTCTTCTTCCTCCCTTCCCTCCCCCCCGGGCTTAGCTAGGATAAGGACAACCTCATACATCTAAGCCTACATTGTAAAAAAACAGTCCATATCATAATTAAAACACATATAATACAAAAAATATAACAAAAAGCTATTGATATTTACCTGCATTGCCCGTGCGAAGCCAAACAAATTGTACGTGCTCAGTCTATTCTTCTCGACAGATTAGCAATGCTTTAAGGCCATGTCTTTTCCTTGCAGGGAGTCCATGGTTAGCTGAAATGATACCCGTCCCCACCAATAAGCATTAAAGAAGTCCACGTTACTTGCAAACTTCACCCAATCCATATTCACGACTTTTGTTAAGTCAAAAGGCATTAGGAGCGAATGCACAAACCATACCAGACACATCTTGAACTTCTCTGAAGAGGTGTACCCACCTTCTTCTAACCTTTCCTCTAAATCGCGTCACGTAATAGACGCCTTCCCCCCCAAAACCTTTTTAGCCAAGTTATCGGTTGCCCTATTCTTCTTTATTCTCTCTTGCTCTTCCGCATCTGGAAATGCCCCACATCTCAAGCCTATCATCAGGGCATATTCCATCATCCCAAAATGTAGTGGCTTCCCATCCACCATGAACCACATTTCATTTTTTTTTTTTTTTTGCCTTTTAACTAAGTACAACAATATATAATGCACTCCCTGCCCCCAGAATGCCTTTTTTCAATTTTCTCCGATGCTCACAAAATGACCGAAACAACTCTCTTTGAATCGGTCCATACCCTTCTTTTGTTCCTATAAAATCTCCATTATTCTTGTAAAAACTTGTCAACTCGACCTAATTGTCACCCGTACACGGGGAAGTACGGTACCTTATCGCTTACAATCTCCAACCCATAGTCTTTATAATTTACACTTCGGAAAATCTGCACAATCGATATAAACTAAATATCAGCAAAAAAAAGAAACCAAAACAACCAATAGGCTGTCAATTTGGGGGATATGGGCTTCGAGGGCATCAGGGAGTGGGTGTTTTTGACCTCGAGAGGACCGAGGAAGCCAATGCAAGCCCTATAAAGGCTGTTGTGGCAGGTTCCATGAGGTAACAGTCCCCCCAGTCCGCCACCTCCTGCCATCCCCAGCCCTCCAACCTCCCATAAACAACCTCCGTACGACTTCCCTTGCCTTCCCCCATCCTCTGGAACCCAATCAAAGCCACTCACTCGATGCCTACCAATTGCTCGACAAAATGCCACAACCACTGTAACAATAAAACCAACTACATATCCCCCAAATTCGCACAAATCAATCAATTTTCTTATCAAATTCAAAACCACAAGTAAAAAACGTATCATTTCTTCATCAGCGTCCTCCTCCTTGCTTGAATTCTCACTGGCGTCCTTCTCTTCAAAACCATTTTTCGATTCTTCTCTCTGTTCTTGTGTCGCCGTTGTCTCCTCTGCCTTTGGACCACTTGACTCATTCGATGATCCATCAAAGCCTCTTCTTCGACAATCTTTGAACTGCCGCCGCCGCCGAAGTCTAGGATTTGGAGTGGGGTTGGATTTTCCTCTTCTTTGTGAATATCAATCATAATTTTGTATAAGAAAACTTTATGATCAAATATTTTCCGAAAATAGAGCACTTTTGTTGCCGAAAATCCTAGAAAAATCAAAAGTGTTCGTCAGTCGTTTTTTGGGTATATAGCTCGATTAAGCGATTTTGAAGGGTGGGGGTCGTTTTTAATTTTTACAAATTTTCATTAATTATAATATTACCTACATATGTTTAAAATTTTTTAATTTAACTTGTTTCAATGTATCATAAGTGTGTCACGTTAGTTTTTGTAAATTAAAAAAATTACAAAATAATCATTTTCTTAAATGCAAACTTGGGAGCTCTGGCCAGTCAAATTTCCTCGTTGTTTGTAGGCTACCTTTATTCCTTTTTCAAAAGCCAACTCCTTAAATGGAACCTTAGTCGCGAAGGCTAAGCCAAAAGTTTCGATTTTTTTTTTGTTTTCATTTTCCAGTTAGAATTTTATTATGGGAGGCGGAGCAGCCATTAGAGCCATGGCCGCCGGTAAGGTCGCCGGGGTAGGCGTTTTCAACGGTGGGATTCGTGGCGGCTTGTCTTCTGCAACCGCCACGGCCCCGCCCGCATCACAATCCCTGCAAAACGCTTCGCGACCCGTAGGCGGAATCTTGTCGAGCGGGAAGGTTTCCGCTGGAGGTGACGTTGCGGAGGCGCAGAAAGCCTTGTGGGAATTGGATGACTGGGGGTTCGCCGGAGGAGAAAATGATTTTCTGGTGGCACCAGAGCCAAAATCGTCTGAGCCAATAGCTAGGGTTATATTTGGGGGTGCGCCAAGCCTCGAGGAGGCTAAGGAAGCCACGTCCGAACTCAAAGAAGCGTTGAAAAAGTGATTTTGTTTTCCAAAATTCTGATCCGTGTGAATATTTATTCAAAGCTTTTATTGTTTTTAATTGCATGTGTTAGTGTACCACATCCGTATCTTTAAATGGTAATTTAAATATGATCATACTAATTATTAACATATAAATTTATTGTGGTAGATTTTTAAGGGTATCTATACCCACAGTTATGGTAAAACTGCGTATTTTTCAGAATTGATTGTGTTCCCTTGGTGTTTGATAGATGGATTTTGTTTGATTGCAGGGTATATTTTTCATCTGAGAATTCCAGTGTGAGTGAATATGATGGTGTAGTGCCGGTTGCTGCGGTGGCAGGGCTGCCATTGGTTGCAAACTCTGAATCTTTGGAGACCAAGAGCTGTATCTCATGTGACCCAAAATCTGTCACCGGACCAAAACATGCTATTCAGGCGTTTAAATTCCTTTGCGAGAATGCTTCAGCTCAGGTCTTTCTGATTCAGTTCCCTCTCTCTTTTTAGTTGCTTATAGTTGTTTATGTTTTTGAATGCATATCTTTAGCAGTTCAGTAATGTGAAGACTTTTGTGTTATTTTCGCCAACTGAGTTGTTACTTTTAGATCATTGGCTTTGACAATATTTTTTTAATTTTGGTTTTGTGACCAGACTGTTGTTGCATCAATTGCTACTGACTCAAATGTCTGGAATGCTGTCATGCAAAATGACGATCTGATCCAATTCATACGGTCCCAGAAAAACAGTAAGATTTTTTTTTTTCGTTAGATTTTTATTAGCAGAACTAGTTTTCTTGAGAGGATCTTTGGTGGAAAGGATGCAGTTGACTGCATATACTTTAAATTTTTTTTTTTTACCACCTTTCCTTTGATATGGATCTGAGCATGGGTTAACTTTTTGCAGATAATATGTTTCAAGATCAGGGATCTCCCGGAGAGATTGAGGAATTATCTGATTTGAGCAAAGAAGAAGATACTTTAAGCCATTCTGGAGACAGTGGAGGCCAAAGCCGGTTCAAGCCCATGGCTGTTCTTTGGAAGATCAAGGATAGGGTGGTTGAATTGGGAAGAATAACCAAGGATAGGGTGGCTGGATTGGGAAGAACAACCAAGGATAGTGTGGTTGAATTGGGAAGAAGAATAACCAAGGATAGTGTGGTTGAATTGGGAAGAACAACCAAGGATAGTGTGTTTGAATTGGGAAGAACAACCGGCGATCGAGTGGCTGAGATGGTGAGCAATGTGGGTAATTATCTACAGAACATCTTTGGCACACCCGCAGCTGATAAGACTTATGCAGGAGCAGATGGCAAACCAGCAGAAGCAGATGGCAAACCAGACTATTTTGAAAAGGCCATTGGACTGACCATTATGGCGATCGTGGTGATTGTGCTGAAGCGACCTTATAAGTTTATATAATCTAGCAAACTACCTGAAAATTTGCCGAACTTACAAACTCTTTGGATGTGTTTCTCTATTTTGATGCATTAATATATACTAAAATTTGATATGCAGTAGTTCACGAGGTTACAGTGCTTCACATGGAATAAATTTGCTTGTTCCCCTCACCATTAGCATATTGCGAAATACTGTGTTAAACCAGAGATTGTTTTTTTCAAGTCATTTAAGTGCTAGCTGCTGAAATTGATATCAAATGTTCTAGGTAAAACAGATCTTTATCATTAACAGATGAATTGAATAAAGAAAATTTGAAGTGACTGATATCATTCTCACGCAACAGGGGAATACTGAAGTAACTGAACAAATGATTTTGGCAAGGAAATTTCTGACCAATGCTTTCGCTCTCATGGAATTTTCCAGTACATGTTATGCATTCACCAAAGGGTTCTGTTTTGTCTGTAACTTGTATTTTTGTTTTAAAGATACAAACTAGTCCTTAAAGTGGTATTTTCTCAGAAAGGGCGTTTGAAAAATTATTTAAGTATGTATTCATGAATCTACAAAATTGAATCTAATTTAAGAGATTTGAGTTCAATTGTTCTTGTAGTTGGCCAGGTGGTCTCCATGCTTTGACCACTCTTTTGCTACATTTTTGTTGTTACATTTATGAGTACGTACATGACATCGATCTCATTCAGGAATTTCCAGCCGTCGGATGTCCATACTTTGACTACAAGAAAAAAATCTAGGCGTATTAATGGGGTCCCACAAAATTGAGGGGATCGACGTCACCTTGAAACTCACGTAGGCCCCACCGTTCTTTCCTCGCACATGACGATGTCCACGTGGCGACATTTTTCAATTGCCACGAACACAGTACTATACATCGACTCTCCATCTCCTTTCACTCAAAATTATCCTCTACATCACCAGCGGAAAGCTGTCATAAATTCTAATATCGAAGGTGTCCGAGTACCGTCGATGTTAAGACCATTTTCTGTATGAATACGTGTTAATAAATCATTGGTTGTTAAAAAACCCTGTAAAAGAACTAACCACAGCGAATAAGAATATGCCTAATTTTTAAACTCCCCCAATGTTTGTCCGAATTTCAAAAAACTTGTAGTAGTTTAGAAATTATCTCTAATCTCCCAATAAATGTCGATTAGTTTTCCTTGTTCGACTTTCTTAAGTAGTGTAGTAATGTTCAAGAAAACAGAATTTATGAAAATATTTTTTTTTAAATAAATATAAAGAATTTTCTAATTTTATTGTTAGCTGATATAAACTTAAATAAATTCAACAAAAGCATATGAAAAAAGTCCACAGTTTGAGATTTTAAATAAACATAAAAATATTGTTTAATTTAATCACTTTTAAATTAAAATAAAAAAATCAGAAGGGACGTCAAAATATTGGGGTATATTATAATTATACTAAAGATCAGGGGAGTACGAAGAGTCAGCGCATTAAATATTATCCATACAAAAAATAAGAAACTATTTAAAAAACAGAACCTCCTAAATGGATCCTTAGTCCCGAAAGAATAAACAAAAAATTAAATTTTTTTATTTTTTCATTTTCCAGTTAGAATTAAATTATGGGAGGCGGAGCAGCCATGAGAGCCGCGGGTAAGGTCGCCGGGATAGGCGTTTTCAACGGTGGGATTCGTGGCGGCTTGTCTTCTGCAACCGCCGCGGCCCCGCCCGCATCACAATCTCTGCGAAACGCTTCGCGCCCCGTAGGGGGAATCTTGTCGAGCGGGAAGGTTTCCGCTGGAGGTGATGTGGCGGAGGTGCAGAAAGCCTCGTGGGAATTGGATGACTGGGAGTTCGCCGGGGGAGAAAATGATTTTCTGGTGGCGCCAGAGCCGGAATCGTCTGAGCCAATGGCTAGGGTTGTATTTGGGGGTGCGCCAAGCCTTGAGGAGGCTAAGGAAGCCACGTCCGAACTCAAAGAGGCTTTGGATAAGTAATTTGTTTTCCAAAATTTTGATCCGTGTGAATATTTATTCAAAGCTTTATTTTTGTTTTTAAAATTGCATACATTACTGTACCACATCCGTATCTTTAGATGGTAATATAAAAAAGTATGATCATACTTATTATTAACATATAAATTTGTTGTGGTAGATTTTTATGGGTATCTACACCCACAGTTATGGTAAAATTGCGTCCTTCTCAGAATTGATTGTGTTCCCTTGGTGTTTGATAGATGGATTTTGTTTGATTGCAGGGTATATTTTTCATCTGAGAATTCCAGTCTGAGTGAATATGATGGTGTGGTGCCGGTTGCTGCGGTGTCAGAGCTGCAATTGGTTGCAAACTCTGAATCTTTGGAGACCAAGAGCTGTATCTCATGTGACCCAAAATCTGTTACGGTTCCAAAACACGCTTTTCAGGCGTTTAAATTCCTTTGTGAGAATGCTTCAGCTCAGGTCTTTCTGATTCAGTTCCCTCTCTCTTTTTAGTTGCTTATAATTGTTTATGTTTTTGAATGCATATCTTTAGCAGTTCAGTTTCGCCAACTGAGTTGTTACTTTTAGATCATTGGCTTTGACAATAATTTTTTAATTTTGGTTTTGTGACCAGACTGTTGTTGCATCAATTGCTGCTGACTCAAATGTCTGGAATGCTGTCATGCAAAATGACGCTCTTATCCAATTCATACAGTCCCAGAAAAACAGTAAGATTTTTATTAGCAGGACTAGTTTTCTTGAGAGGATCGTTTGTGGAAAGGATGCAGTTGGCCGAATATACTTAATTTTGTTTACTAGCTTTCCTTTGATATGGATCTGAGCATGGATAAACTTTTTGCAGATGATACGTTTCAAGATCAGGGATTTCCCAGAAAGATTGATGAGTTATCTGATTTGAGCAAAGAAGAAGATACTGGAAGCCATTCTGGAGACAGTGGAAGCCAAAGCCAATTTGAGCCCATGGCTGTTCTTCAGAAGATCAAGGATCGAGTGGTTGAGATGGTGAGCAATGTGGGTAATTATCTGCAGAACATCTTTGGCACGCCCGCAGCTGATAAGACTTATGCAGAAGCAGATGGCAATCAAAACTATGTTGAAAAGACGCTGGGAGCTTCTGTCATTGGACTGGTCATAATGGTGATCATGGTGGTTGTGCTGAAGCGAGCTTAAAAATTTATAATCTGGCAAACTACCTGAAAATTTGCCGAGCTTACAAACTGTTTGGAAGTGTACTTTTATTTTGATGCATTAATAGATAATAAAATTTGAGATACAGTAGTTCGTGTGGTTTATACTAAAGTTATGTACAGTACTTCACATTGAATAAATTTGCTTGTTCCTCTCACCATTAGCATATTGCCAAATCTTGTGTTAAACCAGAGATTGTTTTTTCAAGTCATTTAAGTGTTAACTGAAGAAATTGATAACAAATGTTCTAAGCAAAGGAAATCTTTATCAGTAACCGGTTAACAGATGAATTGAATAAAGAAAATTTGAAGTGACTGATATATCACTCTCACGCAACAGGGGAAAACTGAAGAAATGAATTGGCAAGGAAATTTCTGACCAATGCTTTCGCTCTAATGGAATTTTCCAGTACTTGTTTGGAGAGTAGTCATGTTATGCGTATTTTTGTTCCAAAGATACAAAGTAGTCCTTAAAGTGGCACTTTCTCAGAAAGGGCGTTTGAAAAATCATCAGTATGTATTCATGAATCTACAAAACTGAATAGCCATAAAGAATCTAACATAAGAGATTTGAGTTCAATTCATCTCCTATTTGGCCAGGTGCTCTCCATTCTTTGACCACCCTTTTATCGTATTCTTTGAAAGAATCCTTCCTGGTACATTTTTGTTGCTGCATTTATGAGTCACTATTAACGTACATGACATCTTCCTTTGATATATACATCTTCCCTTTATCTCTCCTTCCACTCGTTTGTGTCCGGTCTGGTTGGCCCTTCTGCAAAATATGAAATTTCAATATGGTTGTTATTGCATTCACAGAACTGCAAAAGATACGTACATTTTGAGAGTAAAATACACCACACCACCGACAATGCGGTAAACTCAAGAAATTATACTAACCTTCTTCAGGACAAATGCCAGGTACAAATAGGCCACTTCCCATTCATCTGGTGATAGTGTGCCTAGACATCACAAAGCAAATACAAAGAACAACTATTTAGAACTCTTTAAAGCATGCCTAGAAATGTTTTAAACTAAAAATACATTAATTTTGGGACCTGCATGGGAAAGTTGAATGAAGGAAAAGAAGTACAGGACATCAAACTTACTCTGGTCTTGGTTACCATCACCCAAGGCACCGAGTCTTCGCATGAGTTCCACGTATTCAGGTTTTTTCAAGTACTCTTGGACAAATTCATGTGAGTTCTTCACAAAAACTAGCTCCAATCCATACTGCAAAAATAAATAGTGTAAAATAACAACCTAAAGTATTCAAGTACTAATACTCCTGGTCAACTTAAAGTATTAAAGATATACGTAACTAAGCAAAGAAAGTCGTACCTCTTCTGCCATTGATTTGAAGAGATGGAAGGGAACAATCCATTCTGGGCAATCGACTGCATCCTGCAATAAGATAAAATTTTAATGAGATTTTCAGTATATTACCTCAGTGACTTAGTGCCTTAATGGAAAAATTAAGATACAATTAAAATACTGTAATACCTTATACAGAAGAAGATTAAACATTGTGGCAAGTTGAGATAACATAGTTCAATATAGACATAGATATGTGTGCCATTTAATAGAATTTATTGACAGAGCACAGCTACATTTCAACTTCAAAAAAACCATAAAAATAAAAAATTAGAAATTAAAAGCAAAAAAGAAAGAAACAATACCTCTAGATGAAACTTGTACTGGATGCCGAACGGCTTAGAAGATTTAAATTTCTGTCCACACAATTTTGTCAATACTACATGAGATACAATAACTATGCAATCCAAATCTTTTACAAACCATGTAACTGTTACAAAAGGGAAAAGAAAATTTGACCTTTTCAGAAAATTCTTCATCAAATCGTATCCAGTAGACACTATTACCGATGGCCAATCCTTCAGCTGCATAATCACAATGCAGATAACATTACTAATCAAGAATGAGAAAAGTGGTGTGTCATGCCCAACATTCATAATTCTTATATATGGCAGGAAAGAAAGGAAGAAGTAGAAGAAAAAATTACATACAAGAAAAATATGACCCAGTAGAGAAACAGTTCATAACAATTGAACTGATTAAAAAAAAAAAAAAAACCCAAGGTTAATGATAGAACATTAAATAATTTTTAAGCATTTGTACTTCAAGCTCCTCTATAAAAAAAAGGAAAAAGAAAAGAGAACAATGCTGTAACAAATTTAATGCAGGTAAGGGCACAAGCCTAGAGAGAAAAGCTTATTCCTTAAATGTACAGAATATGTTTTTTTTTTTTGGCATAATTTTGGCTACGTTCACTGTAGAGTGCATCCAATATATGCTTGATGATTATGACAAGTACATGAAGAAATGTCCAATATACAAGGAAGCATAAGTATAACTATGGAAATTGAAATCTATGAAAATAAAAAATCCTTTAAATACAAACCACCAAAAAGAATTTACTACACAACAAGGGAAATCGTGAAACAATGAAAGGATTCCAAATTGTTGGGAGTAAGACCCAGATTTTCATATTTGAAGAATTTTGTACAGATGAGAAACAATCAAAGTAAGGCGCTTGATAAAAACCTTCTCTAAGCTTTTTAACTATCACATTGGCATCTGGCATTGTCCCAATGAAAGTGCCTCCCGGACGAAGTAAAGCAGACACATTGGCCAAGGCTCGCCTTGCACGTGCCTCAGTAGACCAGGAATAATGCATGGCAAACTGCAAAATTAACACAACAATCATTCATATTGAAATTTGATAAAATACTAGAAACCAGAATAAATGATGCCCTATTCATTAATTTGTGAAGGGATTTGTATTTAAAATTTCAATATCTGACAAGAAGCAGTTCCTGGATTTCTTTTACTATACTAACTGGATTTGACTAAAACAAAAATTGCTATAACATTATCAAGATTTCACAGATATTAAGACTCACTTGGCAACTGCAGATATCAAAAGGTGCATCATCTGCTAGGACATTGTCCAGACGAACCTGAAATCAATTTATAAATAACAAAACTTACTAATACTTCCACAAGCACCAGGATAAAGTAATCATTTTGGTAGTTAACCTTGGATATAATTAAGCTGAAATATACTGAATTTCATTGTTCCATAGCTTAGTATGTGTGCATACAATAAGAAAGCTAGATAGAAAGGTGATGAATTTTTCAAAGACTAGTTATTGTTAGTGGAATTACATCATAACAGTCCCCACATATGAGCCGGGCAGGAAAACTGAACTTCTTACGACGCTGATGGTGATCTGCATCACCATTGTAACGTGTACGACAGTCTTCTATCTGTACAAAATGATGGACACAAAAATTAGTTGGCACATTGTAACATACACATACTTAAAGGTGAAGTTGAAAAATAAGGAAGTTAACAAAAAAAAAAAATTGTGTCCTATTAAAATTGAACATTGATTATTTCACGAAGGGAGGTTTCCAGAGGATATCATCCATAAGACTGTCATGCTCAGGATGCCTCAATTTACACAAACATGATGTGGCCACTGGCCACAAGTACAAGAAATCAACAAGCACCAACTCACTTATTAATGTAGCTTAATAATTATAATCCTGTCTACCCAATATACCTAAGCAAAATGGGGGACAACAAACTGAATGTACTTACTGAGCCTTCAGCAATATCAATGCCAACATAATATCCGATCTTTGCCTTGTCCCATTTGATAAGATCACCACCCTAATACATCAAAAAAAGAAAAGAAAAAAAATCCATCAGGGAAAAAAAACGATTAAGAATTTGAACATAATAAGGAACTTAAATACCTTGCCGCAGGCAAGATCAAGAACAGCGTCCCCTCGGCGAGCATAAAGCTGAACTAAGACACTTTTGATCTGTTCAACAAAATAAGGAGTCATACAATTTTTTCACACTTTAATGACATAACATATCATATATGTATTGTAAACTTCATGACATTACAAGGTATACCCAGTTATTAAGTTTCTTCAAGTGAATGATTGGACTCGCTTCTCGTTCTTCCAAAGTTTGATTTGTCCTTGCACTATAGTGGTCAGCTACTTTCCTAGCAAAAACCTTAGTGCTCTCATCCTCCAAAAATTGAGCATCACCTAATATCACAAGAAGCCAAATACTCAGCTTAAATCTTTCATTTAAGAAAGAATAAACAACTTCGAGCATTTCGACATCTAAAAAGAAGCTGAAAATTAAAGTCTTTAATTCACACCTCACAATTTAGCACTCAATAATGGACGCCAAAGCACTATTCCTTAACAAAAACCAAAAGAACAACATAAAACTTAACCTTCAAAGTTCAAACCTTTTTAGTTTCCTCAGCTTTCTGGGCAACCAAACAAAAGCTAAACCTTCGTAAACTCAAAACCCATGTCCAAATAAAGAACACATTAACCAAAAAAACCCAGCTTCAAATAAGGTACGCAGTTTTATTTTCTTTTCAGAGACTAAAGCCAACAAACTACAAAACCCATGTTCAAAAACTATCTAACTAAGCAAAAACGTAACTAAACAAAAAATCAAGACAAGACAAATAAGGGTTCAAAACTAAATTTAACCTTCTGGGTTGTGTCTGAATCTGGATTGAGGCGGCCCGTCTGAGGTAGATGGAGACTCGCGATACCCTCGTTTCATAGCAAATTATGAGTAATGAGAAATAAGTTACAGGGTTTTACAAAAACAAAAAGTGTTTTTTGTATTTTAAAGTTGTGATTGAGAAGACAAAAAATGAAAAGAGCAAAAGTGCAAAACTGAACAAAATTAAGTTTGCTGGAGGCTGTTAAGTGCCGCGATGGTGATGTATGACAAACAGAGAGGAACATTCAACGACGGTCGTCGTGCGCCCACTGGATCTTATACCCAGAAATTAAGGACCCGTTTGGGACCTGGGATAAGAATAGTTTTTCTCTGTTATCAATTTATCCCTTATGATATTTCTTTTTTGATGACGAATGTGGTCTTAAAAAGTTAAAACTTCAATCAGTTATGATTCTATTTTCTCTTTGTTTCTTTTAAGTTAAATTTGGAAGTCCTTGCAAAATTGATTACAGTAAAAGAATATCTACAGTTTATTTATTTATATTAATTTTAATTTTTCTTTTTTTAATAACTGAAGTATTCGAATCAATTTACGTACATTTCGACTATTAAAAATAAATGAATTATTTTTGCGCCTAGCAGGGAACCTAAGACTGAATATTGGACCATTTACAATGCCATTGATTCGTCTTTACCGTTGGGATACCCATGAGTGGATATTTAAGTTTCTATTTGTATTTTAGCTATAAAGAATACTATAAATTTAAAAAATAAATTGATTTATAAATTTTAAATATGTAAAAGAGTTTTCTTATTAATTTTGTGAGATTGTATCTAAATCAATAATTTGAATGATTTATGTTTGTACTTAAGAACACCAATAGCAAGTTTGGAAGTGGTTCCAAAGAATAATTATCATTGTTATATTGACATTGTAATGTGATTAAGGTGAATTTGTATCTAGAATCTTGTGGAGTTGACACCAATTCTCCTCCAAGTTTGCAAGGTTTAAAGGTGAATTTATCCGATCTGAATGATATGCATATGGATTTGTATTCTTCCAGTGACATTAGTGCCAGTGGAGCAGCTCATTTTCTTAGTAAATTTATGAGGACGAATTATAATTTTAAGCCTCTAATTCTATCGCAATCTACTTATTCAATTCATGGAATTCTAATACTAATGCAATATCTATGTTTAATTTGGTGTAGCTTTTGGGATATAAAAGCTATTTATTGGATAATTTGCCAAGTTTTTACAATCTCTCAAGCATTTGGAGTTTACCCTGTCTGCCATATTAGAGGATAGAATTGGGGTGATTGCTCGCCTGAACAGAAGCTTTCCTATTCTTCAATCTCTTCCCATAGAATATGTTTATTATTTGAGGGAAGAATCATGGAGAACTATGAAGCCAAAAGGGTTCCCTTCTCTTTGTATACCTCCAAGTTTGAGATGGATTACAGTAGATCATTATTATGGACTGGGGAACCGAGTTTACTTTGTTGAAGTCTTGTTAGCAAATGCACAATTCTTGGAGATGCTTAGTTATCATATCAGTGAATGTCAAAATCGTCCTCGGTAAAGGAAGATGGGTTGCCGGATTTGCTTTGGAAACCATCATTGCCGTTACCAAGACTATCAGTTGCATCCTTAAATTTTATCCAGCTCCACCCGTAAAAAGGATCCCTTTAAACTTCTGTGTGTAAATCTATAGAGGCTCACTTAATCAAGAAATATCAGTTACTCCGTCTGAGATGCTTCTTGGTATTAAATACGGATGTTTTGTATTAGATTTCATCCTGAGCTCCCTATAAAGTTTTTTTTACCTTGAAAAACTTAGTGTCTGTTTGATATAGAATCAACAATGCATGGAAACCTGCTAAATTTATACAGTGATCTACAAGGCTTTGAATGATAGCAAGGAAACATATTAAAATTGAATGAAATTCTTATACTGCCGCAGTATAGCGGTTTGTACAATAGAGATAATTGAGTCATTGCTTCCCTACTCTGCGCTTTCCTTTTCTTCAATCTCTCGGCATAAATTTATATTTGAAGGATAGTATGAGAGAAGAATGAAGTGTTAGAATCACAGCGCAATACAACTAATTGCTCTGATACCATGTTAAAAATCGGAGAGTAAAACATAAAAATAAAGAACAGCAATAACAATATAAAAAGGCACACGATATTTTACGTGGTTCGCATAACTGCCTACATCCACGGATGAGAGGGTTTTCACTATAATAATGTAAATACGATATAGTGTTTTATCACACCATCAACCAGTACCTTTACTTAGGCGGACATCCGTTCCTATGGTGTTTAATACCCTTTGTTATTTACTCGATACCTGTAGTACCCTTACCTCAAACCCCTTGTATCCTCCATTCTCTCTTTCTCTTATTCCTCTCTCATTATCTTGAATTGATTCTAACTCCCTTATTTATAAGTAAAATAAGACATTCTTTTCTATTAGTATCATATTCTCTATCCTAATAGAACTCTTATAATTTAAATCATTCTCTTATTTTAACTTAAATAAAGTCCTAAACAAATTCTTCTTTCCTAGTAAACTCAAAGAAAAGGAAAACAAATATTCTTCAATTACAAATTCCTAAACTAGAAATTTGCCCAAAACTTAAATTCCTTTTCTTCTTGTTGGCCTTTTCTTCTTACTTGCCTTTCCTTCTTGATGCCTTTTCTTCATCAATTACCAAAAGTGTTCATATTCCAACATGAAGCCAGAAGAATTTCCTTCTTTTTTATACCTCCAAGTTTGTGGGATTGTTCTTGACAAATGCACAATTCTTGGAGAAGCTCATTGATCATGTTGATAAATATCCCCAAAATGATCCATTTTGTTAAGTTCCTAAACCATGTTAAGTGAAGAGGGGATGCAAATTGTTTTGGGTGAACAAATAAACTCTTACCAAGGCTATCATCTAGTTTTATCCTCAAAATTTTGTTAAGTAAATTCAAAAATTCTTATATATGTCCTTATTTATTTAAAGCATTATTAGTGTACTGTAATTTAGATATATAGACTTAGAACACCTTTTAATGAAGAAATATTGTATTTTAGCAGAAGAGTAAGCGAATTTTTCCCACCCACGGTTTGCCTTAATAACATTTTTCCACCCTAAAGTTTCAAAATACCACTTTCCAACTAAAGTTTATATTTCGTTTAATACCCAAAAACATTTCACTTTCTTAGCCGGCTTCGACGAGTTCCAAGAGCCAAATAAGAGTTTTTGTAGAGTGGAGACCGGTGGATTGATAGTAGACTGATAAATATTAGCCACTGAATAAGTAGAAAATTAGCTAAAAATGGAAACCCTAGATTTACGATGCTGAAAATGACAAAAATCAAGGGTCGGAGTGAGAGGGATTTTATAGAGAGGAGATTGGAGGTTTAAATTGGTGACGAAGTGAATTTTTGCTATTAGAATCAACTTTGGATAATAACATAATATAAACTTTGGGTGAGAAAATGATATTTTAAAACTTTTTAGGTGGGAAAGCCACTGAGGCAAACCTTGGGTGGGAAAGAGTTGTTTACTCTTTCGCAGAAATGTCAAATCAAGTTAACACACTTGGACGGCGTGTCGTATGTGACTAAATCTTGTATAATTTCTTTTTGTTAAAATATTCATGAAATGTTAGGGCCTTTAGGGTATTATCCCAAAAATTTTCATTGTTGGGTTAATATCCCATTTTCATTTCCAAAAGATAAAATGGAACATATATGTATTGGTTGAGAAAAAAAATCTTCCTTTGATTCTTTCTTATTTTCTAATTTTGTAAGAATGGTACATGTTTGCTTGATACAGAAACTATAATTAAATTTGGTTGCTCTGATCAGTTTGTAACCTGAGTACAGACTTGAACCATTTAGCTGAAGTTTTAGGAATTCTTGTCAAGTTGTTTTTGTAATCCACAAAGTACAGTCCAAAACGGACAGTATAGCCAGAGTTCCATTCCCAGTTGTCAAGCAAAGACCAAATAAAGTAACCTCTTACATCACATTTGTCTTGCCTGTAATGTCAATCATTCAGTTTTCTGTTAGCCACCTCAAACAAAAAGTATAGCATCTATTCTTTCGATGATGTTAACTGTAGGAATTCAAGTCAAATTGGTTGATAATTTGCCATTACCTTATTGCAGCAGAAAGGTTTGAAAGATAGTCTCTATGGTATCTTATTCTCTTGTCATCCTGTAAAGCCTTGTCTAAAGCTATCAAGGGACTATTTAGATCGTCCATACCTGTAACCATGAATTGAAACTCATATAACATATCAAAGAGTTCGAATTCAAAGCTTTTGAATACAAAAATACTCACCATTTTCTGTTATAACTACAGGAGGATTCCCATACTTATCTTTAACATATTTCGCCAACTCTCGGATGCCCCGTGGCACGATGTGCAGCCAGCGGGAAGCTGCCTGGAGGAGCAAGTGTATATCAGGCTATCAGCTGGCTTTTATTTGAAACCTATAATTTATATCTTAGACCCCAGTAAGTTGTTTGGACATACTCTTTCTCCGATTGCAATTCCACCACGAAAACCTACAAGTCAAGAGATGAAAGAAGATCATCAGCTTCTTTCAATTAATTTGACAATGTTTAATCTTTGAATGTAAAGAATTGTTGCTTGGTTTCTTACAAGTAGTAATAACAGCAGCATCAGAGTAAGCATCCTGCAGAATTAGTTTCTGAATTCCAGTCCTGTCATTCCGGGCATATAATGTGGTGTAATGATTTAGGCCAATAAAATCCAAGGACCCCATAAGTACTTTGGAAATCTCTGGTGAAATCTTTGGTAGTCTCTCGCCAACAAGCCTTGTCATTGAAAATGGATATTCTCCAAAGAAAAGTGGATCAAGGAACCTGATTCACAATTTTGTTATACTTAAGGAATTGATTCCTCGTAAAGTGTGGTGAATTGGATATTTGCATAAGATAATAGTAATACCATCCAATTCCAAAATCTACCGCTCTTTTTGCTGCATCTTTGTCCTCATCTTTATCAGATATCGGTTCATACCATTTAGCATTAAGTGCTATCCCAATTACACCTCCTTGTTCTTCCTGGAAAATCCCATGTATAAGTAAATTGAAAAGAAAAGCACAAATGTAAATTTAACAGGAGAATCAAAGAGGTATTGTAAAATGCTCCTCTTATTTTGTTCCTTTTTTGTGAAAATTAGTACCTTGAAATTTCTCTGGTAGCTATGATAAGCAGCAGCATGAGATAGCAAGATGTTATGAGCTACAATGTAAGGTTCAACTGCAGACTTTCCTATCTTACAAAACACATGCCCGAAAATGGAACATCTACCAGGGGCTTGAAGGCCTGTGTCATAACCTTGGATTGCAAAACCATGAGGTTCATTGAAAGTGATCCAGTTCTTAACTCTATCTCCAAATTCTTCGAAGCATGTGAATGCATAGCGCTTAAAATCTTCTCTGCATTTACTCGAATGCAATTATGTAAGCTCGGTTTGTATTCTCGAAAACATCACACGTAACATTTCAATGTACTTACACAATTTGACTACTTAACCATCCTTCATATTTATCTTCAAGTGCCTGTGGAAGATCCCAATGGTACAGTGTTACATAAGGCTGGATTCCTGATAAAACAACAATAGCTAAAGCTTCAGAAGAGGTAGAAGTCATGTAAAAAGTAAATTCCAAGTGATATTTCACTGAGCTACCTTTCTCCAGTAAAGCATCTATGAGATTGTTGTAGTAATTTATTCCTTCTTGATTTGGTTCCCCTGTTCCATCTATCAAAGATAAACTTCCGAAGGAGTAAGCCAAAAACAGGCAATAAAGAACAATGGGGAACAAAACTTCTGGACCAGACTTTGAACTTACTTGGAAAGATTCTTGGCCAAGATATGGAAAATCTGTATGCATCTATTCCCAGATCCTTCATCAAATCTATATCACTCTGTAAAGATTTTGTTTTCATCTTTGGTTTGTTAGTAAAAGTCTAGTTACGGGTTTCTATTGACTCTGATATATATATATATATATATAAATATCTGACTATATTCTAGGTTGAATTATTGAATACCTCGTGTGCTTTTTTATATTGTATTTTGTTGGTGACACATCATCATCATTATCATCTAAATATCCTTAATTATTTTTATATTAGTCGTATGATTATAATAACAATTTATCAAATGACGTTATAGATTCTTATCCAAATGATCAAATTGTTTCCCTACATTTTAGGCCAGAAAAACTTCCTTAATGAACAAGCTTATTGTTGTGTTCTGACTTCTGATTATAACTTGATACCTTCCGAAGATGACTGAACATGCACAGGCAATAGAGTTCTATCTAATACAAGTTTTGAAGTCAAATTTCTGAACTTACCTTGAACCGATGATATTGATCAACAGCAGTGTCTGCATTGCTGAAGTCCAAGATTTTCCCTGCAAAAAGAAAAACAGGGAATATGAATATAACAATATTAGTCCTGAAACGTAGTTTTGCAATATTGTATTTGAATTATTCTGACCTGGTTGTCTTGTGAAAGTGTCCCATATACTATTTCCTTTGTTTCCTTCATTTACAGCTCCTTCAAACTTCAACAACCACACGCCGTGAATTATTCCGTTAGGCAATGTCCTTGCCTGAACTTTATCAATACAGAAAGAAAGTAAAATGATACCTGGTAAGCTGAAGAAGCTGTTCCGAACACGAACCCTTCTGGAAAATCAGCTCTACTAATGGATTCAGAGTTCACAAAGAGGTGCCATAAGAGAAACAGGACAAGCTTGATTGTCATAGATAAAACAAAAACAAAAGTTTTACACAAAAAATGAAATATAAGTTCTATTTTAAGATGCTTAAGAAAAGTTTCTAGGATGAATTCAATAATATACTAAAGAAAAGGGGAGAATGTTAGTTATCTTAGTTGTAAAGAAGAAGGATTTGATTGAAGAAAAAAGAGCAAAAGCGACTGCAAGTTATCTCTTGCAGTGCAAGGTGTTCTTAGGTGTAGGTTGGAGTGGCTTGCGGAGGTTGTATTGTGACTCTTTGTCACCGATAGCCACGTTTTCTTTATAAAGAAAGAAGATACAAGAAACTGAGAACCCATAATTAGCGATTGAATATTAAAATTCTGTAAAGAAATTGCTTGAAACTACACGTAAGATTAGATACTGATGATCAAAAGTGTTGCTTCTGGGAATAAACAAAAGGGTGCTAAGGATGTGGGTCGCATCTTTAGGTTTAATGTCAAATTATAGGCTACAGGTTTTAGTTGGTGGGATTAAGAAGAGAGTTGAGTAAACTGTAGATAATCCTGGAATTCAATATTAGTTTACCAAAGTTATTGATTGTGATAGTTTGAATCATTTAATTAAGACAGAAATGAAGCGTCTTGACAGATGAGAATGAGAGCAGTCCTGTAATTGTCAGTTGATTCTGATTAATTAGTTGTAACTTATTCTGATTTTGATTTTGGAGTAATGCTACAGTTATCGATGATTGTACACTGAATTTGTGCAACGAATGATGTGATAAAAATCTTGACCGTTGATTCATTATCGATTTATATTAATCAACGGTCAAGATTTTATCACGTCATTCGGTGCACAGATTCAGTACGCAACCTTCGATGGCTCTATCATTTTCTTTGATTTTGATTGATTACTCATGTTTAACCATTACATTACGATTCTTAAGCTTTGAGTTTTCTAATCAAAATAACTTAATCATCGTATTGTTTTCTCAGTGTTTATTTCTGAAAACATATTTCTATACTTTTGTTTCTAAGTTTTGTAATTATCAAAATTATATTTTTATTGCACAATATTAGCTAATGTAGACTGTAGTAATAAGTTTAAGTCCATTTAATATGGCTCAAATTGGGCCTGGTCTTGTGTAAAATAAATTTATTAAACGGAATTGGATAAAATACTAAAATACCTTCCTGATGTATCGTGTACGTAACTTATTCAATATTGAGTGTGTTAGTTTTATTATTTTGAATAGTATTTTTAAAATATTATTGTTAAGTTGAGTTGGATTATTATTACGAGGTAAGATTTAAAAATTAACAAAAAAACCCTTAGATTTTTTAATTTAGCTAAACACTCCCAATAATAAAAAGTTTATAAATTGGCAAAAACATTCCCATCCACCCACAGTTGCTAGATTCCGGCCACCACCATCAGAATTTGGTCGAAATCTTGTTTCATTGCACATGATCGACCAGATTTGGTCGGTCGTGCGCTACTATGGCCTTTTCCGACTAGATCCACCACGGATCTAGCCGAAAATGTTAGATCTAACCATCATTGACGACCAGATGTGGTTAAAGATCTAGCCGTCAATGACCAGATCTTTGGCTTTGGATCTCGCTAAAAAAGGCCAGATTAACACACTACTGACCAGATCTAGCCGGTAGTGTGCCATTACGCCATATTCTAGCCACCTTCTAGCAATGGTTAATAAAATCTGACAAATATGGGTGAATAGGGGTGTTTTTGTCAATTTATAAAAAAATTGTTGGGGGTGTTTAGTTAAGTTAATAAACTTATGTGGGTTTAAAATAGTGTTGAATATTGTAAGATATGATTTTGAGAATTGAAAAACAAACATGTATTTTTTTTGTTTGAAAGTTGTCAAACAAACGCAGCCCATGATTTCATCTATGTAAGCAACACAAAAGTTATCAACAGCTTAGTAGTGATTCTAGGGGTGACTTGAAATGGGTTTGGGCTTGTTTAGATTGGGTTGAGATGAAAAAGGGCTTCACAGGATTGACTTAGTCAAGATTGGTTGTGGGAATTGTTATTTAAGTTTCACATTTTTTCTTTTAAAGCTCATATAATAATTTCTTTTAAAAAAATGTGTATATATATATATATATATTTTAAACTAATAAGCATTAAGATAGACATTTAGTCATTTACTACATCTCATCTATGAAAAACTCTTTCCTTCTCAATATCTTGAAAACCGNATGTTAGTTATCTTAGTTGTAAAGAAGAAGGATTTGATTGAAGAAAAAAGAGCAAAAGCGACTGCAAGTTATCTCTTGCAGTGCAAGGTGTTCTTAGGTGTAGGTTGGAGTGGCTTGCGGAGGTTGTATTGTGACTCTTTGTCACCGATAGCCACGTTTTCTTTATAAAGAAAGAAGATACAAGAAACTGAGAACCCATAATTAGCGATTGAATATTAAAATTCTGTAAAGAAATTGCTTGAAACTACACGTAAGATTAGATACTGATGATCAAAAGTGTTGCTTCTGGGAATAAACAAAAGGGTGCTAAGGATGTGGGTCGCATCTTTAGGTTTAATGTCAAATTATAGGCTACAGGTTTTAGTTGGTGGGATTAAGAAGAGAGTTGAGTAAACTGTAGATAATCCTGGAATTCAATATTAGTTTACCAAAGTTATTGATTGTGATATTTTGAATCATTAATTAAGACAGAAATGAAGCGTTTTGACAGATGAGAATGAGAGCAGTCCTGTAATTGTCAGTTGATTCTGATTAATTAGTTGTAACTTATTCTGATTTTGATTGATTACTCATGTTTAACAATTCCATTACGATTCTCAAGCTTTGAGTTTTCTAATCAAAATAACTAGATAGTCCGATTGGTTTATTAATTTATACCCTATTCTCAAAATATCTGTTTGTTTTATTATTTAGGAAATATTATTATATTTTATTTAATTACTTTTAGACCCCTAAGTTTATTAATTTAATTAAACACCCATAGATTTTTTTTTAAATTAACAAAAATACCCCCATCCACCCATAGTTACCAGATTCCGAAAACCACCGTCGGTGGTAGCCGGGATCTGTCACAATGACGTACAAACGATCGGAAAAGGCCAGATCTGGCCGTCAACGATGGCCAAAGATATGGCCATCGTTGACCGACGACCATCGACAGCCAAATCTGGTTTTCGGTCAGATCGACGCACGACCGGCCAGATCTAACCAGTCTGCATCGTAACGCCAGATTCCAACCAGATTCGACGATGGTCGCCAGAATCTGGCACTGTGGGTGGGTGAGGATATTTTTGTCATTTTACAAAATTTTTATATATTGGAGTGTTTAGTTAAATTAGCAAACCTAAAGGGTTTTTTTTTTTATTAATTTTTAAATTTTACCTCGTAATAAGCACCCTACTCAACTACCCAATACTATTTCCAAAATCATCGTATTGTTTTCTCAGTGTTTATTTCTGAAAACATATTTCTATACTTTTGTTTCTAAGTTTTGTAATTATCAAAATTATATTTTTATTGCACAATATTAGCTAATGTAGACTGTAGTAATAAGTTTAAGTCCATTTAATATGGCTCAAATTGGGCCTGGTCTTGTGTAAAATAAATTTATTAAACGGAATTGGATAAAATACTAAAATACCTTCCTGATGTATCGTGTACGTAACTTATTCAATATTGAGTGTGTTAGTTTTATTATTTTGAATAGTATTTTTAAAATATTATTGTTAAGTTGAGTTGGATTATTATTACGAGGTAAGATTTGAAAATTAATAAAAAAACCCTTAGATTTTTTAATTTAGCTAAACACCCTAATAATAAAAAATTTATAAATTGACAAAAACACTCCCACCCACCCACAGTTGCTAGATTCCCACCACCACCATCGGAATTTGGTCGAAATCTTGTTTCATTGCGCATGATCGACCAGATTTGGTCGGTCGTGTGCTGCTATGGCCTTTTCCGGCTAGATCCACCACGGATCTAGTCGAAAAATGTTAGATCTAGCCGTCATTGACGGCCAGATGTGGCCAAAGATCTAGCCGTCAATAACCAAATCTTTGGTCCTGGATTTTGTCGAAAAAGGCCAGATTGACACACTATTGACTAGATCTAGCCGATAGTGTGCCATTACGTCATATTCTAGCCACCTTCTAGCGATAGTTGACAAAATCTGACAAATATGGGTGAGTAGGGTTGTTTTTGTTAATTTATAAAAAAATTATTGAGGGTATTTAGTTAAATTAACAAACTTATGTGGGTTTAAAATAGTTGAATATTGTAAGATATGATTTTAAGAATTGAAAAACAAACATGTATTTTTTTTGTTTGAAAGTTGTCAAACAAACGCAGCCCATGATTTCATCTATGTAAGCAACACAAAAGTTATCAACAGCTTAGTAGTGATTCTAGGGGTGACTTGAAATGGGTTTGGGCTTGTTTAGATTGGGTTGAGATGAAAAAGGGCTTCACAGGATTGACTTAGTCAAGATTGGTTGTGGGAATTGTTATTTAAGTTTCACATTTTTTCTTTTAAAGCTCATATAATAATTTCTTTTAAAAAAATGTGTATATATATATATATATATTTTAAACTAATAAGCATTAAGATAGACATTTAGTCATTTACTACATCTCATCTATGAAAAACTCTTTCCTTCTCAATATCTTGAAAACCCCTTTTTTTTTTATTATTATTATTTAAATTCATTTTTTGAAATTATGCTTTTATACTTAAAATTTTTTAAGGGATGGAAGATGCAACCAAATAATAGAAATAATAATAAGATTTCACGATTAAATACTTAAAAGTAATCGATTTATTACTACTATTATTATTATTTAAACAAAAGATCTAGATAAGATTAGATATATTATTAATCATATACATATAATATGTATATGATACCATCATGGAGGAGATATGCAGTAAATCAAAAAATAATAAATTCAAAATGTCATTGAAAATAAATTTGAAAACTTAGTATTTGTGTATCCAATTATCTTCTAGGAGTAGCTAGTCAGAGACTGTTTTTACATGAGAGAGGCTTTGGTATAAGAGAAATTTGGTTACAAAAAACCATACCTTGCATGAAGTAAATTACAATATTTATAAACCTTGAAAATACTTTAACATTACATGAGTATTGTTTGGTCACAAGTAGACTTCATGTAACTTTACATGAGCATTGTTTGGTCACAATTGTACTTCTTGTAAGAGTATTGTCTGGTCACAAGTACTGGGCATTACTTTTAACTTTTGAAGAAATTTGCTAACCATGTGCGTAAATCTTTTTTAGGTTTTCCTTTTTTTTTTTTTTTTTTTTCTTGATATTTCTTGAGGACTTTGTTAGCTTGTTCTTCACTTTCAGTGATAATTTTGGCAATGGTTTTTGTCTGAGGCGACAGAACATCTAATAGTTGCATTGACAAAGGATCTTTGTAATATTTTTTCCATGCTAGATATTAATTGATGTTAGTATCCATAAGAATTCTGACTCGGATGTCATTTGTGAGAAGGGACTTTGATAATTTTCTTTGACCATTCTTCTTTTGGGAGAGATGGCGATTTTGAACTGTTTAAAGTAAATTAAAGGGTTTTGTAGCAGTCATCTTCATAGCTATGGGTGAGATTGACATAGGCACAAGAGCCTTGTTTGGATACTTCTTCATCTGATTCTTGGAGTTAGGAACGAATCAGCTTTAGATGCGTATACAAGCACACATACACGCATGCACGCACGCGCACACACATACACACATATATATTATTTTGTGGGTTTTCTTTTCTTGTTAAGTGTTTTTATAGGATTGCTAGCCGTAACTTATTAAAATTAGAGATGTTAAATGGGTCGAATCGGTTAATATGATAAATAATTATTTGACTAAATATGAGATATATAAAATAAAAAAGTTTTTTTAAATCCAAAATTAGCACAATATAAGCATGAAATGTGCACGACATAATCGAATGCTTTCATTCATCTAAGAATAAATAACGAAATGACCTCTTTAACATATCTAATTAAAGTAGTACCAAAACATTTTAAATTAACTATTATATGTAGGGTTAAATAAGTGTTTTAATGAAAACTTAAAATAACAATTAATATGACAGCTACTTTAATTTGACAGTTTAGATACAAGAAACCAAAAATTTCAAAATTCTTTCAAAGTCACGAATTCTGGAAGATTCCAGTGTTCCCAAAAGAAAAAATTAATGATTGAGGAGGTAGTGAAAGAAGTGGCTGATGATCAATCTAACACAATAATTCATTCTTAGATAGTAGAAAATCTACTACCACCAGTACCAACTAAAAAGGTTTTGCGTAGTGTCCCATTAGAAACTCTTGACACATCGTAATTAGCTTAATTAAAATTTACGTCCATCATTCCATTAATTTTTGCATTTTATAGAAGTAGCCAATGTTTTGAATGTGATTAATTAGAGGCGGTTGGCGGAATTTGTAGAATTTTCAGGCAAAAATTGTAATCAGATGTGCATAAAAGATCTTCAAGATTTATCCTGTATAAGATCGACAAAGCAACAAAAAGTTATACACAACACAAAAAATATCCTACGAGGTATCGAATTAACCCAAAATAATAAGGAAAAAACAATTTCATGAAAAGTTGTAGAATCGGAAGTCTAGAGAAGCAAGAAAACTAACCATATCTCACAAAATAAAAATATATATTATTCCTTATATTTATTTTCTAAAACCCATTTATATATGAATACGTAGCTAGCACATTGTTAATGCGTGATTTTGACACCAACTAAACGCACGTATGAAATGCTGAACTGACTTAGAAAACACACGCGAATGGGGGTATGAGAATGGATAAGAGATGGGAAACGATGTTTAAAGTGGTTCAAATGTTTAAACAAGCGATTCTTACGTCCATTGATATTGTATTAATAAACTGAGGTCAAGTTGCGTTTAGCGAGCTGATTTACAAGTGATTACAAAGAGAAAATAAATGTGCTTTTACAGAGAGAAATTAGCTAATCCCAAAAATGGAAGAGGAGCCATTTATTTATAGTGGGATGGATTGAGGTAATGATTACTAAATCAGGAAGTGGGTCAGATTTTCGTCCAAATCCTTCCTTGTGTCCCGTTATTCACCTGCCCGAGTGATTTACTCGATTCTCGCAGGGATTGGACATGTGGATCATCTTCAGCCTTTCACCAGCTTGACGCACGCCTACTGCACTGGCAGGAGCACGCCTCTTGCGTCAGCGCGCGACGTGGCTGCACCTAAACGGCACCTAGACTTACCTAAGCTCTGAATATTTGCGCTGACAGGGCTCTACATCAGCCCTACTTTTCCAGGCATAACACACATGATATTATATATTTATTTTTAAAATAATGAATTACTATGATGCTTAAGAAGATCGTAAAAAATTGAATATATATATTATAATTTTAAATGATAACAATCTTTAGTTTGTATTATAGGATAAAAAACAAGGTATAGTCAACTGTAGATATGTCTTTTCCGTTGAGCAACACACAACATATCTATAAAAACATAGGAAATATGAGGACTTCCAAGGCACAAGGATCACGATTCAGAAAGGATAATGCTAGAAATACAAACACCAAATGATTAATTTTGTACTTTACAAAGTTCGAAAGTTCTTAGTTTTTATAAAAAAACATGTTATAATAGTCTTATATGGAAACTACATCAATTTATTATAGAGCTTATATTCTTTTGTTCAATCATCTATTACAACGAGAATTGTTTTTATATATAAGGCTCTAGACGAGAGACTTTCTTATCTAGGTTTAAAATAACGGTTTATAGGTAGTAGTACTTCAATAATACAATTGTATTAAAAGATGAACATTATTGCCTAATATTCAAGATGTAAAATAACAGTTTATAGGTAGTAGTACTTAACGTTATTGCCTAATATTCTAGGTTTAAAACAGTAGTGTATAAGTAATACTTCAGTAATTATACAATTATTGATTTGACCACTGCATTCACATTGCCAATAAAAACTATGTTATGTATTGCTACACAAACAAGTTGTGGTAAATATTTTCTATGGAGTAGTTGTTACTCTCAAGCAATGGGCCAATGGCTTTACACTTCAGTCAAAAAATTCGCTTGAATGTGAATAAAAATTGATAGATCTGATGAGTATAGTGACGTTTTGAATACCTCTATATGTTGCAAATTCCACAAAACCAACCTAGTTGATTGGGTTCCAAAGTTTATTTGTTAAATTATTGTGGTATAAACTAACCCCTGAGTAATCGAATGATTAGTTGAGGATTCTTAGGTGTATTATTCAAGAAGTTCTGAGTTAAAATCTCTCATCAGTTGTTAATAGGAGTGACCACTAGAGCTCTTACCTAGTCGATTATTTCAGGGTCCCGAAAGATTACTTGAGGTGCGTGTAAGCTGACTTAGACACCTCTGGTTATTAAAAAAAAAAAAAAAAAAAAAACTTATTGTGGTATTTTAATTTCAAAATGAAGCTTAAAAATACCTATTAACTTGTTAACATTTCAGTTTGCACAGTAGCAGATCCAGAAATTTTTGTTAGAGTGGGTCAAAATAAAAACTAATTACACATTAATATTTTTGTTAGGGTAGACCAAAATCCATAAATTATATATTAGTATTTTTTAAAATAGTAGGTTGGATCCGCCCTTGAGTTTGCATATAAAACATTCCAACATTTTTTTTTACTAACCATAATAAGGTCTAGACATTATAGGTATGATAAAACAAATAATAATCTAAAAATAAATCAATAATACAACTCTTTCTAAATAATATCACCAAGTTTTCATCTCAAATGATGGTGTTCTTTTATGTGGCTACAATGTGTAAATAAAAAGTTGATTTGTTAAATGATATGTTAACACCAGATGAGACGTTCATACATCATTTAGAATAGAAATTTTGAGATTTCACTTGGAAAAAGTTGTACTACTGAATATTAAAATAATATGCCTATTTTCTAGCATTGGAATTAAGTGTTACAGTAATAATACTCAATATTAATAATATGCCTAAATAGCATTGGGAATGTCTATTTAAAGAAAATAATAGTGTTATAGTAAAAGAGAAGATGAATATCTCTCTCTTGAATTTTTCACGTTTTACATTCTATATCAGCAGCATGCATGAGAGCAATGTTTGAGCTACAATTGTAGGTTCACTGCAGACTTTCCTGCTTACAAAACCATGCCCGAAAATGAACACTACCAGGGGCTTGAAGGCCTGTGTCATAACCTTGGATGCAAAACCATGAGGTTCATTGAAAGTGATCCGTTCTTAACTCTATCTCCAAATTCTTCGAAGCATGTGAATGCATACGCTCAAATCTTCTCTGCATTTACTCGAAGCAATTATGTAACTCGGTTTGTATTCTCGAAAACATCACACGTAACATTTCAATGTACTTACACAATTGACTACTTACCATCCTTCATATTTATCTTCAAGTGCCTGTGGAAGATCCCAATGGTACAGTGTTACATAAGGCTGGATCCTGATAAAACAACATAGCTAAAGCTTCAGAAAGGTAGAAGTCATGTAAAAGTAAATTCCAAGTGAATTTCACTGAGCTACCTTTCTCAGTAAAGCATCTATGAGATTGTTGTAGTAATTTTATCCTTCTTGATTTGTTTCCCCGTGTCCATCTATCAAAGATAACTTCCGAAGGAGTAAGCAAAAACAGGCAATAAAGAACAATGGGGAACAAAACTTCTGGACCAGACTTTGAACTTACTTGGAAAGATTCTTGGCCAAGATATGGAAAACTTTGCATCTATTCCCAGATCCTTCATCAAATCTATATCACTCTGTAAAGATTTTGTTTCATCTTTGGTTTGTAGTAAAAGTCTAGTTACGGGTTTCTACTTGACTCTGATATATATATCTGACTATATTCTAGTTGAATTATTGAATCCTCGTGTGCTTTTTTATATTGTATTTTGTTGGTGACACATCATCATCATTATCATCTAATATCCTTAATTATTTTATATTAGTCTATGATTATAATAACAATCTATCAAATGACGTTATAGATCTATCCAAATGATCAAATTATTTCCCTACTTTTAGGCCAGAAAAACTTCCTTAATGAACAAGCTTATTGTTGTGTCTACTTCTGATTATAACTTGATACCTTCCGAAGATGACTGAACATGCACAGGCAATAGAGTTCTATCTAATACAAGTTTTGAAGTCAAATTTCTGAACTAACCTTGAACCGATGATATTGATCAACAGCAGTTGCTGCATTGCTGAAGTCCAAGATTTTCCCTGCAAAAAGAAAATAGGGAATATGAAATATAACAATATTAGTCCTGAAACGTAGTTTTGCAATATTGTATTTGAATTATTCTGACCTGGTTGTCTTGTGAAAGTGTCCCTATACTAGTTCCTTTGTTTCCTTCATTTACAGCTCTTCAAACTCACAACCACACGCCGAATCATTTCCGTTAGGCAATGTCCTTGCCTGAACTTTATCAATACAGAAAGAAGTAAAATGATACCTGGTAACTGAAGAAGCTGTTCCGAACACGAACCCTTCTGGAAAATCTGCTCTACTAATAGATTCAGAGTTCACAAAGAGTGCCATAAGAGAAACAGGACCAAGCTTGATTGTCATAGATAAAACAAAACAAAAGTTTTACACACAAAAAGAAGATATTTTCTGTTTTAAGATGCTTAGAAAAGTATCTAGATGAATTCATAATATACTAAAGAAAAGGGGAGAATGTTAGTTATCTTAGTTGTAAAGAAGAAGGATTTGATTGAAGAAAAAAAGAGCAAAGCGACTGCAAGTTATCTCTTGCAGTGCAAGGTGTTCTTAGGTGTAGGTTGGAGTGGCTTGCGGAGGGTGTATTGGTGACTCTTTGTCACCGATAGCCCCGTTTTCTTTATAAGAAAGAAGATACAAGAACTGAGAACCCTAATTAGCGATTGAATATTAAAATTCTGTAAAAATTGCTTGAAACTACACTAAGATTAGATACTGATGATCAAAGTGTTGCTTCTGGGAATAACAAAGGGTGCTAAGGATGTTGGTAGCATCTTTAGTTTAATGTCAATTTAGGCTACAGGTTTTGTTGGTGGATTAAGAAGAGAGTTGAGTAAACTGTAGATATCCGAATTCAATTTAGTTTACCAAAGTTATTGATTGTGATATTTTGAATCATTAATTAAGACAGAATGAAGCGTTTTGACAGAGGAGAATGAGAGCAGTCCTGTAATTGTCAGTGGATTCTGATTAATTAGTTGTAACTTATTCTGATTTTGATTGATTACTCTGTTAACATTCCATTACGATTCTCAACTTTGAGTTTTCTAATCAAAATAACTAGAATATCCGATTGGTTTTATAATTTATACCCTATTCTCAAAATTCTGTTGTTTTATTATTTGGAAATATTATTATATTTTATTTAATTACTTTTAGACCCCTAATTTATTATTTATTAAACACCCATAGATTTTTTTTAAATTAACAAAAATACCCCCATCCACCCATAGTTACCAGATTCCGAAAACCACCGTCGTGGTAGCCGGATCTGTCACTTGACGTAACAAACGTCGGAAAAGGCAGATCTGGCCGTCAACGATGGCCAAAGATATGGCCATCGTTGACCGACGACCATCGACAGCCAAATCTGGTTTTCGGTCAGATGTCGACGCACACCGGCCAGATCAACCAGTCTGCATCGTAACGCCAGATTCCAACCAGATTCGACGATGGTCGCCAGAATCTGGCACTGTGGGGTGGTGAGGATATTTTTGTCATTTTACAAAATTTTTTATATTGGAGTGTTTAGTTAAATTAGCAAACCTAAAGGGTTTTTTTTTTATTAATTTTTAAATTTTACCTCGTAATAAGCACCCTACTCAACTACCCAATACTATTTCCAAAATCATCGTATTGTTTTCTCAGTGTTTATTTCGGAAACATATTTCAATACTTTGTTTCGAAGTTTTGTAATTATCAAAATTATATTTTATTGCCCAATATAGCTAATGTAGTAATAAGTTTAAGTAGGGGTGTTCAAAAAAATGCAAAACCGACTGAACCAAAAAAACCGGTTAACCGAAAAACGGTTCGGTTACGGTTCGAAAAATTCAAAAATCGAATTTCCGGTTCGGAAAAAATAAAAGCAGTTAACCGAAACCGGTTTTTTGAACCGGTTTTACAAAAAAATATATTATATATATGTTATATATTAAATAAAAATAATATTTATATATTAAATATATAATAATATTATATATATTATTAAATAAATATAATAATATTTTTAAATGTATTATTAGTAGTGGTCAATGGATATATATGAATGTCTAATTTTTATTTGGATAGTATTATTATATTTACATTTATTAGGAAAAAATAAAAAAATAAGTTTTATAAAAAAAAGGGAAAACCGGTTAACAGAAAAACCGGTTTTCCCTCCAAATCGGTTCGGTTTCAGTTCGGGAATTTTCTCGAACCGAAAACCGGTTCGTTTAAAAAAAGCGGTTAACCGCTTTTGAACACCCCTAGTTTAAGTCCATTTAATATGGCCAAATTGGGCCTGGTCTTGTGTAAAATAAATTTATTAAACGGAATTGGATAAATACTAAATACCTTCCTGATGTATCATGTACATAACTTATGAATATTGAGTGTGTTAGTTTTATTATTTTGAATAGTATTTTAAATTTATTGTTAGTTGAGTGGATTATTATTACGAGGTAAGATTTGAAATTAATAAAAAAACCCTTAGATTTTTTAATTTAGCTAAACACCCTAATAATAAAAAATTTAAAATGACAAAAAACTCCCACCACCCCAGTTGCTAGATTCCCCACCACCACTCGGAATTTGGTCCGAAAATCTTGTTTCATTGCGCATGATCGACCAGATTTGGTCGGTCGTTGCTGCTATGTGCCTTTCCGGCTAGATCACCACGGATCTAGTCGAAAAATGTTAGATCTAGCCGCATTGACGGCCAGATGTTGCCAAAGATCTAGCCGTCAATAACCAAATCTTTGGTCCTGGATTTTGTCAAAAGGCCAGATTGACACACTTTGACTAGATCTAGCCGATAGTGTGCCTTACTCATATTCTAGCCACCTTCTAGCGATAGTTGACAAAATCTGACAATATGGGTGAGTAGGGTTGTTTTTGTTAATTTATAAAAAAATTATTGAGGGTATTTTTAATTAACAAACTTATTTTGGGTTTAAAATAGTTGAATATTGTAAGATAGATTTTAGATAATGAAAAACAATCATTTAATATTTTTTTTAAGGTTGTCAAACAAACGCAGCCCATGATTTCATCTGTGTAAGCAACACAAAGTTATCTACAGCTTAGTGGTGATTCTAGGGATGACTTAAATGGGTTTGGCTTGTTTAGATTGGTTGAGAAAAAAAGGGCTTCACAGGATTGACTTGTCTAGATTGGTTGCGGGAATTATTATTTAAGTTCACATTTTTTCTTTTAAGCTCATATAATAATTTCTTTTAAAAAAATGTGTATATATATATAATATATTAAACTAATAAGCATTAAGATAGACATTTAGTCATTATACATCTCATCTATGAAAACTCTTCCTTCTCAATATCTTGAAAACCGCCTTTTATTATTATTATTATTAAATTCTTTTTGAAATTATGCTTTTATACTTAAATTTTTTAGGATGGAAGATGCAACCAAATAATAGAAATAATAATAAGGTTTCACGATTAAAGACTTAAAAGTAATCGATTTATTACTACTCTGCATTTTATTATTATTTAACCAAGATCTAGATAAGATTAGATATATTATCATCATATACATATATATGTATATGATACCATCATGGAGGATATGCAGTAAATCAAAAAATATAAATTCAAAATGTCATTGAAAATAAATTTGAAAACTTGTATTTGTGTATCCAATATCTTCTAGGAGTAGCTAGTCAGAGACTGTTTTTACATGAGAGAGGCTTTGGTATAAGAGAAATTTGTTACAAAAACCATACCTTGCATGAAGTAAATTACAATATTTATAAACCTTGAAAATACTTTAACTTACAGAGTATTGTTTGGTCACAAGTAGACTTCATGTAACTTTACATGAGCATTGTTGGTCACAATTGTACTTCTTAAGAGTACTGTTGTCACAAGTGAACATACTTTAACTTGGAAGAATGTCTAACCATGTGCCGAAATCTTTTTTAGGTTTCTCTATTTTGCAATCTTGCGGACTTGTGTTTCTTGTTGTTACTTTTCAGTAAGTGTTGGCAATGGTTTGTCTGAGGCGACGAAACTCTAATATTGCATTGACAGAGGATCTTGAATATTTTCCATGCAGATATAATTGATGTTAGTTCCATAAGAATTCTGACTCGGATGTCATTTGTGAGAAGGGACTTTGATAATTTTCTTGACCATCTTCTTTTGGAGAGATGGCGATTTTGACCTGTTTAAGTAAATTAAAGGGTTTTGTAGCAGTCATCTTCATAGCTATGGGTGAGATTGACATAGCACAGAGCCTTGTTGGATACTTCTTCATCTATTCTGGAGTTAGGAACGAATCAGCTTTAGATGCGTATACAAGCACACATACACGCATGCACGCACGCGCACACACATACACACATATATTATTTTGTGGTTTTTTCTTTTCTTGTTAAGTGTTTTTATAGGATTGCTAGCCGTAACTATTAAAATTAGAGATGTTTAAATGGGTCGACTGGTTAATATGATAAATTTATTTGACTAAATATGAGATATATAAAAAAGTTTTTTTTAATCCAAAATTAGCACAATTAAGCATGAAATGTGCACCCATATCGATGCTTTCATTCATCTCAGAATAAAACAAATGACCTCTTTACAATTCTAATTAAAGTAGTACCAAAACATTTTAAATTAACTATTATATGTAGGGTTAAATAAGTGTTTTAAATGAAAACTTAAAATAAAATTAATATGACAGCTACTTTAATTTGACAGTTTATATACAAAAACCAAATTTTCACAAATCTCTGGTCAAGGAACAAGTCTCGTTGAATGTGCTGGGAAGCTAGCGGCGCGGGTGTGTCCCTGACGCAAAAAATATGATGAGGAGGATGAAAGAATCCGATGCTGGGAAGAGTATAGCAGTTACAGAGATCAAAAACACACAGTGGATAAGGGGGAATGTGCTGAAAGAAAAGAACACACACAACGACCACCATACCGAATAACGTGAAAAAAAGATTTGCGGAGTTCAACGCGTCAGCTAAGGCTCATGACACAGAGAGCATACTCTATTCAATGAGCTTATGAAAATTTAACGGTCTGCAAAAAAACTACGAATAACAAGGATTACACTAAAAAACACATAACAGTATGGGGCAGGTTAGATAGGAAAAAAGGACAGCGCGGAATAGGCTAAGGTCATGTGTTTAATTAGAGCGGTTGGCGGATTTAGATTTCAGGCACAAAATTGTAATCAGATGTGCATAAAAGATCTTCAAGATTTATCCATGTATATAGATCGAGAAGCAACAAAAGTTAGTCACACACCCAACAAATATATCTACGTATCGATTAACCCCAATACTAAGGAAAATAACCTATTCAATGCAAAAGTTGTAGAATCGGCCAGAAGAATTTCCTTCTTTTTTATACCTCCAAGTTTGTGGGATTGTTCTTGACAAATGCACAATTCTTGGAGAAGCTCATTGATCATGTTGATAAATATCCCCAAAATGATCCATTTTTGTTTAAGTTCCTATAAAACCATGTTAAGTGAAGATGGGATGCAAATTGTTTTGGGTGAACAAATAAAACTCTTACCAAGGCTATCATCTAGTTTTATTTTATCCTCAAATTTTTGTTAAGTAAATTCATAAATTCTTATATATGCTTCCTTATTTATTTAAAGCATTATTAGTGTACTGAAATTTAGAATATATGACTTAGAACACCTTTTAATGAAGAAATGTTGCATTTTAGCAGAACAGTAAGCGAATTTTTCCCACCCAAGTTTGCCTTAAGAAACACTTCCCCACTTAAAAAGTTTCAAAATACCACTTTCCACCCAAAGTTTATATTTCGTTTAATACCCAAAATACACTTCACTTTCTTAGCAGGCGTTCGACGAGTTACCATGAGCCAAGGTAAGAGGGGTTTCGTAGAATGGAGGCCGGTGGATTAAATGGTGGTGATTGATTAAATATTCATTACTGGAATCAGTAGAAAATCAGCTAAAATTAAAAAACTCTAGATTTACGGTGCTGACAATCAGTAAGAAATCAAAGGTTGGAGTGAGATAGGTTTTGTAGAGTGGAGATTGGAGGTTCAAATGATAGTGACAGAGAGAATTTTTGTCATAAAAATCAGCTTTGGATAATAATATAATATAAATTTTGGGTGAGAAAGTGGTATTTTGAAACTTTTTAGATGGTGGGAAAGTAAAAGTTGTTTACTCTGTAGCAGAAATGTCAAATCAAGTTAACACACTTGGACGGCGTGTCGTATGTGACTAAATCTTGTATAATTTCTTTTTGTTAAAATATTCATGAAATGTTAGGGCCTTTAGGGTATTATCCCAAAAATTTTCATTGTTGGGTTAATATCCCATTTTCATTTCCAAAAGATAAAATGGAACATATATGTATTGGTTGAGAAAAAAAATCTTCCTTTGATTCTTTCTTATTTTCTAATTTTGTAAGAATGGTACATGTTTGCTTGATACAGAAACTATAATTAAATTTGGTTGCTCTGATCAGTTTGTAACCTGAGTACAGACTTGAACCATTTAGCTGAAGTTTTAGGAATTCTTGTCAAGTTGTTTTTGTAATCCACAAAGTACAGTCCAAAACGGACAGTATAGCCAGAGTTCCATTCCCAGTTGTCAAGCAAAGACCAAATAAAGTAACCTCTTACATCACATTTGTCTTGCCTGTAATGTCAATCATTCAGTTTTCTGTTAGCCACCTCAAACAAAAAGTATAGCATCTATTCTTTCGATGATGTTAACTGTAGGAATTCAAGTCAAATTGGTTGATAATTTGCCATTACCTTATTGCAGCAGAAAGGTTTGAAAGATAGTCTCTATGGTATCTTATTCTCTTGTCATCCTGTAAAGCCTTGTCTAAAGCTATCAAGGGACTATTTAGATCGTCCATACCTGTAACCATGAATTGAAACTCATATAACATATCAAAGAGTTCGAATTCAAAGCTTTTGAATACAAAAATACTCACCATTTTCTGTTATAACTACAGGAGGATTCCCATACTTATCTTTAACATATTTCGCCAACTCTCGGATGCCCCGTGGCACGATGTGCAGCCAGCGGGAAGCTGCCTGGAGGAGCAAGTGTATATCAGGCTATCAGCTGGCTTTTATTTGAAACCTATAATTTATATCTTAGACCCCAGTAAGTTGTTTGGACATACTCTTTCTCCGATTGCAATTCCACCACGAAAACCTACAAGTCAAGAGATGAAAGAAGATCATCAGCTTCTTTCAATTAATTTGACAATGTTTAATCTTTGAATGTAAAGAATTGTTGCTTGGTTTCTTACAAGTAGTAATAACAGCAGCATCAGAGTAAGCATCCTGCAGAATTAGTTTCTGAATTCCAGTCCTGTCATTCCGGGCATATAATGTGGTGTAATGATTTAGGCCAATAAAATCCAAGGACCCCATAAGCACTTTGGAAATCTCTGGTGAAATCTTTGGTAGTCTCTCGCCAACAAGCCTTGTCATTGAAAATGGATATTCTCCAAAGAAAAGTGGATCAAGGAACCTGATTCACAATTTTGTTATACTTAAGGAATTGATTCCTCGTAAAGTGTGGTGAATTGGATATTTGCATAAGATAATAGTAATACCATCCAATTCCAAAATCTACTGCTCTTTTTGCTGCATCTTTGTCCTCATCTTTATCAGATATCGGTTCATACCATTTAGCATCAAGTGCTATCCCAATTACACCTCCTTGTTCTTCCTGGAAAATCCCATGTATGAGTAAATTGAAAAGAAAAGCACAAATGTAAATTTAACAGGAGAATCAAAGAGGTATTGTAAAATGCTCCTCTTATTTTTTTCCTTTTTTGTGAAAATTAGTACCTTGAAATTTCTCTGGTAGCTATGATAAGCAGCAGCATGAGATAGCAAGATGTTATGAGCTACAATGTAAGGTTCAACTGCAGACTTTCCTGTCTTACAAAACACATGCCCGAAAATCGAACACCTACCAGGGGCTTGAAGGCCTGTGTCATAACCTTGGATTGCAAAACCATGAGGTTCATTGAAAGTGATCCAGTTCTTAACTCTATCTCCAAATTCTTCGAAGCATGTGAATGCATAACGCTCAAAATCTTCTCTGCATTTACTCGAATGCAATTATGTAAGCTCGGTTTGTATTCTCGAAAACATCACACGTAACATTTCAATGTACTTACACAATTTGACTACTTAACCATCCTTCATATTTATCTTCAAGTGCCTGTGGAAGATCCCAATGGTACAGTGTTACATAAGGCTGGATTCCTGATAAAACAACAATAGCTAAAGCTTCAGAAGAGGTAGAAGTCATGTAAAAAGTAAATTCCAAGTGATATTTCACTGAGCTACCTTTCTCCAGTAAAGCATCTATGAGATTGTTGTAGTAATTTATTCCTTCTTGATTTGGTTCCCCTGTTCCATCTATCAAAGATAAACTTCCGAAGGAGTAAGCCAAAAACAGGCAATAAAGAACAATGGGGAACAAAACTTCTGGACCAGACTTTGAACTTACTTGGAAAGATTCTTGGCCAAGATATGGAAAATCTGTATGCATCTATTCCCAGATCCTTCATCAAATCTATATCACTCTGTAAAGATTTTGTTTTCATCTTTGGTTTGTTAGTAAAAGTCTAGTTACGGGTTTCTATTGACTCTGATATATATATATATATATATAAATATCTGACTATATTCTAGGTTGAATTATTGAATACCTCGTGTGCTTTTTTATATTGTATTTTGTTGGTGACACATCATCATCATTATCATCTAAATATCCTTAATTATTTTTATATTAGTCGTATGATTATAATAACAATTTATCAAATGACGTTATAGATTCTTATCCAAATGATCAAATTGTTTCCCTACATTTTAGGCCAGAAAAACTTCCTTAATGAACAAGCTTATTGTTGTGTTCTGACTTCTGATTATAACTTGATACCTTCCGAAGATGACTGAACATGCACAGGCAATAGAGTTCTATCTAATACAAGTTTTGAAGTCAAATTTCTGAACTTACCTTGAACCGATGATATTGATCAACAGCAGTGTCTGCATTGCTGAAGTCCAAGATTTTCCCTGCAAAAAGAAAAACAGGGAATATGAATATAACAATATTAGTCCTGAAACGTAGTTTTGCAATATTGTATTTGAATTATTCTGACCTGGTTGTCTTGTGAAAGTGTCCCATATACTATTTCCTTTGTTTCCTTCATTTACAGCTCCTTCAAACTTCAACAACCACACGCCGTGAATTATTCCGTTAGGCAATGTCCTTGCCTGAACTTTATCAATACAGAAAGAAAGTAAAATGATACCTGGTAAGCTGAAGAAGCTGTTCCGAACACGAACCCTTCTGGAAAATCAGCTCTACTAATGGATTCAGAGTTCACAAAGAGGTGCCATAAGAGAAACAGGACAAGCTTGATTGTCATAGATAAAACAAAAACAAAAGTTTTACACAAAAAATGAAATATAAGTTCTATTTTAAGATGCTTAAGAAAAGTTTCTAGGATGAATTCAATAATATACTAAAGAAAAGGGGAGAATGTTAGTTATCTTAGTTGTAAAGAAGAAGGATTTGATTGAAGAAAAAAGAGCAAAAGCGACTGCAAGTTATCTCTTGCAGTGCAAGGTGTTCTTAGGTGTAGGTTGGAGTGGCTTGCGGAGGTTGTATTGTGACTCTTTGTCACCGATAGCCACGTTTTCTTTATAAAGAAAGAAGATACAAGAAACTGAGAACCCATAATTAGCGATTGAATATTAAAATTCTGTAAAGAAATTGCTTGAAACTACACGTAAGATTAGATACTGATGATCAAAAGTGTTGCTTCTGGGAATAAACAAAAGGGTGCTAAGGATGTGGGTCGCATCTTTAGGTTTAATGTCAAATTATAGGCTACAGGTTTTAGTTGGTGGGATTAAGAAGAGAGTTGAGTAAACTGTAGATAATCCTGGAATTCAATATTAGTTTACCAAAGTTATTGATTGTGATATTTTGAATCATTAATTAAGACAGAAATGAAGCGTTTTGACAGATGAGAATGAGAGCAGTCCTGTAATTGTCAGTTGATTCTGATTAATTAGTTGTAACTTATTCTGATTTTGATTGATTACTCATGTTTAACAATTCCATTACGATTCTCAAGCTTTGAGTTTTCTAATCAAAATAACTAGATAGTCCGATTGGTTTATTAATTTATACCCTATTCTCAAAATATCTGTTTGTTTTATTATTTAGGAAATATTATTATATTTTATTTAATTACTTTTAGACCCCTAAGTTTATTAATTTAATTAAACACCCATAGATTTTTTTTTAAATTAACAAAAATACCCCCATCCACCCATAGTTACCAGATTCCGAAAACCACCGTCGGTGGTAGCCGGGATCTGTCACAATGACGTACAAACGATCGGAAAAGGCCAGATCTGGCCGTCAACGATGGCCAAAGATATGGCCATCGTTGACCGACGACCATCGACAGCCAAATCTGGTTTTCGGTCAGATCGACGCACGACCGGCCAGATCTAACCAGTCTGCATCGTAACGCCAGATTCCAACCAGATTCGACGATGGTCGCCAGAATCTGGCACTGTGGGTGGGTGAGGATATTTTTGTCATTTTACAAAATTTTTATATATTGGAGTGTTTAGTTAAATTAGCAAACCTAAAGGGTTTTTTTTTTTATTAATTTTTAAATTTTACCTCGTAATAAGCACCCTACTCAACTACCCAATACTATTTCCAAAATCATCGTATTGTTTTCTCAGTGTTTATTTCTGAAAACATATTTCTATACTTTTGTTTCTAAGTTTTGTAATTATCAAAATTATATTTTTATTGCACAATATTAGCTAATGTAGACTGTAGTAATAAGTTTAAGTAGGGTGTGGTCAAAAAAAATGGTTCAAAAAAAAAACGACTGAACCAAAAAAACGGTTAACCGAAAAAACGGTTCGGTTACGGTTCGAAAAAAATCAAAAAATCGAATTTCCGGTTCGGAAAAAAAAAAGCAGTTAACCGAAACCGGTTTTTGAAACCGGTTTTACAAAAAAATATATAATTATATGTTATATATTAAATAAAAATAATATTATATATAAATAAATAATAATAATATATATATTATATATTAAATAAATAATAATAAATTTTAATGTATATAGTAGTGGTCAATGGAGTATATATGAATGTCTAATTTTTATTTGGATAGTGATTATTTATATTTACAATTTAATTTAGGAAAAAATAAAAAAAAAGTTTATAAAAAAAAGGGAAAAACCGGTTAACAGAAAAACCGGTTTTCCCTCCAAATCGGTTCGGTTTCAGTTCGGGAATTTTCTCGAACCGAAAACCGGTTTTGTTAAAAAAAGCGGTTAACCGCTTTTGAACACCCCTAAGTTTAAGTCCATTTAATATGGTCAAATTGGGCCTGGTCTTGTGTAAAATAAATTTATTAAACGGAATTGGATAAATACTAAAATACCTTCCTGATGTATCATGTACATAACTTATGAATATTGAGTGTGTTAGTTTATTATTTTGAATAGTATTTTTAAATATTATTGTTAAGTTGAGTTGGATTATTATTACGAGGTAAGATTTGAAAATTAATAAAAAACCCTTAGATTTTTTAATTAGCTAAACACCCTAATAAAAAATTATAAAATTGACAAAAAACTCCCACCCACCCACAGTTGCTAGATTCCACCACACATCGGAATTTGGTCGAAATCTTGTTTCATTGCGCGATGATCGAGATTTGGTCGGTCGTGTGCGCTATTGCCTTTTCCGGCTAGATCCACACGGATTAGTCGAAAAATGTTAGATCTAGCCGTCATTGACGGCCAGATGTGGCCAAAGACTAGCCGTCAATAACCAAATCTTTGGTCCTGGATTTGTCGAAAAAGGCCGATTGACACAATTGACTAGATCTAGACCGATAGTGTGCCATTACATATTCTAGCCACCTTCTAGCGATAGTTGACAAAATCTGACAAAATGGGTGGTAGGGTTGTTTTTGTTAATTTATAAAAAAATTATGAGGTATTTAGTTAATTAAAAACTTTTGTGGGTTTAAAATAGTTGAATATTGTAAGATATGATTTTAAGAAATTGAAAAACAATCATTTAATTATTTTTTTTGAAGGTTGTCAAACAAACGCAGCCCATGATTTCATCTGTGTAAGCAACACAAAAAGTATCTACAGCTTAGTGGTGATTCTAGGGATGACTTGAAATGGGTTTGGGCTTGTTTAGATGGGTGAGATAAAAAGGGGTCACAGGATTGACTTAGTCTAGATTGGTGCGGGAATTATTATTTAAGTTTACATTTTTTCTTTTAAAGCTCAATAATAATTTCTTTTAAAAAAATGTGTATATATATAATATATTATTTAAACTAATAAGCATTAAGATAGACATTAGTCATTTATACATCTCATCTATGGAAAACTTTCCTTCTCAATATCTTGAAAACCGCCTTTTTATTATTATTATTATTTAAATTCATTTTTGAAATTATGCTTTTATACTTAAAATTTTTTAGGGATGGAAGAGCAACCAAATAATAGAGAATAATAATAAGGTTTCACGATTAAGACTTAAAAGTATCGATTTATTACTACTGCTATATTATTATTATTTTAACCAGAAGATCTCAGATAAGATTAGATATATTATCAATCTACAATATTAAATGTATATGATACCATCAGGAGGAGATATGCAGTAAATCAAAAAATAATAAATTCAAAATGTCATTGAAAATAAATTTGAAACTTAGTATTGTGTATCCAATTATCTTCTAGGAGTAGCTGTCAGAGACTGTTTACATGGAGAGGCTTTGGTATAAGAGAAATTTGGTTACAAAAAACATACCTGTCATGAAGTAAATTACAATATTATAAACCTTGAAATACTTTAACATTACATGAGTATTGTTTGGTCACAAGTAGACTATGTAACTTTACATGAGCATTGTTTGGGCACAATGTACTTCTTGTAAGAGTACTGTTTTGTCACAAGTGAACATTACTTTTAACTTTGAAGAATTTGCTAACCATGTGCCGAAATCTTTTTTAGGTTCTCTATTTTTGCTGATATTCTTGCGGACTTGTTAGCTGTGCTTTACTTCAGTGATAAGTTTGGCAATGGTTTTTGTCTGAGGCGACGAAACATCTAATTATTGCATTGACAGAGGATCTTTGTAATATTTTTCCATGCTAGATATTAATTGATGTTAGTATCCATAAGAATTCTGACTCGGATGTCATTTGTGAGAAGGGACTTTGATAATTTTCTTGACCATTCTTCTTTTGGGAGAGATGGCGATTTTGAACGTTTAAAGTAATTAAAGGGTTTTGTAGCAGTCATTTCATAGCTATGGGTGAGATTGACATAGGCACAAGAGCCTTGTTGGTACTTCTTCATCTGATTCTTGGAGTTAGGAACGAATCAGCTTTAGATGCGTTAACAAGCACACATACACGCATGCAACACGCGCACAAACATACACACATATATATTATATTTGTGGGTTTTCTTTTCTTGTTAAGTGTTTTATAGGATGCTAGCCGTAACTTATTAAATTAGAGGTTAAATGGGTCGAATCGGTTAATATGATAAATAATATTTGACTAAATATGAGTATATAAAATAAAAAGTTTTTTAAATCCAAAATTAGCACAATATAAGCATGAAAGTGCACGACATAATCGAATGCTTTCATTCATCTCAGAATAAATAACGAAATGACCTCTTTAACATATCAAAAAGTAGTACCAAAACATTTATAATTAACTATTATATGTAGGGTAAATAAGTGTTTTATGAAAACTTAAAATAACATAATATGACAGCTACTTTATTTATTGACAGTTTAGATACAGAAACCAAAAATTTCAAAATTCTTTCAAAGTCACGATTCTGGAAGATTCCAGTGTTCCAAAGAAAAAATTAATGATTGAGGAGGTATGAAAGAAGTGGCTGATGATCAATCTAAAACAATAATTATTCTTAGATAGTAGAAAATCTACTACCACCAGTACCAACTAAAAGGTTTGCGTAGTGTCCCATCAGAAACTCATGACAATCGTAATTAGCTTAATTAAAATTGTCGCATCCATTACATTAATTTTTGCAGTTATAGAAGTAGCCATGTTTTGAATGTGATTAATAGAGGCGGTTGGCGGAATTTGTAGATTTCAGGCAAAAATTGTAATCAGATGTGCATAAAAGATCTTCAAGATTATCCTGTATAAGATCGACGAAGCAACAAAAAGTTATACACAACACAAAAATATCCTACGAGGTATCGATAACCCAAAATAAAAGGAAAAACAATTTCATGAAAAGTTGTAGAATCGGAAGTCTAGAGAAGCAAGAAAACTAACTATATCTCACAAAATAAAAAAAATATATATTATTCCTTATATTTATTTTCTAAAACCATTTATTATGAACGTAGCAGCACATGTTAATGCGTGATTTTGACACCAACTAAACGCACGTATGAAATGCTGACTGACTTAGAAAACACACGCGAATGGGGTATGAGAATGGATAAGAGATGGGAAAGATGTTTAAAGTGGTTCAAATGTTTAAACAAGCGATTCTTACGTCCATTGATATTGTATTAAAAACTGAGGTCAAGTTGCGTTTAGCGAGCTGATTTACAAGTGATTACAAAGAGAAAATAAAGTGCTTTTACAGAGAGAAATTAGCTAATCCCAAAAATGGAAGAGGAGCCATTTATTATAGTGGGATGGATTGAGGTAATGATTACTAAATCAGGAAGTGGGTCAGATTTTCGTCCAAATCCTTCCTTGTGTCCCGTTATTCACTGCCCGAGTGATTACTCGATCTCGCAGGGATTGGACATGTGGATCATCTTCAGCCTTTCACCAGCTTGACGCACGCTACTGCACTGGCTGGAGCACGCCTCTTGCGTCAGCGCGGACGTGGCTGCACCTAAACGGCACTAGACTTACCTAAGCTCTGAATATTTGCGCTGACAGGGCTCTACATCAGCCCTACTTTTCCAGGCATAACACACATGATATTATATATTTATTTTTAAAATAATGAATACTATGATGCTTAAGAGAGTCGTAAAAATTGAATATATATTATAATTTTAAATGATAACAATCTTTAGTTTGTATTATAGGATAAAAAACAAGGTAAGTCAACTGTAGATATGTCTTTTCCGTTGAGCAACACACAACATATCTATAAAAACATAGGAAATATGGGACTTCCAAGGCACAAGGATCCGATTCAGAAAGGATAATGCTAGAAATACAAAAACAAAATGATAATTTTGTACTTTACAAGTTCGAAAGTTCTTAGTTTTTATAAAAAACATGTTATAATAGTCTTATATAGAAACTATATCAATTTATTATAGCGCTTATATTCTTTAGTTCAATATCTATTACAATGAGAATTGTTTTTATATACGAGGCTCTAGACGAGAGACTCCTTATCTAGGTTTAATAATCAGTTTATAGGTAGTAGTACTTCAATAATACAGTTGTACGAAAAGAGGAACATATTGCCTAATATTCTAGGTTTAAAACAGTAGTGTATAAGAATACTTCAGTAATTATCAATTATTGATTTGACCACTGCACTCACATTGCCAATAAAAACTATGTTATGGATTACTACACAAACAAGTAGGGGTAAATATTTTCTATGGAGTAGTTGTTACTCTCAAGCAATGGGCCAAGGCTTTACACTTCAGTCAAAAAATTCGCTGAATGTGAATAAAAATGATAGATCTGTGAGTATATGGACGTTTTGAATACCTCTATATGTTGCAAATTCCACAAAACCAACTGTAGTGATTGGGTTCCAAAGTTTATTGTTTAAATTATTGTGGTATAAACAACCCCTGAGTAATCGATGAATAGTTGAGGATTCTTAGGTGTATTATTCAAGAAGTTCTGAGTTAAAATCTCTCATCAGTTGTTAATAGGAGTGACCACTAGAGCTCTTACCTAGTCGATTATTTCAGGGTCCCGAAAGATTACTTGAGGTGCGTGTAAGCTGACTTAGACACCTCGGTATTAAAAAAAAAAAAAAAAAAACTTATTGTGGTATTTTAATTTCAAAAGAAGCTTAAAAATACCTATTAACTTGTTAACATTTCAGTTTGCACAGTAGCAGATCCAGAAATTTTTGTTAGAGTGGGTCAAATAAAAACTAAACACATTAATATTTTTGTTAGGGTAGACCAAAATCCATAAATTATATATTAGTATTTTTAAAATAGTAGGTTGGATCCGCCCTTGAGTTTGCATATAAAACATTCCAACATTTTTTTTACTAACCATAATAAGGTCTAGACATTATAGGTATGATAAACAAATAATAATCTGAAAATAAATCAATAATACAACTCTTTCTAAATAATATCACCAAGTTTTCATCTCAAATGATGGTTCTTTTATGTGGCTATGATGTGTAAATTAAAAGTTGATTTGTTAAATGATAGTTAACACCAGATGAGACGTTCAACACATCATTTAGAATCGAAATTTTGAGATTTCACTTGGAAAAAGTTGTACTACTCAATATTAATAATATGCCTATTTTCTAGCATGGAATTAAGTGTTACAGTAATAATACTCATATAAATAGCATTGGAATGTCTATTTAAAGAAAAAATAGTGTTATAGTAAAAGAGAAGAGAATATCTCTCTCTTGAATTTTTCACGTTTTACATTATTAGTTACTAAATTGGTTATATTGAATCCAATATAGACATTTAGAAATATAATAACATAGGTGCATGGGTCACTATTCTTATCAATATTTGGGATACAATTTTGAAATGTGTGTTGTTTTATTACTTAAAAGTTGTATTCAATAAATACTAGTCTGCCAACGTTATGTTGGTGGGGTCTACATTTGTAATTTTTTATTTATTTTTACTTCTTTCTTTATTTGTTGGATAAGTAATCCGTCCGGTCCGGCCTGCAGCAGGTTATTAAATAGGCAGATTGGTCCTAACCGTCCACAAATGATTGGCTAGCCTGGCCCGTCAATTCTAACCTGTTGGGTTAGGATGCGGGCTAGGCCGGGGCAGGTTAGCCTCTTTTTTTATTTATTTTTGATTTTATTTATTTTATTTATTTAACTTTTCAAATAAATAATTAACAATTATAAATGAAAAATTATAAATGTAATTGTTTTGTTAACTTTTCAAATATCAATAATTTAATTAAATTAATTTTTTTTTGTAACATTTCAAATATTAATTCAATTTTAATACAATAAATTGTAATATAAGAAAATTAGATTTATTCATTTATCAAAAAATAAAATAAGAAATTACAACAATTATGCTCGTTAAAAACCTCACCAAGAAAAACCCAATGAGAGAAAACTTGGTAAAGAAAAAAGAGTACAATAATTGACAATTAATTAACAAGTTACAAAACAACTATTTTAGGGGTAGTTTATACATACAATATTTTTATACAATATTATATGATAAAATAAGATTGAATGATTTTAAATTTAAATTAAACTTTCACTCAATCATCTTTTGTCACATAATGTTATATGAGAAATATTGTATGAGAATGTTGTATATGTAGTATTACTCTTATCGGTTTGGGTCATCAATGGTCAATTTGTTAATAAGTCGTTTTATAATGGGTTGTATTAGGACTTAGTCTTAAAAAATGTTTGATTTTTTAATTAGATATATTTTAGTGCTAAAGTATTTAAAAATTTATTATAAATAATAAATAATATTTTGGATTGTCTTTTTTATTTTTTTAAATTTATATAGTTTAATTGGAAAATGTGATGGTATCACAGTTTATTAGTATTTGTATATGATTTCATTGATGAAACTTTAGCAGAAGAATGAAGTATATTTTATATAAGACATGGAAATTTGAGAATAAGACTTTAGTATTTAATTTTTTTATATTTTACGTACCATAAAAAATAATAATAGCAATGTGTCAAATTATATGATTACGAAGTTTTATACATTTTAATATTTATGATTTAGAAGTATAGTTTAATATTATTGTGTAAAATGATTTGTAAGAGTTCGATCATAATAGTTTAATTAAAATAATTAAAAAAAATGGGGGAAACTGGAAAAAAATAATTAATTTTTTATTTTTTTAATTTTTTTTGGCCAATCCGACGGGTTGGCAACACTATTGCAAAAAAATAGCAACCCGCCGGGTTGGTGGGTTGCCATATAGCAACCCGGCCCGCCCGAGGGTTGCATGCGGGTTGGGTTCAACCTGGCTCTCCTGTAATGCGGTCCGGGTTGAACCCTCTCTAATGTGGTCCGGGTTGAACCCTCTTTAATGCGGGTCGGGTTAGGGTTGACTCGGCCCATTTGTTCCACCTTTAGTTCCTTTCTTCTTCTTCCTCTTTATTTCTTCAGTCTCTCTCCCTTAACCACCGTGACAAGTCTCTCTTCCACCTGCCATCTGCCCTTATTTCTTCTTTATTTCTTCAGTCCCTCTTTTTCCAAATACCAACCATTGCTGCAACTTCTCTTCCACCTGTATTCAACCTCTGGCGAAGCTTAGTCAGGCCAATCTGAACTATTTCGGCGCACAGCTCCCTATTTCTTTCACATATAGATAACATGATGACTGTACGGGATAACATAACGACTGAACTATGGACAACATATATAACCAGGTCGTAGTTGTTAATTGAGTACATATGTACAAACGATTCTAAGGGTTGATAATTAGTAGCTTTGTCATATATGTATTAATGTGGTGTTTTTAAATAGTTGGATTAATTCTTGAAACTAATATGAGTTTTTTTTTTTTAATATTTAGTGGTTATGAAATTACTAATCAAATGTTTAATATTATTAAAATGTAGATCTCTAATATTATTTCAAAAATTCTATCCAAAATAACAAAATAAACGGACCCATTGCATGATATCTTTGAGAAATAACGACTTAAAAGATAAACAAAACCTATATACAAATATTGACTGAATACACTCTTAGTCTCTTAGACATCTTTGACATCATTCGCATGCTATGCTGTCTTAGCACGTTTTAAATTACATACACAATTTTTCTTTTTTCTTGATATAATTTGCAGTAAAACTATCTTCTTAAACGTGGGAGCAGGAGAATCAATTATTAATTTATTAGAAAAACCTTACATGCAGGGCGGCCCCCAATTTTTTTATTTGGACGTTTTAAATCACATACAAGTTTTTCTTTTGTCTTGATATAATTTGACTAATTGCTAAGGGCATTTCCGACCCACGCTAAAATGGCGTAAAAAACACCAAATTGGCGTGGGTTGGTGCTCCAACCCATGCCAAAGCACCACGCCAAAATGGCGTGGTAATATCTATATATAATTTTGGTGTAAAAAAAAAAAAAAAAAAAAAAAATATATATATATATATATATTAATTTTGCTTTTTTTTTTTTGTTTTTAATTTTGTTAAGTTAATTTGAGTATTAAATTTTATACCAAAAATCACACCAAATTTAAGTATTTTNGGACTAACAATGTCCCTCCCTAGCCACAAAATTTTGTCCCAAATCCCATCTCTGCCCATCTGATTCTTTGGCAGGGCAGAGATGGGCTCAATTGGACCACTATGTTTCTATAAAATCTCAATTCTGTACGGGCTTTTTACATCCGACATCTCTAATCTAACGCCAAAACACCAAAATGTTGTGAAAAATATACTCCAACTAAATACCAAATACTAAAACAAATTGACGTGGTACTGTTTAAACACTATAAAAAATATATATATTTTGTAATTTTTGTTATTTGTATTTATATTAATTTAATTATTATTTATATTAATATTTATAATAATAAATTCATAATAATTATATAATTCAAAAAATAATGAAAAATTAAAAACAAAATTTTATTCAATGCAAATATTACTATCAATATGAAATTTTACTTTTTTGTTGTTCTTGTCTTTATTGTTTTATTTTTTGGTATCATTTTATATTAGATGTAATGTTTTTTTATATTAAATGTAATGTTTATTTGATTAAATAAATACTTAATTGTATTAAATTAGTATAATTTTCAAAATAATTATTATTTAATAAAAATATCATTTATAATATTTAATTAGTATATATAAAAATAATGAGTAAAATAGATTAATTGTTGATTATTACAATAAAAGAAGAAAAAAAGAATATTCTAAGAAATATTCTTTTTGGTATAATATTTGGTATTATGGGTTAGAGATGAAATAGTATTTTGTACCAAAATTTACATCAATTTGGTGTAATTTTGGTGCAAATGGGGTGGAGATGGTCTAAAAGCCTAGAACTATGTTCTTAAACGTGGGAGCAGGAGAATCAATTATTAATTTTTTAGAAAAACCTTACATGCAGGGCGGGCCCCCAATTTTTTTTTTTTTTTTCAATTTTGTTTTATATTTGTTTTGCATATATAAAACTATAAGGTGAGATTACTATAAGGAGGTTATAATATAATAGAGGTGTAGTTATAAAAATTATTGTTTTAATTTCTTATTTTATAATTTATATTTTAGTAGTATGTATTAGGATTTCAATTCATTGTTTTAGCAGTCCTTATTACAATTAGACAAGAAGAGAAAATAAATAATCTTGAAGATGATAGTACGAAAATACAAAAAGTTTTGTGTCAAGAAACTCTAAACGTACTTGAGAAGCTAAAAATATTCTAGCATCAACAACAAAGTGTCTATGTTAACGAGTTATTATATACCTGTAAATTAAAAGATGTGATAACAACTCTAAAGCATAAATCATTGTTCCAAATAATTTTAGATAAATACAATATTTTATTTCATCTTAAACTTTTAATGTAATATAACATATATTTTTTTGTAATATATAGATAATTATTACTATGTAGAGATAACTTTCTTAAAATATAAATTAAAAAAATTATAAATTATTATAATGTGGAGTTTATTCTTATTTATAGTTTTCATTCCACGATTCACGACTCACGACTTATAAGAAGCACAACGTTTAGAGAAAAGGTTCCTGGGTTAACGTAACTTCCATTTCATGCAACGCAAATGAAACGATTAAATTAAGCGAGGGTAGGTAAATACTGTGGCATGCAGCTGGTGGCTGCTGTCATGCTTAGTTCCTTCTGAATTGTGAATTCCAGCAAGCTTAATTCAGGTAAGACGTTTTGGAAATGGAGCTAGCTGTTACATGTGAAATAAATCAAACATCAATTTTCTGTGTATCGATCAAAGGAAAGAGTAAACATAATTGGTTAGAAGTAGATCATTAATTTGCTTCCGTTTGGCATTCATCAACCACAGCTTTTTTTCTTTTTCGTTTTTTCTTTTAAATAGGAAAGGGCTATAAGTGATAAGTTATCTTATTATAGGTTAATTATATATTTTATTAACATATATAGATAGTTTCTGGCACATGGGCATTAGTTTTTTTTTTTTTTTTTATTATTTTTTTTTTTAATAATCAGGAGTATTCGAGCTAGCTTGAATGTATCTCAACTAATTCTCCGAGGTATGAAGTTGACAACTGAGTAAATCCTCTCAATGATCACCCCTATTAGTAATCAAAATAGATCAAACTTATGATCTCTTAAGTACTATACCCAAGAGTCCTAGTTGATCACAGAGTCACCTAATGACGATTATTTTTCTTTCCTGACCGCTGGACAATTGTTCGTTTAGTTAACAAAGTTTATACAATTAGTGTAGGAACATGTGCAAATATACAATTATTGGGATTAATAATCATAAATAATTAAATTGCATCTTAAAGTAAAAGGGGATTAAACAGATATTTATATAACATAAATCATAAATTTATTCATACGTACATTTCGTGTTGTATCAAATTTTCCTGTTGTGACATGTTGACTGTTGAGGGTACGTTCATTTGTTAAAGAAAGTCCATATACGAATATTATTCATGTATCAGTCATATCATATTATTCATGCATAAATCAATGGTTTGTTATATGTTTGACGTGGTATTGTTTTATACCATATAACTCTCTTGTTATCAAGACACTGTGGAAACTTTGTTCTCTCTGACAATTCCACTGCATATATTCTCTTTTTGAATTTTTTGTGCTTTCTTTCCTTTTTATTTATTGTGAGTGAAAAAAAAAATATCGAGTATAAATTAATTCAGATTTATAAAATCTTATTAAACAAATATAATATATTATATATTAACAAGGGAATATTCTTTTTGATTAGATCTCTTAAAAACAGTTTTAATACCCAGATCCTGATGTTGAAGCAAGATATTTAATTAAGAGTTTATGTGATGCTAACCCGTATGTAAATTGAGACACCTAGTAATTTCTAAATCCTTAGATTTTAATAAATTGATGCATATAATTTGGTATGAAAATTAAAGTTACTATTGTCTTGAACATTTTATTTATATTATATTATACATTTATAAAATTTGAGCCTATGTGTGTGTATGGTATCAGTTTCATTAGTCATAATTTATAAACAACCATCAAGTTCAAAACTTGGAATAGGAATTATCATATTAGCTAGCCTAAATGTATATATATATATATATATATTTTTTTTTTTTTTCTATCACCGAGGTCTCTGAATCAGTTTGTATATACCTCAACTAATCTCTTGGAATTTTAAAACTGTCGGTCGGGTAAAAACTCAGTAACCACCCCTATTAATGCTTGAAAAGACTCAAACTCAAAAGTTTATAGAACCTTTTTTTACCCTTTTACTCTCCAGGGCAGTGGTTTAAAAAATTTTTAAGAAGTTATTTATTAGCTACGTCAGTGCATGTGTAATCAATGGCGGATTGATTAATTGCTATATAAAGAGCTATGCACTCCAAGATATTTAAACCACTAACTCAACTTATTTTCATTGTGAAGTTTTCTTTCTAACTTAATATGATGGATGTTCGGGGTTCTCTTTATTCGAAGTCCTTGGCACTTGCATCAACAGAAGAAACTAGAAATGCTGAGGTGATCCGTCGATCATCTAATTATCACCCCAGTGTCTAGGGTGATTATTTCATTGTTTCGACTACTGATATGGTATGTATTTATCAAACATTTACATCATCATCTTCATACTGCAATTAATAATTGTTTTCTAGAGCTTGTTTCTTATTGAAATTCTGTGTCTTTTCATTTCTGCACTAAAACATCATGCATGGATTTCATTTTTCCCATATAACAAGAAATTAAGGTAAATTGTTACGTCCATGTTTGTGAATACGCCCTACTGCAGATGTTCTTCGATCCTGTAGCCCTGGTTTAGTTTCATTTGTGCTAAATACAATATGGCGAATATAAATTTCTAAGGTTTTGTTACGTTGCAGGGGATGTGAGAGCCACCGACAGTTTTCTTGTTTTTTTTAAGAATATCAATACATAATAAAATTGAATATTGCCTAAGTTGTATAGATTGTTTTTGGAATATTATTTTAGCATGAAATATCATATCCTTATTGACTGGGTGTAATTGAAGAACGTGGAACAATTGGGACGTTTTCATTTTTCGAACTCAAAGATCCTGGGAGGCAAAACCAACAGGAAACGAGATACTGAATCCATTTTATGTCTCTTCCATGCATATTTTCTCTCCCTTTGTCTCTTTCATTCCATGCATACTGAATCGATGATTTGTTATATGTTTGACCCATATATTGAAGCTCGCTCGATCAATGTTTCTGAAGAAAAAAAAGAATAGCGAGATCTGTAATTATTGTTGCAATTAAATGAAACAAATCATTCATGAAATAAGATTACTTCCTATATAAACACCTTCTTATTTATTAATAGCATGAAACTAACTAATAAATTTTTTATTTTCTTATAATCGTTAATGCAGAAGTCCGATCCTGAAGTTGAGAAGAGAATTGAAACGCTGAAAGAAGATGTAATAAAGATGCTAAGCAATGCAGCAGGAAAAGCAACATTGGAAGAACTATCGACTCTTATTGATGCTCTTCAACGCCTTGGCGTGGCATATCACTTTGAATATCAGATCAACCAGGCCTTACAGTCAATTTACAACAACAATATTAATGGTAGTGATGACGATGATCTGTATACAATTGCACTTCGCTTCCGGCTTCTAAGGCAACAAGGTTATTCTGTGTCATCAGGTAAATATTATCATCTCTATAATTAACTTGTTATTCACTTGATCAATATTCTAACATTTGGTTTAAACAGATGTATTCAAAAAGTACGTTGATGATAACGGTGAATTTAAGGCCACATTGGCAAATGATGCAAGAGCTTTGTTGTGTTTGTTTGAATCATCGAATTTGAGAAAGGAAGGAGAAGACATATTGGAACAACTCCAACGATTTTCTACTAGGCAATTGAAATTAATGTTGCCTCATTTAAACTCTTCTTTCGCTGAGGAAGTGAGTCGCACCCTAGAGCTACCCTTGCACAAAAGGATGCCGAGATTAGAAGCAAGGCAATATATTTGTTGGATAGAGTCATCCGTCCGGTCCTGCCTGTGCATCCAAAAAAAAAAAAAAAAAAACCCCCCAAAAAAAAAAACCACCCCCCCCCACCCCCCCCCCCCCAAACACCCACGCATGTTATTAAATTAGGGCAGATTGGTCCTAACCCGTCCACAAATGATTGGCCTAGCCTGCGCTCAATTCTAACCTGTTGGGTTAGGATGCGGCTAGGCCGGGGCAGGTTAGCCCTTTTTTTATTTTTATTTTTATTTTATTTTATTTTATTTATTTAACTTTTCAAATAAATAATTACAATTTATAAATGAATAAATTATAAATGTAATGTTTTTAGTTAACTTTTCAAATTCAATAATTTAATTAAATTAATTTTTTTTTTGTTAACATTTCAATATTAATTCAATTTTAATACAATAAAATTGAATATGAAAATTAATTTATTCATTCAAAAAATAAAATAAGAAATTACAACAATTATTGCCTCGTTAAAACCTCACCAAGAAAAACCCAATGAGAGAAAAACTTGGTAAGAAAAAAAAGATTACAATAATTGCAATTAATTAACAAGTTACAAAACAACTATTTTAGGGTAGTTTATACATACAATATTTTATACAATATTATATGATAAAATAAGATTGAATGATTTTAAATTTAAATTAAACTTTCACTAATCATCTTTTGTCACATAATTTTATATGAGAAATATTGTATGAGAATGTTGTATATGTAGTATTACTCTTATCGGTTTGGGTCATCAATGGTCAATTTGTTATAAGTCGTTTTATAATGGGTTGTATTAGGACTTGTCTTAAAAAATGTTTGATTTTTTAATTAGATATATTTTAGTGCTAAAGTATTTAAAAATTTATTATAAATATAAATAATATTTGGATTGTCTTTTTTATTTTTTTAAATTTTATAGTTTAATTGAAAATGTATGGTATCACAGTTTATTAGTATTTGTATATGATTTCATTGATACACTTAGCAGAAGAATGAAGTATATTTTATATAAGACATGGAAATTTGAGAATAAGACTTAGTATTTATTTTTTTATATTTTACTTACCATAAAAAATAATAATAGCAATGTGTCAAATTATATGATTACGAAGTTTTTACATTTTAATATTATGATTTAGAAGTATAGTTTAATATTATTGTGTAAAATGATTTGTAAGAGTTCGATCATAATAGTTTAATTAAAATTTAAAAAATGGGGAAACTGAAAAATAATTAATTTTTTATTTTTTAATTTTTTTGGCCAATCCGACGGGTTGGCAACACTATTGCAAAAAAATAGCAACCCGCCGGGTTGGTGGGTTGCCATATAGCAACCCGGCCCGCCGAGGGTTGCATGCGGGTTGGGTTCAACCTGGCTCTCCTGTAATGCGTCCGGGTTGAACCCTCTCTAATGTGGTCCGGGTTGAACCCTCTTTAATGCGGTCGGGTTAGGGTTGACTCGGCCCTTTGTTCCACCTTTAGTTCCTTTCTTCTTCTTCCTCTTTATTTCTTCAGTCTCTCTCCCTTACCACCGTGACAAGTCTCTCTTCCACCTGCCATCTCCCTTATTTCTTCTTTTATTTCTTCATTCCCTCTTTTCCAATACCAACCATGCTGCAACTTCTCTCCACCTGTATTCAACCTCTGGCGAAGCTTAGTCAGGCCAATCTGAACTATTTCGGCGCACAGCTCCCTATTTCTTTCACATATAGATAACATGATGACTGTACGGATAACATAACGACTGAACTATGGACAACATATATAACCAGGTCGTAGTTTGTTAATTGAGTACATATGTACAAACAGTTCTAAGGGTTGATAATTAGTAGCTTTGTCATATATTAAATGTGGTGTTTTTAAATAGTTGGATTAATTCTTGAAACTAATATAGTTTTTTTTTTTTAATATTTAGTGGTTATGAAATTACTAATCAAATGTTTAATATTTTAAAATGTAGATCTCTAATATTATTTCAAAAATTCTATCCAAAATAACAAATAAACGGACCCATTGCATATATCTTTGAAATAACGACTTAAAAGATAAACAAACCTATATACAAATATTGTGAATACACTCTTAGTCTCTTAGACATCTTTGACATCATTCGCATGCTATGCTGTCTTAGCACGTTTTAAATTATACACAATTTTTCTTTTTTCTTGATATAATTTGCAGTAAAACTATCTTCTAAACGTGGGAGCAGGAGAATCAATTATTAATTTATTAGAAAAACCTTACATGCAGGGCGGCCCCCAATTTTTTATTTGGACGTTTTAAATCACATACAAGTTTTTCTTTGTCTTGATATAATTTGACTAATTGCTAAGGGCATTTCCGACCCACGCTAAAATGGCGTAAAACCACCAAATTGGCGTGGGTTGGTGCTCCAACCCATGCCAAAGCACCACCCAAATGGCGTGGTAATATCATATATAATTTGGGTGTAAAAAAAAAAAAAAAAAAAAAAAATATATATATTATATATATTAATTTTCTTTTTTTTTTTGTTTTTAATTTTGTTAAGTTAATTTGGTATAAATTTTATACCAAAAATCACACCAATTTAAGTATTTTATTTAATTTAATTTAATTTAATTATTATTTATAATAATAACTCATAATAATGATATATTTAAAAATGATGAAAAATTAAAAATGAACTTTATTCAATGCAAATATTAAACTACAATAATTCAAAATAAAAATTAACACTAATTTAAAACACTAAAATTAAAAAAATACAACATAACTAAAATAATAATTTAGTGTTCGGGTAGATTATGTATGGATCCAGTAAGATCATCAAATATTGAAAAGAACATAGTTATTTTGACATCCTTAACTCTGTTGTTGAGCTCTTTTTTGCATATTCTTGATTGCTCATTTTGAAAAAACTCAAGTAGGCTTGGATCGGTTATAGAATTCAAATCATTGAATAAAATTTTGTTATCTCATCTACTAGTTGAAATTGTCGTAGATGAAATGTCCGATTTCGAAATTTTCTTGTTCGACATAACACATCAGGATACAGAGGCTCACTATGCTCTTCGAAATGCATTATTAATCATTTGTGGAAGAACATACTAATTCGGAAAATTAAATTACTATCAATATGGAATTTTACCTTTGTGTTGCTGTTTTTTTTTTTTTTTTTTTGGTATCATTTTATATTAGATGTAATGTTTTTTTATATTAAATGTAATGTTTTTGATTAAATAAATACTTAATTTATTAAATTAGTATAATTTTCAAATAATTATTATTTAAAAAAATATCATTTATAATATTTAATTAGTATATATAAAAAATAATAGTAAAATAATTAATTGTTGATTATTACAATAAAAGAAGAAAAAAAGAATATTCTAAGAATATTCTTTTTGGTAAATATTTGGTATTATGGTTAGAGATGAAATAGTATTTTGTACCAAAATTTACATCAATTTGGTGTAATTTTGGTGCAAATGGGGTGGAGATGGTCTAAAGCCTAGAACTATGTTCTTAACTGGGAGCAGGAGAATCAATTATTAATTTTTAGAAAAACCTTACATCAGGGCGGGCCCCCAATTTTTTTTTTTTTTCAATTTTGTTTTATATTTGTTTTGCATATATAAAACTATAAGGTGAGATTACTATAAGGAGGTTATAATATAATAGAGGTGTAGTTATAAAAATTATTGTTTTAATTTCTTATTTTATAATTTATATTTTAGTAGTATGTATTAGATTTCAATTCATTGTTTTAGCAGTCCTTATTACAATTAGACAGAAGAAGAAAATAAATAATCTTGAAGATGATAGTACGAAAATACAAAAAGTTTTGTGTCAAGAAACTCTAACGTACTTGAAAGCTAAAAATATTCTAGCATCAACAACAAAGTGTCTATGTTAACGAGTTATTATATACCTGTAAATTAAAAGATGTGAAACACTCTAAAGCATAAATCATTGTTCCAAATAATTTTAGATAATACAATATTTTTTTCATCTTAAACTTTTAATGTAATATAACATATATTTTTTTGTAATATATAGATAATTATTACTATGTAGGATAACTTTCTTAAAATATAAATTAAAAAATTATAAATTATTATATGTGGAGTTTATTCTTATTTATAGTTTTCATTCCACGATTCACGACTCACGACTTATAGAAGCACAACGTTTAGAGAAAAGGTTCCTGGTTACGTAACTTCCATTTCATGCAACGCAAATGAAACGATTAATTAAGCGAGGGTAGGTAAATACTGTGGCATGCAGTGTGGTGCTGCTGTCATGCTTAGTTCCTTCTGAATTGTGAATTCCAGCAAGCTTAATTCAGGTAAGACGTTTTGGAAATGGAGCTAGCTGTTACATGTGAAATAAATCAAACATCATTTTCTGTGTATCGATCAAAGGAAAGAGTAAACATAATTGGTTAGAAGTAGATCATTATTTGTTCCGTTTGGCATTCATCAACCACAGCTTTTTTTCTTTTTCGTTTTTCTTTTAAATAGGAAAGGGCTATAAGTGATAAGTTCTTATTATAGGTTAATTATATATTTTATTAACATATATAGATAGTTTCTGGCACATGGGCATTAGTTTTTTTTTTTTTTTTATTATTTTTTTTTTAATAATCAGGAGTATTCGGCTAGCTTGAATGTATCTCAACTAATTCTCCGAGGTATGAAGTTGACAACTGAGTAAATCCTCTAATGATCACCCCTATTAGTAATCAAAATAGATCAACTTATGATCTCTTAGTACTATACCCAAGAGTCCTAGTTGATCACAGAGTCACCTAATGACGATTATTTTTCTTTCCTGACCGCTGGACAATTGTTCGTTTAGTTAACAAAGTTTATACAATTAGTGTAGAACTTGTGCAAATATACAATTATTGGGATTAATAATCATAAATAATTAAATTGCATCTTAAGTAAAAGGGGATTAAACAGATATTTATATAACATAAATCATAAATTTATTCATACGTACATTTCGTGTTGTATCAAATTTTCCTGTTGTGACATGTTGACTGTTGAGGGTACGTTCATTTGTTAAAGAAAGTCCATATACGAATATTATTCATGTATCAGTCATATCATATTATTCATGCATAACCATCGAAATTTTGAGATTTCACTTGGAAAAAGTTGTACTACTGAATATTAAAATAATATGCCTATTTTCTAGCATTGGAATTAAGTGTTACAGTAATAATACTCAATATTAATAATATGCCTAAATAGCATTGGGAATGTCTATTTATGGAAAATAATAGTGTTATAGTAAAAGAGAAGATGAATATCTCTCTCTTGAATTTTTCACGTTTTACATTATTAATTACTAAATTTGTTATATTGAATCCAATATAGACATTCTAGAAATATAATAACATCGGGTGTGTTTAGGTTACTATTTCTATGATACAATTTTTGAAATATGTGTTTATTTTATTACTTAAAAAATTGTATTCAATAAATACTGTCATATTTGACCGATATGTTGGTGGGGTCTACATCTATAATTTTTTTTTTTTATTTACTTCTTTCTTCATTTATTCGTTTCTTCTTCTTCCTCTTTATTTCTTCAGTCTCTCTCCCTTAACCACCGTGACAAGTCTCTCTTCCACCTGCCATCTGCCCTTCTTTCTTCTTTATTTCTTTCGTCTTCTTCTTTATTTCTTCAGTCCCTTTTCTTCCAAACACCAACCACCGCTGCAACTTCTCTTCCACCTACATTCAACCTCTAGCGAAGCTCAGTCAGACTGATCTGAACTATTTCGGTGCACAGCTACCTGCTTCTTTCACATATGCTTTTTTCATATATAGACAACATGATGTCTGTATGCAGTGGCAGACCCAGCCCCTTGGGCCTACACTCACATTTTGTTAAAAAATTGTTTATATAGGTTTATAAAAAAATTATATATATATATTTATATATATATACACACACATACACATATATGTCTATCTTCATATTTTTAAAAAATGAAAAATATTATATATATATATATCCAGACTCATAAAAAATTTGTTATTAATATATATATTTCACGTCTACATTATATTAAAAGTTTAAAACCCTCTCTACTCTTTTCTACATGTATCTGTTCTTTATGATTTTATCCCTAAAATTCTTTGGCTCCGTTTGGTTCAAAATTTGGGGGTTTTGGGAAAAGTTTTTTGAAAAAAGTTAAAAAAAAGTTGAATTGGGCGGGTATTACGATGTAGGATTTATAAATTAATGAAATACCCTATATATTTGTTTTTTTACAAAATACCCCCTATAATAAAACATTAAAAGTTAACAAAAATACCCCTAACCCACCCTCAAACACCCCCAGTCAGCCACCACCACCGGAGGTGGCCGGAGTCACCTTATGGGCGTATGACCAGCTGGATCTTGCCGGTCATGCGCCGATATGGCCTTTTTCGACCAGATCCAAGGTGGATCTGGCCGGCAAAGGCCAGATCTACGGCCAGATCTGGCCGTCAACCGCCAGATCTGGCCGTATTTGCTCTGAACGACGGCCAACAAACGGTCGTCGTTGATGGTCAACGACGACCGTTTGTTGGCCGTCGTGACCGACTGTTACGGCCAAAGATCTGGTCGTCAACGGCCAGATCTTTGGCCTTAGATCTGGCCTTTTCCTGCCAGATCCACCGTGGATCTGGCCGGAAAAGGCTAGATCGGCGCACTACCGGCCAGATTCAGCTGGTAGTGCGCCATCCTACCAGATTCCGGCCATTTTCCGGCGGTGGTGGCCGGAATCTGGTAAATGTGGATTATTAGGGTGCTTTTATAATTTAAAAAAAAAATTTAGGGGTATTTAATTAAATTAACAAATTTAGAGGGTTTAAAAAAAATTGAATAATATTGAAAATAGTATTCCCACCGTGGATCTGGCCGGAAAAGGCCATAGCGATGCATGACCGGCAAGATCCAACCTGTCATGCGCCCATAAGGCGACTCCGGCCACCTCCGGTGGTGGTCGCTGGTAGGGGGTGTTTGGGGGTGGGTTAGGGGTATTTTTGTTAACTTTTAATGTTTTATTATAGGGGGTATTTTGTAAAAAAACAAACATAAAGGGTATTTATTAATTTATAAATTCTACATCGTAATACCCGCCCAATTCAACTTTTTTTTAACTTTTTTCAAAATACTTTTCCCAAAACCCCCAAATTTTGAACCAAACGGAGCCGAGAGTTTTTGGGTATTTTACTGTTTAACTTTTTTGGGAATACTAAGAGTAGTATTCCCAATCTTGAACCAAACGAAGCCTTTATTCTCTCTTTCACTTTCTTTATGTTATTCGCTCTTAAAACTTTTGAAGACCAAAATTGTTGAAGTTTTCACTCATCAAGGTGCCACAATTAGCTTCTTTTTCTGTTTTCTTAGTTTTAGGTATGTGTATTACTCATTTCATTTTAGTTTATTTTAGGGTTGAATTATGCTTATTTTTTGGAGGATTTTTATTCTAATTTGATGGAAAAAGTGATGAATCTTGTGAGTTTGTTTTATGTTTTGTGTTTAAGAATGTTTCCGCTTTCCCAAATTAAACTTTAACTATATTTTACTGAACGTTATTCTGCACCCTTCACCCATCACTTTCTTACATTTCAAACGTCACCATTTAGCTGCTCAAAATTATTAAAGAAGTTTGAGTTATTATCTATGTTTATACAAAGAAAATTTCTCATTTTTTTATTAATTCATATTAAAAGCCAAGGCAAAATTGACTTAACTTAAATTTTGGTTAACTTTAGCCATTACAAGAAAACTGATATTTTGCAACCAATTTTTTAGCTACTAACCAGAATTAGTTAAAAAAAGGCTACATTTACCAACTAAATTGACATTAATTGAGCAAAGAGGATTAAAATTTTGGGGCCCACATGTTCCAACATTTGGCATCTAAAGTTAATTTTTTGCGACTATTTTGTTAGTCACAGAACCGGTTGCTTTAGTGACTAATAAATTTAGTTGTAATTTTTTTCGAGTGATTTTTTCCTCCAAAATTTGATAATTTGCATCTAAAATATGGCTTTTGCATCTAAATTTTTGGTTACAAAAAACAATTTTTTGCAACTACTAATTTAGTTGCTAAATTGTTGCGAATAATTAGGAATTTATTAGTAACTATTATGATTAGTTGTAGAAAAATGAAATTACCAAAATATCCCATATTTGGACAGTAATTACAAAGGCCCCAAAGTATATACAGCAACTAAATTTGATTTAGTTGCTAATTTAACTTAAAAAATTCATATTCCCCCCAAAATTATTTGTTCCCGCCAGACCTCGATTATGGGCAACTAACACTAATTCTTTACTGACTAAATTTTTAGTTGTAAATTGACTTGTTTCCATAATAGAATTATATTTCAAAATTAAATAACTAATTAGAACCCTTACTTTTTTAAGTTATTTACAGAATACCCTATCTTATATAAATTAAGCATTTTTTGCAATTTCATCTCTTCTCCACGCATGTTTGCTCTAGCGTTTTCCCCAAATTTCCCAAACGCACAACCCAAATTTCATCTCTTCTCCACGCATGTTTGCCCTCGCTGTTGCCTGAATTTTCGAACTGCAGAACCTGACTTCATCTTTTCCCCACGCATCTTCATCTCTTCGATCTGACGCGCCTTCATCTTAATCGCTGTTGCCCGAATTTCCGAACTGCAGAACTTGACTTCATCTTTTCCCCACGCATCTTCATCTCTTCGATCTGACGCATCTTCATCTTAATCGCTGTTGCCCGAATTTCCGAACTGCAGAACCTGACTTCATCTCTTCTCCACGCATCTTCATCGTTCAATTGATCTCCTTGGTTTCCTTCATTCATCGAATATGAGGCAGTCCCTAACCTCCCGTAAGTACAATTTTTGATTCTTTAGTTCTCTCACATGGTAACATTGAATTTGTTTTCAATTATGTTTGAGTGAGACCTTTAATCTTGTAATGCTATTTACATTACCCAAAAAGAAACTCTCTACACCTCTCTCCATATGCCTTCTTTAGCACCCTTCGACGTTAACGGAACGAAAGAAGAGAGGCAGATGACGAAGAAAATAGCTCTTCAAAGTTTAGACGAAACTGACTTTTCGGCGGAAAAGAAGAAAAAGAAGGACTCAAAGAATAAGGCGGATGACTCTGAAAGGTCTAAGAAGAAGGATAGCAAGAAGTGAAAGGTTATGGAAGAAGATGACGAAGAGAGAAGTGAAACGAGCTCGGAATTAGGTGACATCCGATAATATAAGAAGAAGCAAAAGAAAGCGAAAGTAGATTGCTGATTGAATGAGGAGAGAAGAGTGAGAATCCGAATGCTCTTTCTCGGTTTCGAATATCGGAACCATTGGAATAGAAACTCAGTCTAAGGGTATTGAGCTCTCTGTTTCCAATTCAGAGCCACCACTTTTTGATATGGGTTCTTGATGGCTCCGACTTAGTTGGACATCACCGCACTGGTTATGTATAATATTCTCTTTTAATTGATTTTTTTTTTTTTTTTTTTAAACTTTTGATATCTTAGTTTGGGAAAGACTACAGAAGGAAGAAATGGAAATAATGATGTGTGCGGCACGCCTCTGCCTCTTGCATTCATCTTCTAGAAGAGCCAACAATGAGACGGAAACTTCTTTTTTCATAGTCTGAAAAAATTTTGCGCATCAAATTTCCATTCTACCAAAATGTGAAGTATAGAGAATCCTCAAGTTTGACCTCTTTACTGATTGTGCAGTTGGATCAACGTTTTAGATTATCGAATTGACTCATTAAATGCTCTAAATTTTGCAGGATCTGAAGCAAAAGCCGAAGTACTTGCTGACAATCACAGTTGGTTTGAATCAGAGGCAAAATATTGATAGAATGGTAAAAAGGTGTATATGAATGGACCATTTCATTCTTTTTTTTCTACCTTAACTAATTTTTACTTCAGAGATACTGAGTTTTTGTTACATAATTTTGATAGTTTTCTGAGATTTCCAACTTTTGCTTTTCCACTATGATGGTTCGGACAAGTGAATGGGATGATTTGATGGTCAAAGAGCGCAATCCATGTTAGTGCAAGGACAACAAAATGGTGAGATTTTAAGATCTTCTGCATAGTACTGAATTCCAACCTTTTAGCTCCTTTAATTTGAGAGCTACCAAGTATAGATAGCATCTCTTGTTTTTATATGTTTTGTTTTCATGATCATTCCTTCTTGAATTGCTTGTGATTTATGTCAGGGTTTTGATGCGAGAAATCTTCATTTAGCTTTCATTTTCACATATGATTGGCAGGTGGTATGCAAAAGGTTTTTGCATCCTGACGTTGTTGCAGCTTATGAGTATATTTTTATTTGGGATGAAGATCTTGGCGTGGAAACCTTCAACGGGGAGAAGTAAGTTCTATTTTTCCATTATGATTCGGTCAAGTTTAACAGTCACAACTTTCTTTCTAAAATTGCTCCATATGAATAACCATGTTTGAGTTGTTTAAAACATGGCTAGAGATCTCTCAACCCAGGTCTAGAGCCCAATAACGGATTGACATGACAATGACGAGTGAGGGGTGATCGAGAGGTTCACAATAAGCTTTATAGCTCACTCTATGCGCTCTGTCTCCCTTTGTATAAGTAGACATTATTTGATGAGTATTGCCGGATTATTCGTAAAGATCAGTTTGCTAAGACTGATGCTTTTGAATTTATTTTCGGTTTACAGAAGAAAACCTGGCTGTTGCAGTTATCCACATGTGTCTTGCAGTGTCGCTACATATGTTTTTTCTCTCTCACACGTATATTTTGTATTATGTTGACATATCTCATTGGTGATTTTAACATCATTCATAAATTATAGTACTTCCATGCTGTTATTGACATGAAAATCATGCTTCAGTGAAGAGTGTCAATTGGCCTATTGGCATAACAGATATTTGGTTTCCTATATACGACTTTTAATGTGACAAATTTAATTGTGTTGCATAGTTACAATAACATCTTTTAACTCTTTCTAAAAAGAATGGTATAAGTTATTCGATTGTGAAATGCAAGCAAATTTTGTTGTCCCTAATTTTCCTTGTAAGAATTCAATCGCTCATGTCTCTCTACCTATATGACTCGCTTTCCTGGGCCAGGCGTTACATAAAGTCATTTTAATTGATGCTTCTCTCTGCAAATTAGGATAACTAGAGAAATCAATAAAGATTTCCATAATCTTCATGCCTCAAACCTATGTTGATTAATATGTGGTGCATATATTATCCATAACAGTTAGGAGTTATATGGGTTCTACTTAAGGTCTAACGTTTAACTCTAGGGATTTAAATTAACTCCTACACACCCATCTTAGGAAACATGAAGTATTGATTCTACTTAAGGTCTAAACGTTAACTCTCTACTAGGACCCTGTTTGAGATCCCTTGGGGGCAATTATGGGGCTGAGTATATGTTGAATCTTCTGGGTCTTCACAACAACTAACAGACCTCAGCTCACATAAGGTTAGTTCTGAGTTTGTTGACACTATTTTTTTTTTCATTGCTATCTTTTTTTTACCTCTCAACATTTATGTAGAAATTTATGATATTTGGTTAACTAAAATTACACCTGCAACACGGTAAAGTTATGATATTGTAAACTTATGTAGAAAATTTACTTAGGTAGGCTGAAATTTGAAGGGATTGAATTTAATGAGTGACAATAGGAAGAGTTGAAACCGCGAGGGACAGCATGCTGACCATGGTGAATAGTAAAGATGATGATTCAATGTATCAGTAAGAACACATCACAAAGTACATAAATTGGGACCAAAATCAGACCTTGATTAAAACCAAGATTATTGCATAGTGAGATGACTATTTTTCCATCAGATTTTAAAATTTATATAGCCTTTTGAATAAGGTTGGTGTTCTACACAAAACCATTTGGCTTAATGAAAGAAGAAATTTAACGATTTTAACTTTAAACTAGGGAATTGAAGTTTAGATTGTTTAATCTGGAGCTATATTGCTTTTCCTACTCCATCATTTGATTTTGGTTTGGTGTCTAGCAGTACGTTTCTGTGACCTTTGAGGAGTAGTCTTTCTTTTTCTATTGCCATTCATAAGTTTTTGTCACATATTGTATACCCAGAATATTATATTTATTGTTGTAATAATTTAGTTTTCTTGCTTGACTTATTGATTTGCATTGAATTGATGGTAGGAAAAAATGATATATTCGTGCATAATGCTTGGAAAGAGCAGCTCACTTACTTGAAGAGCAAAAGCAGTTAAGGCACATAGTCCAACACACAAGAAATAAGATAACATTGTATAGACTATATATAATTATATATAATATAGTATATATATATATATATAATATATATATAATATATATATATATATATATATAATATGTATTTGATGTTAGTGTTTAGATTTTTATATTTGATGAATTTTTTTTGTTGAATGTGATATAACTAGTCATACAAAATGCTTTGCCACTAATTTATTTTCTCAAAAAAAACACATTCTGCAACTAATTTTGTAATAGCACAGTAATTTATCATAATTGGATTCCACATTCAACGTCTAAAATGACTAAATTATATACTAAATTTGGGTCCCAAGATACTGGGCACTAATAAAATAGTCGCGAAAACCTAGTAATTCCACATTCAGCACTCAAAATTATTATATTATTAACTAATTTTGGTTACCAAAAGCATACATTTGTCACTAATAAAATAGTTCCGAAAACCGTTTGGATTCTACCTTCAGGTCTAAAGAGTTACAATTAGCCACTAAATTTGGTCACTAATAGATACATTCGTCGACTACAAAATAGTTACAAAACCTTTTTACGAATTACCTTACACCTTTGGCGTCTAATTTTGTGTGGGATTCGCGCAAATTTTAGACCTAAACTCTAGACACTAAAACTAACATTTTGCAACTAATTGATTAGTCGCTATACAATTTTACCAAATTACCCTTGAACTTTTAGCGTCTAAGTTGGGGGACTAATTTGACCAGCATTTACCGACTATTTTGCTAGTCGCAAAAAAAAAACTTTTTGCGTCTAAACCACAATATAGACGCGCTATGAATCTGCGACCAGCCTACTGCAACTAAGGGGGCGACAACCAAATTTAGACGCTAAAAATGGCTTAGCGTCTTTTAGCGTCTAAATTTGACTTTCTGCGTCTAATTTTGCTAGACGCAGAATGCCAGTTTTCTTGTAGTGAGCTTAAGCTAAACCTCATCAAAATCATGAAAATTTATATTATAATTTTTGAAAAAATAATGAAAACAAAAAAAAGTGAAATAAGAAATTTGTGTAGAACATTTGTGGGGAATTGTAATTGTTGTAAATTCTTTTAATTATATTGGATTTAAGTAGATCGTTAGATTCTCATGGTCTTTTGCTCTCTTTAATTGAAGAAATTTTTCCATGTAAATTTTTTTTTGTGTTTCCTCATGAATTGAATGTTATTTTCAACATAATTTGCTCAAGATTTTGCTTCTACTAGATTTATTCAAGTAGTAAAGTATTGTGTTATTGTATTATTTTATTTCATATATTTGCTTGAGATTTGATGATTTTTTAAAATTTTTCACTAGTTGTTTGACAAACAAAGACAAAGCCACGAAGGCCTCCCCTAGGTAAAAATCCTAGGTCTGCCACTGACTGTACGGGGTAACATAATGATCGAACTATAGACAACATATATGACTAGGTCGTAGTTGTTAATGGAGTATATGCCAACAAGTCCCTTTTTTTCTTTAATTTTTCAGGTAATACATTTTATGTTTGTATTATTTTATTTTAAAAGTTTAAGATTAAATTATAGATTAGAATTTAGGAAGATGAAATTGTCATTGGAACCACAAATTGCATCCATTTTTTATTTATTTGTAATGATATATTGAAGTTAGAGGAAGTAAGAAGAGAGTTTTTAAATTTATTTTGGAGTTGGCCTTGGGACCACATTGTTTTACCCATTCCATATTGCCATTTTTTTGTTTTTTATATGGAGAAGATGAGCTCTTGGGACCACATTGTTTTACTAATTTTTATCTTTGTTATATAAAAGTGTTTGATTCAAATGAATTTTGGAGTTGGCTTTGGGACCACATTGTTTTACCATTATAGCAGAATTTGTGTTTTTTTTATATGGAGAAGATGAGTTCTTGGGACCATATTGTTTTACCCATTTTTATCAATAAAAGTGTTTGATTCAAATGGATTTTGGAGTTGGCCAATGGCAATTTTGTGTTGTTTTTTTATGGAGAAGATAGGTTCTTCATTCCTGGGACCACATTATTTTACCAATTTTTATATTTGTTATAAAAAAGTGTTTGATTCAAATGGGAGTTAATTTTAATTGTTTTAGAAGTGTTATGAAAAAGTGGATTTAATTATATAAGTGTTTGGTTATTTGAATAGATTTTTTACATATATCAATTGAATTTTAGCCAATGTATATAATGTAAGATATATTTTAAAAAAATCTTGCATTAAGATCTATTTCAATTCAATTTCTATTACTTTAATTTAATTTTTGTTAGAGTACTTACAAATTAGTAAAAGAAAGAGATATACTTGTGAGTTGTGATGCGTATGTATTGTTAGAATACTTTAACTTATTAGCTTTATAAATTTTTGTAGTAGTAGTAATTTCACTTATCTTACTAATTATTATTGTATACATAGATTATTGTTATTGTTTGGTTTTACTGAGTCCATAGTTTATTTTGTTGTATTTTTCTCTATCAAGTAATAATTTATTATTGTTTTGAAATAGTATTGAAAGATATTTCAAAAGAAAGTCAACAATGATCTCATCATTTGAATAAGAGGAAAATATTGGTGATTCAAGTAAAAATGTGGATGCTGATTTGCGAGATCTTCCTACGGATCTAGGCTTAAGACCCCAAATTTCAGATTATGATCTTAATATTCAAGATCAAATTCGAAGAATATATTTAGAAAGGGTCCTTGTCAACCTAAGGGCCATGAGTTTCCTTCTAGGTATTTTGGTGGATTTTTAAGACGTTTTGTTGTTTCTTGGTTTAGTGAATCACTACAAGAAAAATGTCTTTCGGCGTCTAGCAAAATTAGACGCAGAAAGTAAAAATTAGATGCGAAAGTTTAGACACTAAATCTCTTTCGCGTCTAATTTTTTTAGTCGCCACATAGTTGCGAAATCGCTGTCGCATAAAGTATCAGCATCTAAATTTTTGGTTAGTCGCGGAAAGTTTTTTTTGGCAACTAGCAAATTAGTCGCTAATTGCTAGTTAAAATAGTCCTCCCGCTTAGACGCTAATTGTTCAAGGGTAATTTGATAAAATTGTATTACGACTAATCAATTAATTGCAAAATATACCTTTTAGTGTCTAATAATTTGTCGCGAATGCCACAAAAATTAGACGCTGAAAGTGTAAGGGTAATTTCGTAAAAGGTTTTCGCAACTATTTTATTAGTTGACGAATGTATCTTTTGGTGACCAAAATTTGGTGGTTAATTCTAATACTTTTAGACGCTGAATGTGGAATCCAAAAGGTTTTCGCGACTATTTTATTAGTGGCTGAATGAATTGTTTTAAAAACCGGATCGGCGGGCAACCCGCTCTGCTGGTCGGGTCACGGTTCAATCGGTCCAACCGGTTGGACCGTCGGTTGGACCGGTGACGTCATCACACATCATGATGACATCAGCATATTTTTTAAAATATATATATATATTTTTTTTAGATTTCTATTTTTTAATAAGACAATAACAACTTAATTACTGTCCAATCCAATATAATTCAAAGTTCAAATTCAACAACAATCCTAGCATAATTTAAGTATTTAACAACAATTCAAAGTCTAAATCCAAACATGATGTTGTATTTACATATTAAATGTCAAAATACATACTAATTAATAACAAAAGTTGAGGCAAATGGTTTTTTCTTTGACCGTCTCCATGTTGATTGAGCTTCACACACTAGCATCAAAATCATCACATCACCTCATCATAACCATCACCACCATCTACGCAAATTTAAGTGAAAAATAGAATCATAAGTTAAAAACTTGTAATTAATTTAAATAGATACTAAGTTTCTTAATAATTGAAACCAAACCTTCTGAACCATCTGTTGAATCATAAAAAGAAAGGTGATTAGCAACTCCAGTAGGAATAGATCCTTCTCCATATAACATTTGTTCCAACTCTTCATAATTAATTCACTGACCTCCTCCTCTTCATCGTCAACTATCCAACCTTCAGTTTTGTCAATACTTCCATAATCAATAGGATCCAAACTTATTCTCTTGTAACACCTTCCTAAAATACCATAAAAAATATTAAAAGCATGACAACTAAAAATATCAAGGAAATAATAGATATAACAATAGAGTGATGCATAATGAGTAATTGACAATGTTTTATACCTGTTTTGCAAACGCAAGTTATAGTAATGAAAACAAGATCATTCAACCTTTATGCTCCAAGCTATTCCTCTTTTTAGTATGATGCGCTCAAAAACATCCCAATTTCGTTCACATCCAGAAGAGCTTGAAGTTTGACTAAATTTTTATTGCAAACTTTTGCAAATTGGAGTACTATACCCAAATTCTCCACCATTCATCTAATTGAAAATTAAACATAATAAATAAATTAAACTTAAAAACAAAGAACTTACAATTTTATAACTATTACATACCAGGACGTGTGGTTTTGCGGTTTCAAGAGCAAGCCCGCGGAAAAGCTTCCTCCCGATTTGAATATAACTCACTCTCTTCCATTACCTTGTCTTGCTCAATTGAAAGCACTTGCTTTACTGTCAATAGTATCAAGGAAACCACTCATGACTTCTGGCTTGAGGCAAAAAGATTCTTCGTCATATTTAAAGGCAGGATTCAAATAATAAGCCGCAGCATGGATATCACGACGCAATGTCCTATCCCAACGTAGCTTAATGATTCGTGTATAAGGCTTGTAGAATTTCTTTTTATTCTTAAACAACTTCTTAATTGCATTTTCTCTGCTTGTACATGCCATCATTCACATATCCTATTGCTGGCTTCTCATCTGAGTCAACAATCCTCAACAAGCGTATCAAGGACTCACAACTTATATCTTACCCATATCACCCAAAAATCGTTATCCAAAATTATGTCATAACATGTTTGCCTTTATTACTTTTTGCATATTGAGAATCGACAATGACCTATCTGTCACCATGGCTTGCAAGTCATGTTTGTGCTCATGAATGCTCTCATTGCAATGAAAGTTGTAGCAAAACGGTTGCACCCAGACGAACAATTCTTTCCAACCCTATTCAGTGATAATAATAGATGTTAGTCATATAAAAATGCATATTATGTTATGACTTACAAGAACAGCTAAAAGTATATTACCTGTCTCTTCCTCAACCAGCTATCAAAAATGTATGATTATATAAACTTCGTCACCTCAGAAGCACGTCTCGCAAGATAGACTATGTGATCCATCCCAGCTTGTCTTTTAACACCAAATTTATGCTATGTGCTGCACAGGGTGACCAAGTAATACTTGGATATTTCTCAGACAATATTCTTCCAGCAGCTTTATAATTGGATCCATTGTCTGAGACAAAATGGACAATACTTTGGTCCAATCCATAAACACCATTCTCAAACATCTTCAACAATGCCCAGCATCCTTCACACATCTGAACATCAACTGATTCACAAACAAACTCCCTTAGGACAATACCCCATAAATGATCATGACCTATGTGATTATCAGTCCAACCATCAGCCATTAAGGTCACCCAACATTTTCCCAAATCTTTCTATAACTATCAACAAGAAGCTGCACTTCCTTCTTAAATCTCTTACAATTGACACGCAAAGCATATAATTTGGTGTTTATACCCAGGCCCAATTGCGGCTATAGCATCCACCAAAGGCTGAAGATAAATTGAATTTACACCATTAATTGGGATGCAAGCATCATAAAAGAATCTTCCAAAAGCCATGTCTGCTCTCCATGTCGCATCTTTTCCAACTAAACAACTCCTAATTGATGGTTAGATCCACAATTGTCCTTGGACAAAAATATGACCAACCCCATAGATTTGTTTCTCTTTGATTGTCTAGCATTGTACTTGTTTTTGACTCAAACCTACCTTCATTTATGTGAATTCCGATGGACGAACCCTTCACTATCTTCATTTACATATCTCCCTCAAATACATGTACGGGAGCACCGAAGGGAGTATTATATTTACTAGAATCAGTCTTCTCTTTATTCTTTATCTCAATGTCTTTTAGTGATTCTCTCATGGATATGAACATCAAAAGGAACTTTTTTACAAGCACCAACATCCCCCTTTGTCCCTAGATGTTGTTTCATTCTAAAAATACCTCCTCCTCTAGTTCTTTCCCACAGTGAAGACTGTTAATGTCTTCCTTCCATTTGGATCTACGCCCTCAATAACATGTGCCCATGTTATATCAGTCCTACCTCTACTAGATTGTGAAGAAGACCCAGAGCTAGATGTTGCCATTGTCTATTTTTAATCTTTATCACCTATCGGCTATCACACAAGAAATAACAATTATCACTCAACCAATTGTAAGTTCACCGCTGTGTACTCAAGATAATGCAAAAAACTAAAGCCATTTATTCTTGTTCAAAAAGAAAAGAAGAAAAGAATGTGTTTTATATTGTAAGGGTTATAGAAGTGAAGAGGGTGAGTTGATAATAGTTTGATGACTAAATTTATTTTACAATTTAGTGAATTTAGTTGGATTAATATTGAATAGCAAAGTAAGTTCTTCGAGCCCAAGACTGTGGCATACAAAAGGTTATCAAGCGGCAGTACCCACTTTCTTATATGCTAACTTATATCAAAACTAATAATATAATATTATTATAAATGTGTGTATTCCTCCATTAATTGAAACAAATAAAAAGAAACTGCAAAAAAGAAAACTCAAGTGCAAAGGGTTGAGATATATAACACACACAATCTGTACATTATGAGTCTGTTAGCCTAATTTAAACGCATACTGAACAGAATTTTGCTCGTCTATAGAGTTGAACGACATATTTAGAAATTTCATGCTATATTAATATATCCTTTCCATTAACAAAATAGGAAATTCATGGCTGAATCGGTCAAAGGCTTGAAGCATTAATGATCTTCCAAACATATAAAACCAGAGCCATCCAGTGAAAATTTTACCTGACCAGGGCTAACAGCTTCATTTAGCATGCACGTAGTGACATACCAAAATTAGTGTTGCTGCCTCATTTTTCTTAGTTTTAAATTACTCATGCTATCCTCATGTCAAATTATGAATAAATGGATTAACACTACAATTAAGGTTAGCTGAATTTCAATTAAAAACACTTTTTGATACACATCTAACAAGAGCAATCAAGAAATCAGACAATTTGTCAACTCAAAAAGCCATGACAATTTGTCACTCAACCATAATGCATTTGATATCACCCCAATGCGAAATTTTATAAGCGGCAGCAGTTAGATAAGTAAAAGTAATCACAATTCACAAGCTTACAAGATATCTTAGAAGTCTCAACCTCAATTTTCATTGTTAGACTCGCCTTCAATTAGTAGCACCCCATACTTATCCTTTTCTATATCCAATCACTATATGCCACCGCAGCAAATCTAGAACCTACCAAATTGTCCTAAACTCAACAAAAGGTAACCATACCGCATTGGCAGTGTACCAAAGCAAGGAACATGGCAGTTAGATTCAACATCAATTAGAATTTATGGTAGAATATAGAGCATTCATAGTAGACCCGCTTGCAAATTAAAACAACATTCTCCCTTAATGTATACAACATAACCAAATACTCTAGCTATAAAGACACCTAAAACTGTGTCATGGAGATACCAGGAGAGTGCTCAACAATCATCACTATAATAGCATAATCATAGAAAAATAGCAAATGTTTGGGAGTGAATGCGGCTTTCTAATCTAGCTATCTATTAACATAATAAACCATTTATAAGAAGATCCATGGTTTATCACTTGATGTTCACCCGACCTAATCATTCAAATTCTCTTAAACTAAAAAAAATGCACTAACGCCACTGATTATACAACTTAACCATTAACTTCAAATCTAGGATTAACATTTATGGCGAGTAAAGCTGTCTAAGATATATGCACATGAAATATGAACTAAAAATTCAACTTCCGACGAGGAATGGCGTTACCTGGATCGATAAATGGAGCTGTCGTCGTCGATTTCCAGCTAGGGAGGAAGATGTCGTCGATTTCCGGCGAGGGAGGAAGACGTCGTCGTTGATTTCCGATGAGTTCAGATGCGATTTCGGTGGGATTTCAGAGAGAACAGAAGACAGCCGAAACCGTGAGAGTTTTGTGAGAAAAATAGAAAGAGAAGAAGATGAGAAGGGGCTACGCTGCGCGACAGAGAAGAAGAGAAGAAAGGCTGTGACGAATCGACGATGCGTGACAAAGAACTGAGAAGAAGAGAAGAATCGGTTGCGTGAGAGATCAGAGAAGACGATGGGCGCGTATTAGGGATTAAAGTGTGGACCGGTTTTTTTGCCGGTCCAGGTTCACTTATATTATCCGGTTTTCAACCGGTTTAAAACGGTTTAATTCTTATTAACGGTTTTGAGTGTAAACTGAACCGAACACGTGACCGGTTCACGGTCCAACCTGTTGGACCGGCTGGTCTGGTCCGGCTTTTAAAACATGGGCTGAATGTATCTTTTGGTGACCAAAATTTGGTGGTTAATTCTAATAATTTTAGACGCTAAATGTGAAATCCAAATGGTTTTCGCGACTATTTTATTAGTGAACGAATGTATCTTTTGATGACCAAAATTTGATGGTTAATTCTTATAATTTTAGATGCTGAATATGGAATCCAATTATGATAGATTACTGTCTGCAACTAAAAAATTAGTTATAGAATGTGTTTTTTTTTTTTTTTTTGAGAAAATAATTAGTGGCAAAAGCATTTTACATTAACCTAGTTTATACATTCAACATCAACAAAATAATCCATCACAATATAAAAATATGAACACTAACATCAAATATCTTATTTTCATACATATATATATTTATATATATAGTCCATACATGTATTTTTATGCATTAGGAGCAATAAAAATCCAGAATGCACAATCAAGTGTGCATAACCCAAAAAAAAGTATGCACCCACATTTTCATCAATAGCTATCTATATGTGCATAACTAACAAAAAAATGTCCACCCCATGTACACCATCTAACAAATATATGCAAACAATCCTAAAAAGATGGTCCTACCCCCATGTCAAAATATATACCGCCCATACAACAAAAAACTAACCATCAATATCTAGAGCATCTCAAGTGTCACCAGTTGAGGTTTTTGAAATAGCTGTAGCTGATGAGGATGAGTCTTCAGCAGTTGGAGATGGCGATGGCTGTTGAGTTGGAGCTTATCAGATTGTTGTAGTTCAAGGGCTATAGTTAACTGCTTCATCATCTCCAACAGGACAAATTGTTGTTGTTCAAGGGTTTTATTTTCTGTTTTGTTGATCAACTAAGATGAGCTGCTCCTCCAACTGTTTAATTTTATTTTCTTGTTGTTGTACTATGCACCTTAACTCTGCTTCTGCTGTAGTATCATGATGCTCAGTGTGTGAAAATGCAAAATTTTGATTAAATCCGGAAGCTTTACCCAGAACTTCCTCACATATTTCTGCTTCTGTTTTTTCACTTTCCCCTGCTTGTGTTTCATCTTGTAGCTCTATCATTTTTTCCTACCATCAACTCAATGCATAATCAATAAGTCATGAAATAATTATACAGGACCGATAATTGAAAGATGATCAACTTACATATAGCTCTCTTGCTTGATCATCCCACCCTTTCTCAGTGCTCCAACGAGTGTCATGAAATAATTGTATAGGACCGACAGATTCCCCAAGTTGGTTTGCCTAAACAGTTCATATGGTCATTGACATAACAGTTCTTTGCCACAATATTGGCTACAAAATCAAAATAATGCATCATTAGTAAATATTATGTTATCACAAGGATTGTTTACATGTTGGTAAAGTAAATTGGATTCTTAAATTTTAAACAAACATTGGAAACAATATCTAAAATCCAAGTATATATTTCAGTATGCTTATGTTAACCAATATCATAACTTTACCAGTGTTTGCAGCAATTTCAGGAGTCAGTTCAACACTCTGATTCTTATGAACAACCTTTGCACATCTAGTTAGGGTCCTTCTTGTACCAGAAGCCATCTTCGAAATCTGCAAACATCAACATAAGAGAAAAGATACTGAATTGTGTGGCCAATGTGCAAAGCCAAATTGGTTTTTTTCATTCTTTCATTGCTTTATGAGAGTTTGTTGTTAGTAGCTGTTGATTCAGTTTCATTTTCAGTTTTTAACTTTTAGAACTGAATCTGTAAAGTCTCTTGATAAATAAGCCTGATAATATACATCGCTTAAATAAATTGACACGGTACCTTTTGACAGCTTATCAACTCGAATTTCAATTAAGAACACAGTTACATAAACAGAAACCATCAAAGAGAATTAAAACCCCATCAAACAGAAAAATTTCAGCGTTCTAACAAGGAAAAGACTAAAGACCCTGGGATTAAAACCCTTAAACCAGATTGGAAGCACAGCCATTAAGCAACTTCCCTAAATTATTGGCCCCTAATATCCTTGTTTTCACATCATTATTAAATGTTTCATTGTCATCATTAACACTATTTATTTTCAAAAGCCTAAATAATTTATTAGGAATATTATATTAAATCCAGCATCTTCAGTAACTATAATCCTATTTCCTCTCACTCTATGCTTCACATTCAATATAATAATGTACACTAATACATTTGAGTCTTTGTTTTTAAAGGTTTATGGCATGACAGATTGAATCATGAAACAACTGCAACTATACTCACAGCAGTTCAAATACAAGTAATTTAACAGTCTTCAGCTACAAACTGATCAAATGTGTACATTTATGGATCAATCTTGAGCTACAAACTTTCTCTACAGTCTAACTTCCACTTATATATATATATATATATCCTGTACAAGGAATGGTATATTTAATTAGGTTTTTCACGGTCATGATCAGTGAATTTCCGACACAAACTTTTACATCAATTATTGTTAGCCTCGACATAGGATTTCAATTTACCAACACACATATCTGTGTCAAGGCAGCCTGTAATGTCTTAACATCACTTTAATCACATCATTAAGTGTTGTATTACTTCATTTAATTAACAAAGCTTAGATATAGTTGAAAACAGTGACATTCCTTGAGCAGTTGAAAGTCTTTAGAATATATAGTAGTGGATCTTGATGTGCAATCAATTTGTCCATGATCAAAACAATGGATTACAAAAATGGAACAGAGGCAAAACAGTGCTGTTTGGGAAAAGCAATAATAGTGGGAGCATTCTCGGCTAGATTACACTATTAAGTCTGGTTTCAGACTAGTTCTTCTCATTTGGTTGAACACACCAAATGCTTCACCAACTTTCCCAACATTCACAAACCCACCAATAATTATTGCCCATGATCAAATATGAGGTTCCCTCCTCCACTATAAGATGCTTCTTTGAAGCTAAATTTACAAAATGTATGTTTAACTTAGGCAAAATTTGACAAACAAAATCAATTGACAAGTATATATAAATATACATAGAGGTTATGACAGAAGGGATCAAATCATGTTCAACTCTTGTTGGAAATGGAACCAAAGGCTCTGACTACCAAGGGGGAGACAAGGGAAACAGGCATCTTAATTTTTAAATTGAATTACCTTGAACAAATTGTCTGAGAAAAAAGATCACCACCAACTAGCAATCTTGATCCTCCTGTTTTTAGACTGAGTGCTCGTATGGAGCTACCCTCACTATCTGCAACATAAATTTCTGTGAAATCTACAAATAAGCATGCATTTGAAACTTCAGATTTGATGACAGAAACATTTAGACTACTATAAAATGTTGAGAATATGAAATATGTCTAAATATCCCAGCATATTACCATCACTTTATACAATTCTGGACGGTTGTGCAAATGATGTGGTTGTAGAGGTACTTCAACAAAAAATCAATACATCGATGCCAAACTTCCAGGAGAATCATATCAGTGGAAAACATAAATATAAATGAATAAAAAATTGAAATTAAGACAAATAATGCTCGGGTATAACACATATATATTTGATGAGTGCAAAAAAATAGATAGACATAACTATTGGATCTTTTCAGGAGCTATAAACATTTAACAGGGTAGTCACCATCCGAGCTGAGGTTTTGTCCTTTCTCAATACAAGCTCATCCAAGTTCAGCTTGGACTTCAAACTGATCAAACTTTTCTTTATCAACTTTAAATTTTTTTCTTTCTTATCAACTTAAAGGTTCCAATTTGGAGCACAAATATCCATAAAGATTTTATATGTGAAGTATGAAGATGCAAAAGAAAAAAGAATCATCTGATCACTTTACTGATTATTATAATTCTTTGAATTACCTTGATCCATTCAAGTTCCTTTCATAACCACCATTGTTATCTTTTTCATGGATAAACGAAAACCCATCTCACACTGCCAAATCATTTCGCCTTTTTCCATCCTTAAGCTCCATTTCCTTGGCTTAAAATTTTCTTTCATAATTTCGGTGCTTTTTAAAATTATTATTAGAAAGAAAGTCAGAAATAGTTAACAGCCCTCAATCCCCTTGCTGAATATGGTTTCACAAGGTTAACAAGTACAATTTCAAGGCTAAACACTTAGGTTGTGAACACTAAAAGTTGGATTTATTTATTGGCTTCGTTAGGAAATCAGTTGAGCTACTCTCGTGAGTAGGCCCCTGATACAAGGATGTTGGATTGTCCCTTCATTATGTTTGCCAAAATCAAACTGACTTTTAGCAGCCACTACAGGAAACCCAGAGCATTTTTCAGGGAGGCGATAACATTCTTTCCATTTATCGGTAACAGGAGATTGATAAACAGTAATGTAATAAAAATCAAGAAACAAGACATAACAATATTGATTTACAAAAGAGAAGTGGCTTATTCCTACACGATGAAGCAAAAATCAGTAACAAAACATAACAATATTAACCAGACGACGTCAAATTGAAAAAGACAATAAACGAATCCTTACCTAAATCGAAGAGCGTGTTATGGGTTTGAGTTTAGATGGTGTCGCCGTCGTTGTGGCGCGGCGGAGCTGGGTTTCTAGCCGTGAAACAAAGTTCCTGGAGAGTGGAAAGTGTGATAGATTGTTTGGGTATGGAGTCTTTAGGCGCTCGTGTGGGTGGTAAGTGAGAGAGAGAGATCTAATCAGTGGAGAGGTGTTGCAGTGGCAACTGGAGAAGTCTTGACTTCAAGGGAAAAATGTAGAAGAAGATGCGAACGGCGTGGAGAAGTGGAGACTGTTTTGTGTTTTAAAATTAGTTTGGGGATTTTGTAAAACTGGGTTTACTATCTTTTTAATTTTGTTTAATTTTAAGTTTCAAACATTTTTGTGCAAAATTGTTAACTTTTTTTTTTTTTTTTTACCCTAAAACCAGGATTGGGGTTTTGTTTTTCTTTAATTGTAAGGATTTAGGGACTTTTCAATTTGTTTACTTTTTAAATTTTAAGGAAAATTTGTTTATTTGTTTATTTTTATTTTTTTTAAATTGGAAATTAGGTTTTTGTATTTTTGTGGATCACAATCGAATGGTTTCCCAGATAAACAAAAAACTGGTTCGGTTCCCGATTAGGTTCGGTTTCTACATTTTTCTAAACACCCCTACATTTAGGTGTTCGGTATACGCCTTGCCAAAACTCACCGAAGTTAACAATCTCCATCGAGATAGGCACAAAATAAGTGCCAGAGTTAGTAAGCGAGTTATTGTCTACTGAACGAGAGTGGTAGAAACTAGAATTGTTGTTCCAGTGGCGGAAGGAGGTCGACTATGAGGGTTTATACAAATGAGTGAAATAGCGGTTAAGCAAAAGTTTTAGGGAAAAAATGGTCATGTCAGATGAAAGAGAAGACAAAAATAAAATTAAACATCATTCATTTATTGGTAACAATAAACGAATTTAAAGCACTTATTACAATTATAATAGTCATTGTAATATCAGATGAAAGAGAAGACAAAAATAAAATCACCCATTACGAAGTTAAAGCCACCATTTAGGAACGTCACTAACAACATATGCTTAAACAAATTAAAGCAAATGTTGTGAAGATACGGATTGAAAATCAAACAATAAATTGAAATACCATTTGTAAAAGAATGAGCTTTTGACATAAAAATTAAAATTGATTATGGTTACTATTAGTATATATTATTTTTAATAAATAATATTTAGTGGCTAACATTTTGGTTGCAAAAAAATTCTATTAACAACTATAACTTTAGTTGCCAAAATAACATACCCAAAATTTCAATTTATTTCAAGCAGGAACATGGGATGCTCAAAATTTACCATATATTTAGTAACTAAAATCTTAGTTGCCAAAAGAAAATAATTTGCAACCAACTAATTAGTTACGTAACAGTAATTTTAGTCACAAATTAAAATAATATTTTTTTCATTTCACCGGAAAAGTTGGGGTCAAAAAAATTCATAAACTTTTAGCGACTAAATACATTTTAGTTGCTATACATGAGTTTTTGCAACCATTTGTAATATGCACAAAATAATTAGTTGCCAAATGCACCCTAGGCCCTTTGTAATTATTGTCAGAAGCTTGGATATTTCGGTAATTGTATTATTTTGTAACTAAAAAAATAGTTACAAATTAATTAATAAATATTTGCATCTAATTTAGCAACTATTCAGTAGTTGCAAATAATTGTTTTCTGTACCCATAATTTTAGTTGCGGAATCTCTTGTGTAGTTGCCAATTTTGTTCGGCAAGAATTGACAACCAAATAAATTAGTCGCTAATGTGATATTTTGGGCAACAAATCAAATTAGTCGCAGAATATTAATTTTAGACACCAAAGGCAAGAATAAATTGACCCTAGAATTTTATTCCCCTTTGGCCGACTAATTGGAATTTAGTTACTAAATGTGGGGTATCTACAACTATTTTTGCCTAGTGGCAAAATAATTGGTTGCAAAAAGTATTTTTTCTTGTAGTGAATTTGAAAAATGGTTGGAATATAGTATAGCCAAAGATGTTGTGTTTTGTCTTTATTGCTATCTTTTTAAGTCAAATGGTGATAAAGGGGATGGTGATCGCTTTGTTGGTAAAGGGGTTTCAAATTGGAAAAAGAAAGAAAAATTGAATATTCATGTTGGAGGTTCTAATAGTGCTCATAATCAAGCTCGAAGAATGTGTGAAACATTATTGAATCAAGACCAAAATATTCAAACATTTTTTTATCGACATTCTTCTCAAGCACGAACAGAGTATTGCACTCGTTTAAATGCTACAGTTGACTGTATTTGTTTTCTTCTAAGGCAAGGACTTGCATTTTGTGGTCATGATGAATCCTATGATTCAAGCAACTAAGGGAATTTTCTCGAGCTTATACAATTTCTTGCTAATTATAATAAAGATTACAATGTTATTGCTTTCAAGAATGCTCCTGATAATCTCAAATTGACATCACCTGATATTAAAAAAGACATTGTAAGTGCTGCTTCAAATGAAACTATAAGTGCTATCATTAGAGATTTAGGAGATTCATTATTCGCTATAATGATTGATGAATCTCGTGATATCTCTAGGAAGGAACAAATGGCTATTGTCTTACGTTATGTTAATAAGAATAACTTGTTGTGGAGCGTTTTCTAGGTTTTGAACACGTTACTAGTACCACAACTCTCTCACTCAAGGCAACACTAGATAATTTCTTTTCAAGGCATGGGTTGAGTTTTTCTAGATTGCGAGGACAAGGGTATGATGGAGCTAGTAATATGCAAGGAGAATTTAATGGTTGGAAGACATTGGTTTTGAAAGAGAATAGATGTGCTTATTATATTCATTGTTTTGCCCATCAACTCCAGTCGACTCTTGTGGCTTTGGCAAAGAACCATGATGATGTTAATAATCTTTTTAATATCGTGGCAATTGTGGTTAATATTGTCGGTGCTTCGTCAAAGCGTTGCAATCTTCTTAGAGATAAGCAAGCTTGTAAAGTTATTGAAGCTTTTTCTAATGGTGAACTTTCAAGTGGAAAAGGTCTCAATCAAGAGACTAATCTGCAACATGCCAGTGATACGCGTTAGGGCTCGCATTATGGTACGTTAATGAGCATAATCTTGATGTTTTCATCGTTTATCGATGTTCTTGAAATTGTGGCAAAAGATGGGTCAAACTTTGAGCAAAGATTTCATGCAAAAAATATATTTAAATTGATGCAATCATTTGACTTTGTGTTTAGTCTATTTTTTATGAAAGATATATTTGGCTTTACAAATGAACTTTCTCAAGCACTACAAAGAAAAGATCAAGATATTGTAAATGCTATGAATTTGGTTAAAGCATGTAAGCAAGCTTTACAATTGATGAGGGATAATGGATGGGAGACTTTATTAAGCAAAGTTTATTCTTTTTGTGCCAATCATGGCATTGATATTCCTAATATGGATGACAAGTTTTTTATTCAAGGGCGATCACAACGTAAGGCTCAAGGTATCACAAACGTGCATCATTACCGTATTGAATTATTTTATAATGTCCTAGATATGCAGCTTCAAGAGTTGAATAATCGTTTCAATGAGGTAAACATTGAATTCTTATTTATTTGGCATGTTTATGTCCAAATGAATCGTTTGTTGCTTTTGATAAACGGAAATTGATACGCCTTGCCGAACTTTATCGTGATGATTTTTCTGACTTAGAACTTATGGCACTTGATTCTCAACTTGATGTTTACATTTTGGATATGCACTCTAATGTCAAATTTATGGGATTGAAAGGGATTGGAGATCTGGCAAAAATGATGGTTGAAACTAAGAAGGATAGAGTGTTTCCATTAGTTTATTTGTTGATGAAATTAGTGTTGATTTTACCCGTTACCACTGCTAGTGTAGAGAGAGTATTTTCAACAATGAATTTTGTGAAGAATCGTTTGCGAAATAGAATGAGTGATCAATGGTTGAATGATAGCTTAGTTGTGTATATAGAGAAAGATGTATTTGATAGTATTGATAATGAAGTCATTATACAATACTTTCAAAAGATGAAATCCCGTTGAAAATAATTATAAATGTACTAGTTAATGAGAATTTTATAAATACAAAATTTATGCTTATGTTAATTTAAAATTGTATTGTTCTTTTAACTTTGACCCCCCTATACATTATTTCTGGCTACGCCCCTGCTCTTAGACATCTTTGACATCATTTGCATGCTATGCTTTCTTAGCACGTTTTAAATTACATACAAGTTTTTCTTTTTTTTGATATAATTTCTGGCTACCGAGGTCAGGTAAGTGAGGGGTTTTGGAGAGGGGGCTGCAGGGACGAAGATGGTGGTGTCGGGGAAGGTCAACGACAGTGGATACGTGCCGGAAATGGCTGTCGCACGCGGTGAAGAATGAAAATGGGTTGCGAAAATCAGCAAAAATCTGCCAAATTGGGGGTTGTCAAGGCTGGGAAAACGTTTCGGAAATGATTAAGTGATAAATCCGATCGATTTTGGTGAGAAAATTAACGGGAATCATCATTTTAATGCCGACAGCGACACTATGGTAGTGTAGAGGGGTGGAGATGCAATGTTTTCATCATTTTAGGGATTGAATGAGTGTTTTGAAATTTTAGACATTTAAATATTAGTTTAGTTAATTTAGGGGTGTGAATGGACAATATGAGACATGGGTTTTTGTAAATTTATGTAAAAAAATTATAATGAATTTGATCCTTTTTGGCTTTTTTAGAGCCTTTTGGACCAGTTTAGATAAAAAATTATAAACTTTTTTAGACTTAATGATATTTTTATAAATTTATTTTAAAAAAAATCTTAAAATAATTTTTGACCCTTTTTGGGGGCCTAGGCAGGTACTCCTTGGGCCGGCCCTGACTAGTTACTAAAACTATCTTCTTAAACGTGGGAGCAGGCGAATCAATTATTAATTTATTAGAAAAACCTCACATGCAGGGCGGACCCCAATTTTTTTATTTGTGATTAAATTTTTTTATTTGTACGTTTTTATCACATACACGTTTTTCTTTTGTCTCGATATAATTTGACTAATTGCTAAAACTATGTTCTTAAACGTGGGAGCAGGAGAATCAATTATTAATTTATTAGAAAAACCTTACATGCAGGGCGGTCCCCAATTTTTTTTTTTTTTCAATTTTGTTTTATATTTGTCTAGCATATATAAAACTATAAGGTGAGATTACTATAAGGAGGTTATAATATAATAGAGGTGTAGTTATAAAAATTATTGTTTTAATTTCTTATTTTATAATTTATATTTTAGTAGTATGTATTAGGATTTCAATTCATTGTTTTAGCAGTCCTTATTACAATTAGACAAGAAGAGAAAATAAATAATCTTGAAGATGATAGTACGAAAATACAAAAAGTTTTGTGTCAAGAAACTCTAAACGTACTTGAGAAGCTAAAAATATTCTAGCATCAACAACAAAGTGTCTATGTTAACGAGTTATTATATACCTGTAAATTAAAAGATGTGATAACAACTCTAAAGCATAAATCATTGTCCCAATGTTTTTTAAATAATAAAATATTTTATTTATATTAAACCTTTAATGTAACATAACATAACATATATATATAATATTATATATAATATATATATATATATATATATAGTATTAATATGTGGAGACGACTTTTTTTAGACTGGAATTAGAAAAAATTTTTATGATAGTATCACTACGTAATGTTTTACTGTATATATAAACTCACATACAAAAAAACTTATTTTACCAGTTTTTTTGTTTTTTGTTTTTATCTTATTTTATAGATATCTCATATTTTCTTACGTGTGGCATATTTATATGTCTATGATAATTAATAAATTTAACTTTTTTTTTTTTTAAACTTTAATTGATCCATAAATCTATTTTTCAACCCTTATTTTGAAACCCCAAACTATAAGTCTATATGATTATTCTTGTATAAGGTTTTTAAGGGTCTTAGTTAAATATGTAATCTTAAGAAAACTTCTTGCATAAACAATGTTAAACTAAATCAAAATTGATTCATTTAAATACATTTAATTGTTATTCATCATCTTTAGAGTGTGGTCTAAAGACATTCTTATATATACGTCCTTAAAATCAATTTCTTTTTAAATGTCCCTTCTAACACAATTTTTTTGGTCCACCAGTGTATTTATATACGTTAAGCAATTACATCAATTAATTTTTCTTTTTGATAACTGAGATATTTGGATCAGCTTGTTTGTACCTCAATCAATTACAGGGGTCCATTGAATACCCTACAAGCCCAAAGGACTAGGAAAGCCATGATATTATTATGGTAGGTAGATCCAATATTTAAATCTAAGAACTCAAAGAAATGAACAAACCTTCTTCACCACCAGGCTAACCCTTAGGGTTACATCAATCAATTCCCTTAATTTTGGTTTTTTATAAAAGTTTCTGAATAGTTTATGTAACCTGTTGCACATTTACTCCCTTAGGGTTACATGAATCAATTCCCTTAATTTTGGTTTTTTATAAAAGTTCCTAGCATTTGAATAGTTTATGTAACCTGTTGCACATTTACTCCGTGGGCGGCTAAATTTGTGATCATTCGTCATAATTAAAAAAAAAAATACAAATAAAATCACAACGAAAATTCGAGGATTCACTATGCATAAGAATCACAACTAGAGAGATAAAATTCCAAAAACGAGTAACGCATATTGATTAGACATGTCTTTTCTCTTAAGCAAAATAGAGTTCATATACAAGAATGTTGATGCTTGATTTTAACACAAATTATTCGCACGTGCAAAATGCTAAGTGGACTTAGAAATTATATGTGAACTGGAAAATAAAATAAATAAAAAGCAGATGATTTTTAAAGTGATTTGGATGCTCAAAGCGAATCCTATGTCCACTATCTTCTTATAAATGAAAGATTACAATCAAATCACAAGTAGCAATCAGAGAAAACATAAATACAGAGAGGGAGAGAAAGTATTTATATTATCAGAATTAGAATCCCAAAAAATAAGAGGGGAACTCTCTATTTATAGTAAGAGGTTTCTAGGTAATGATTACGGGTCTGTCAGCAGACAGGTGCCGTACAGTTCCTACCCTGCTTCCCATTGGTTAGTTACATGGAAGATATCCTTAAATCGCGCAGAGCTTGGGCAGGTGGGTGACTCCCAGCCACTCACTCGCCAAGTCTTTACCTGTCAAGCTGATGACAGCCTTACTCCTTCTGTCCTTGGACGACGTGGCAGTGTTTCGACGGCACAATATCTTTTTGAACTCTAATTGGTTATCGCATATGTAAGCCTGCATCAGCCCTGATTTTTTAGGCATAACAAAGAACAATCAAAATTTAGGATTGTATAAGAATCACAACTTTTAGAGATAAGGTTCCTGGGTGAACGTAACTTCCATTTCATGCAAAGCAAATGAAACGATTAAAGCGAGGGTAGGTAAATACTCTGGCATGCGGACGGTGGCTGGTGGCTGGTGGTGGGTGGCTGCTGTCATGCTTAGTTCCTTCTTAATTGTGAATTCCAGCAAGCTCAGTTCATGTTTCCAATTATTTAGGTAAGACGTTTTGGAAATGGAGCTAGCTGTTACATATGAAATAAATCAAACATCAATTTTCTGTGTATCGATCAAAGGAAAGAGCGAACATAATTAGTTAGAAGTAGATAATTTGATTCCGTTTGGCATTCATCAACCACAGCTTTTATTCTTTTTCGTTTTTATTTTAATGGAAAGGGCTATAAGTGATAAGTTATCTTATTATAGGTTATATTATAAGTTAATTATATTTTATTAACGCATATAGAGAGTTTCTGGCACATGGGCTCTAGTTCTTTTTTTTTTTTTTTTTTTTAATGACGAGGTATCCAGACCAGCTTGCGTATACTTTAACTAATTCTCTATGGCCTAAATTGACAATCGGGTAAATCTCCTCAGTGGTCACTCCTATTAGTAACTCAAGTAGATCAAATTCAAGATCTTTTGAGTGATACTTCTAAGAGTCTTAGTTGATTACTAGGTCACCCAATAGTGATTATTTTTCTTTCCTGACCATTTGGCATTGGCTCGTTTAGTTAACAAAGTTTATACAATTAGTGTAGGAACATGTACAAATATACAATTATTGGGATTAATAATCACAAATAATTAAATTGCATCTTAAAGTAAAAAGGGATTAAACAGATATTTATATAACATAAATCATAAATTTATTCATACGTACATTTCGTGTTGTGTCCAATTTTCTTGTTGTGACATGTTGAGGGTACGTTCATTTGTCAGAGAACAGTCCAGATACGAATATTATTCATGTATCATGCATAAATCGATGATTTGTTATATGTTTGACGTGGTATTGTTTTATACCATATAACTCTCTTGTTATCAAGACACTGTGGAAACTTAGTTCTCTCTGACAATTCCACTGCATATATTCTCTTTTTGAATTTTTTGTGCTTTCTTTCTTTTTTAATTATTGTGTGTGTGAAGAAAAAAAAAAAAAATATCAAGTATCTGTTTCATTAGTCATAATTTATAAACAGCTGTCAAGTTCAAAACTTGGAATTATCACTGAGGTTTCTAGGTCAGTTGTGCATACCTCAATTAATCTCTTGGAACTCTAAAACTATCGACTGGGTAAGAATCTAGTGGTCACCCTTACTAGTGTTTGGAAATACTTAAACTCAAAAATTTATAAAACTTTTTTTTACCCTTTTCCTATCAGAATATCTAGTAGTGGTTTAGAAAATTTACTAAGAAGTTATTTATTAATATTTATTAGCTAAGTCAGCGCATGTGTTTCAAGTCAATCCACTAATTAATGGCGGATTGATTAATTGCTATATAAAGAGCTATGCACTCCAAGATTTTTAAACCACAAACTCAACTTATTTTCATTGTGAAGTTTTCTTTCTAACTTAATATGATGGATGTTCGGGGTTCTCTTTATTCGAAGTCCTTGGCACTTGCATCAACAGAAGAAACTAGAAATGCTGAGGTGATCCGTCGATCATCTAATTATCACCCCAGTGTCTGGGGTGATTATTTCATTGTTTCGACTACTGATATGGTATGTATTTATCAAACATTTACATCATCATCTTCGTACTGCAATTAATTATTGTTTTCTAGAGCTTGTTTCTTATTGAAATTCTGTGTCTTTTCATTTCTGCACTAAAACATCATGCATGGATTTCATTTTTCCCATATAACAAGAAATTAAAGTAAATTGTTACGTCCATGTTTGTGAATACGCCCTACTGCAGATGTTCTTCGATCCTGTAGCTCTGGTTTAGTTTCATTTGTGCTAAATACAGTACGGCGAATATAAATTTCTAAGGTTTTGTTACGTTGCAGGGGATGTGAGAGCCACCGACAGTTTTTTTGTTTTTATTTTTTTTTAAGAATATCAATACATAATAAGATTGAATATTGCTTAAGTTGTATAGATTGTTTTTGGAATATTATTTTTGCATGAAATATCATATCATTATTGACTGGCTGTAATTAAAGAACGTGGAACAATTGGGACGTTTTCATTTTTCGAACTCAAAGGTCCTGGGAGGCAAAACCAACAGGAAACGAGATACTGAATCCATTTTATGTCTCTTCCATGCATATTTTCTCTCCCTTTGTCTCTTTCATTCCTGTGACTCCCCATTCCCATCACCACCCATATATTGAAGCTCGCTCGATCAATGTTTCTGAAGAAAAAAAAGAATAGCGAGATTTATAATTATTGTTGCAATTAAATGAAACTAATCATTCATGAAATAAGATTACTTCCTATATAAACACCTTCTTATTTATTAATAGCATGAAACTAACTAATAAATTTTTTATTTTCTTATAATCGTTAATGCAGAAGCCCGATCCTGAAGTTGAGAAGAGAATTGAAACGCTGAAAGAAGATGTAAGAAAAAGATGCTAAGCAATGCAGCAGGAAAAGCAACATTAGAAGAACTATCGACTCTTATTGATACTCTTCAACGCCTTGGCGTGGCATATCACTTTGAATATCAGATCAGCCAGGCCTTACAGTCAATTTACAACAACTATGTTGATAATAACAATATTAATGGTAGTGATGACGATGATCTGTATACAATTGCTCTTCGCTTCCGGCTTCTAAGGCAACAAGGTTATTCTCTGTCATCAGGTAAATATTATCATCTCTATAATTAACTTGTTATTCACTTCAATATTCTAACATTTGGTTTAAACAGATGTATTCAAAAAGTATGTTGATGATAACGGTGAATTTAAGGCCACGTTGGCAAATGATGCAAGAGCTTTGTTGTGTTTGTTTGAATCATCGAATTTGAGAAAGGAAGGAGAAGACATATTGGAACAACTCCAACGATTTTCTACCAGGCAATTGAAATCAATGTTGCCTCATTTAAACTCTTCTTTCGCTGAGGAAGTGAATCGCACCCTAGAGCTACCCTTGCACAAAAGGATGCCGAGATTAGAAGCAAGGCAATATATCTCCATCTATGAAGGAGATGCAGCTCGAAACGACCTATTATTGGAGATAGCGAAGTTAGATTTCAATTCCTTACAGAAATTGCACCGGACAGAGCTCTGTGACCTCTCAAGGTTACAATTTCTTAAATTTTGAATTGTATGTTTATTATTTCATATGTTAAAATACATATTTAATAAAATATTCAACAATTTTACCTATCTTTGAAATATTGTTAGTATATAAATTATTTGAAAACTGCTTTTTTAAAAAAATATTTCAACAAATTTTTTTTTTTTTTTTTTTAAATTTTCTATATCCTTCACTTAGAAAATAAAAGGTTGGATCTTAATTACACTAAAATGACCCCATGTTCTCAATCTTAACTCTTCTCTGCTTGCGCGTGCTTATATGATATATGTAGTCATTAAATTTCTATAGGAAATTGGGCTTTTTTTATATATAATGTGATTTTCAGGTGGTGGAAAGCCATCGATTTTGCGACAAAGCTATCTTTTGCAAGGGATAGGTTGGTGGAGTGCTACTTCTGGATTTTGGGAGTTCATTTTGAGCCCAAATATTCCATCAGTAGAAAATACATGACCAAAATCATCGCAATAGCCTCTGTCATAGATGATATCTATGATGTATATGGCACCCTGGATGAACTCAAGCTATTCACTAATGCAATTGAGAGGTATTAATTGGCACCAGAATAATTATTATAAATAAAAGTTTACATCATTATGCTTATAATTTGATCAAGTGCCATATATATATATATATACATGGCGTTCAGGTGGGAAGTTTTGGCTGCAAATGATTTACCCGAATATATGCAAGTATGTTACTTTGCTCTCTTAGACGTTGTGAAGGAAATGGAGGACAACCTGGTGAATGAAGGACGATCTTATCGTGTACATTATGCAAAAGAGGCAGTAAGATCTCTAATATAATCAATGAGATCAATATATATTATCATTGCAATTGGTAGAAGATTGATTAAATTTGATTACTTTTCTTAGATGAAGCCCTGTCAGAGCTTACTTTGTGGAAGCAATCTGGTTCAACACAAAGTATGTGCCACTTTGAAGAATACTTGGAGATTTCCGTGATGAGCAGTGGATACCCTATGCTTTCTGTTCAAGCTCTTGTAGGTTTAGAAGAAGTAGCACTAAAAGCCTTCGATTGGGCTATTAGTGTTCCTAGAATCCTCAGGTCTTCTGCCTTAATTGCTCGTCTCGTTGATGACATCCATACTTACAAGGTAGGAGATACTCATCATCAAATAGAACTAAAAATATAATATAAATTGGTCTAACATTTAAAATTTGTTTCTATATCTAACGTTAATTAGTTGAGGAAGAGCGAGGGATGCGCCATCAGGATGTGCAATGCTACATGAAAGATCACAATGTGTCCGAGGAAGAGCATGCAAGAATAAAGAAATGGTGGACATTGCATGGAAAAATTCAATGAGAAAATTCAAGAACCAAACCATCCTCCTTTGCCGCTTCTTCTTCCATCTCTAAATCTAGCTCGAATGATGGAGTGTTTATATCAAAAGGAGATTGTTACACCAACTCCACGGGAAAACCAAGAAGAGAATTGCATCATTACTTGTTGATCCTATTCCCATATGATCATGTCCATCTTATTTATTTGATTTCCAATGGAATTTATTTTCATAATATTATGAACTAAAAAGTACTACTGCTATGTCTTCATTTAGATTTTGAAGTGCTGTAATAAGTAATCACCACCATGACGGTGATGATGCTTTAATAATAAGTGTGCAAATGTTTTTCAGGGCCCCTGTTGTACATCAAGTCCAATTTTCTCGGCCCAAATTCTAATCTTTCAAGGTGAAAAGGGTAAAAAGTAATACAGCATGAGTACACTATGATAAGACAGAATTATCCTTAACAGCATTCCTCCAGTGACAAAACGCGGGACAATATCTTTATACCCTGAGTGTGGCTTAAATAACCTTTCGTCCTGTTAATTATTAGTAACGTTTTGATCCTTGTCAGTGTCCCAACATTTTGCCATTTTGGTACCCAAGGTTTTTATGGGTGCGTTTGGTTCATTATTTGGATAGGATTTTGAGAATAATATTGGTAGTTGGATAGGAAAATTTACGAGGTAAACTTTAAAAATGTATAAAAGCTCTTTGGTTTGCTAATTTAATTAAAGACCCTAATATATAAAATGATAAAAACACCCCCACCACCTACAGTGCTAGATTCCGACCACCACCATTGAAATCTGGCAAAAATTTTTGTTACGACACAGCCGGTCGGATATGTGTCGTAACGCGTCGCTATGGCTTTTTCGACCAGATCCACCACGAATCTGGCCGAAAAAGGCTAGATTTAAGGCCAAATGTTGCCGTCAACCGTCAAAAAGTCAAAAGAAGTCCATCTTTGGCCGTCATTTTCGGTCAACGCGCCCATTTCTTTGGCCATCAGCGAACTTTCGGCCATTTCTGGTCGCAGGTAGACCGTTGTATAGATTCCAGCTGCCATCGACGGTGGTTGCTGGAATCTGGCAAGTATGGTTGGAGGGTTTTTGTTATTTTTAAACTTTTTTTTTCTAGGGGTATTTAATGAAATTAATAAGTTTAAAGGGTGTAAAATAATTAAAAAATATAGTAATATTTCTGGAATAATGTGCCAACAATATTTGGGGAATAGGATATAAAATGGATAAAAAAAAAGAATTAAACATGGCCTATAATGCTAGACCAAAAGCGTTACTAATATACTACTATAGGGGCTAAGAGGTTATTAATAATTTTACGAAGGGACTAAAGCAAACCTCAGTGATGACATTGATCTTTTCCCAAAACGACCTGTTCGCACTCCAATGGAGGGTAACCCTGTCGTTACACAAGTAATTTATTATAAACAAAGGCTGAATCCGTAATTTGATAAAGAATTTCATTTATATAATTTCACTCTCTGTAAACCTAAAAAAAAATCAATTGATTTGGTCCTAACACTATCGAGGGTTTTAGTCTTTTAGCTTAAAGCCTTAAACCCATAATGGCAACGAGGGCGGTGGCGGCACAGCGCGGCTTGAGGCGTCTCTTCTCCACTTCTCCTTTCCTTCTTTCAACCCTCCGCCGTCCGCGGCGGCCGCTCAGCAACCCAAGGCCGAGCCCAGCACCAACCTTTTTGTCTCAGGTACCTTTCTTGTCTCTCTTTATTTTCCAATAGCGCTTTTCATTCCTTTCCGTATTTACTTCTATTTACCCTTCAGGGTCACAGTTTTTATTTGTGTTATTTATAGATCCTTTTTTTTTATGTTATTTCTCTAAAGTTTTGTTTTTGTTATTTTTTGTCGATGATTTTGATTTTGAATTTTAGTTATTATATTGTTAACATTTTAGGCTCAGATTGTTGATCTATTTGTTAAGTTAGTTCATGTAGATTAAAGCCTAATTTTTGCAGATCAATCTTAAAGAGGAATAAAAGTATGTTAATGATTTTGAAATTTATTGTGAACATAATTACCGAAGTTATACTGAATTTGGGGTTTTGGTTTTAGACAGGTATGGTTTGTGTTCAACCTAACCTAAATCATCTTGTGGCCGGATATGGTGTCTTTCCTTGATGCAATTAAAAAATTATTGTTAAATTATTTGGTTATCAGTTTTATATCATTGGTATTTTATCCATTGAGTATATTTTCTATCATGTAGAGGTTACTTCATATTCACACTTTGTAAATATCTAACACTTGTGTGAGGGCTAGCAACAACATATCTTATTAATCTCGCTTGTTCATTGTCCAACAAGATTGTTAATAAATAGGTTAAATCCTCGTGACTTCTCCCACCTGGTGGCGAAGATGCAGGTATTACCTCATGGGTTTGAATTTCACCAGAAACCTCCCCGTTGATTTCTTAGTGAAGCTTCTTTGTTGTTGACAGCAATGAGAGTTTCTTAGTGAAGTGTGGTGCCAGTGACATTAAATCGATTACATAATGATTATATTTTTTTTTTATAGGAACAAAGCGAACTGTATTAGTGAGACTAAAAGAGAAACTAGAGTGGATCACTTAAGTGTCTGTCGAAAAGAACCCTAAAAAGCCATCTGCACATGATAAGTAATCCGAAAATTGTTTCCATAGTGTTTATTTTCTTGTGTTTTCTGGGTAGATATATTTTATCAAGGTTTAATACATATTACTTCTGATCAGAGATGACAGGTCTAGCTTTCTTAGTGTTACACTATGAGATTTAATATCAAGTTCCTTTCAGGACTTAGTAAGGCGCCGACTACGGGGGACTCAGGAAGCCTTTTCTAAGTTTGGTGAAGTGGTTCAAGGTTGTTTCTTCTCTTTAAACCTATTCAAATCCTCCCCTGGTGCATGGTGGACTACTAACTATTGGTGTTTCTGCTATTCGCAGCTAGGGTAGTGACTGATCGAGTTTCTGGGATATTCCAAGGGGTTTGGTTTTGTAAGATTGCTACCTTGAGATGCTGCAAAAGGCATAGAGGGCATGGATGGCAAGGTGAGTTGACAAGACACCACATTTATTTTGTTGAAGATTATACCAATGTTTGTATATCTGAGTCAAAGTGTTTAGAAGCAATGCTCTACTCAGCTCTGTTTCTTATTTGTTATCTATTTTATTTTTCAAAAATGCTTAAGTCAGCTGTAGTGTCGAATATAGCTTGAAAACTTGGTAGGGAAGGAACTAGGAAGTTCCAGCCCATCATCGGGGTGTAACCCTGTCAACTTAAATGCCACACATTATGGCTACCTTTAAGCTTCTGAAAGAAGTAACCATGAATTGTATGCCACAGCAGCTGTAATGTATAGGAACTCCCAGAGTTCTAAAAAGTTAATGTAATTTAAGATTGCATTCCCGTTTCAAATTTCAATTTCACACATAGAAAAAAATGTGTCCTTCCAAATAAAATTACTGATTCAGTGCCTGGGCACTTGGAATCTGTAGGAAGTGAAAACTGTGCATCTCAATTTTTCTGAACCTCAAGTTAGCGAAGTCAGAAGACAACTTTCATATTTCCTCATAGGGAAAAAAGAAAAAAGAAAATGTATTGAAGTGAGGTGGCTCATAGATTTCTCAATTGTCTCGCAAATGTTTGTTCAAGCGTACCGTTGTGCTAAGATTGAGTTTATCACATCCTTCTACTAACTTATTCCTTCACTGCATCCTTTTGGGCACCTTTTTATTCTCTCTCATCCCTTTTAATGTCCTTTCTATCAATTAGTTCATTTTATGGCCCTGCGGTAATGGTACCACACATGGATATACTTAAAATATATGTAGGAAAGGGGAAGAAAGCAATTAATGTTATAGAAACCATATCATTGTCTTCCTGTTCCTTTCATTTGGAGTATTTGAATGGACTTCTGATTAAAATTTGGAATTCCATCAAGATTTTGTTTTGGGGATGTAGGGTTCTTATTCTATGATGTCGTGTCATCTTAGTCAGCTAGGCGGATTCTTTGTAAAGTACTTTCTTTTTGGCTTTCTTTAACCATGAGTTTTCTAGTTTTGATGATATTACACCTAATTTTTAATTTCAATATTGCTGTTAATTCCTTCTGCAAAAAAATAACAATATATAGTTGATTCTCTCATTGTTGATGTTCAAGTTCTTCTTTTACAATCCTTTTAGGAAATGAATTCTCTATTTGTCTTTTGCATTTCTGGATGGGTGGGTTATATTTGCAGAATACGCAGACCCAGAGCACCTCCAGGCCTCCATCTGAGATATGTCTTCTCAATATGGCCACAACATGCATCCCCATATGGCCGACAGTGACTCATGCGTTCATAAAACAAGATGGTAATCCTTCACACTGGCCTTTGTCAGTGAGTATTATCCATGAACGGTTCTCTGTTTTCTATTGTTGTGGCTTCCATCAATTGTAAACCATGCTTTTGGGGAACATCACTTAATACGTGAACTGTGTGATGAATTCAGAAATAATTGATTTGAACTGATCCATGTTGGCAATATATGTACAAGACTCTTAATTTGTTATAATTTTATCAGACTGTAACTGTCTCACTAAACTGAAGTGAAAACTGGCTATGCATAATGGAATGATTTATATAGGATCATTTAGATGAAAGTGTTTGTTGTTTCTTTACACGGACAGTGAAGAAAAACAGGGTGATGTGTTTATGATATATTTGAGATGAAGGTGAGCCAAGTAGCTTGTGTTTTGGTGTTACATATAGTCCGAAAAATAAAAATTTATGTAAGACTCGGAAAAAAACGTGTTCTTAAAACTCAAACTACAAAAATTGAGAAACAATTACTTGTTTTATATCCTTCATTTATATTCTTCATTTATATCCTTCCAGGCATCCATTACTTGTTTTTGAAATTCATTGCGTGCTTCTTCTTCGGTTGCACCATGTTGTATCATGAAACACTCAATGCTTGAGCAACATGCCTCTCTTTTGTTCGAACTGTATGATAGAAAACAACTATTGGTTAGTAAGGAATTCAAGAAAAATTCACACCATATTTTAATAAATTATACTAGTAATGAAATATGTAATTACCTTGTGGGAGACCAGGTCGTTCATGAGTCTGCCGATTACTGAGGAAGCCTTTATCATCTTGGGATTTGTGAATAACCATTCAAGGCTTCTTTGGTTACTATTTCCATTCCCACAAATGATGTTGTGGCTAACATTGAGTAGCAGAGGTAACTAATGCAACAGTCATGTATCATCCATGTGATGGTACATATTTTATGACACCATTTGGCTTCACAGAAGTAATTTCTAACTAATGTCTTCATCTGAGAAATCAAAAAATCATCAAAATTTTCAATTATTAGTATAGGTAAGAATGAATGCCAATTGATTCTGAGTTAACACTAATTAGTCAAATGAAATGAAACTCACCGCTTCTTTTGCAAAATGAAGGAGGTATAATCTTCCTTGATCGGCCATGTCTTTCTCAGTCTCACTGTAAACATCAAGGAGAGCCTGATAGCACAGTTTCATGTACCCAGGCAGTTGATCCATGGCACTGACTGAACGAAATAGAGAAGCAACAGCAACAAAATAATAATAGTAAAACAAAACAAACAGTAAACAAAAAAATTATACGCGCGATTTACCCTGGTTCACTCAATGTGGGCTACGTCCAGCTGAGTCAATATTATTGAAATATGCCTCACCTCTCTCGTTTACAATGAATGAATTGCTCTCACACTCATAACAAGAGAAAAGTATGTTTATATAATAGGTTTAAGAGATTAAACATAGTTTTACAAGGATTCCTATTCCTAAGCCCAACCCAAAAAGGAATTAATAACTTAAAAGAAATCCTACAACGGTTATACATGGAAAAGCCCAAAACCGCCTACGGGCTCGGGGGCGCTGCCCCCGTGACCCCCGCCCGCTCACCGGGGAGCGGGGCACCCGCCCGATGACTGGTCAGTGGGACCCTCGAGTGCGTCTCCGTTGCCCATTAATGCTGAAGTAGTCGACAACTCCAACACTGACATCCCACCTGAAAAAAGAAAATGCAATCTTATTTGAATAAATGTAAATTAATAGGATGATTAGAGAGTATGGATATTTATAGGTCAAGAATTGAATAATTACCTCTCAATTGCTTCGGTAAAAAGCTCAAGTTCTTCAATTGTACCATACACATCATAGACATCGTCGATAACAGAAGTCATCGCAATCACTTTGGTTAATATCCTTCTAGCCAGAGAATATTCAGGCTCGAAATACACTCCCACTATCCAAAAGTAGCATTCTATCACTCTGTCTCTTACAAAAGGTAGCTTATGGGCAAAGTCTAAATCTTTCCACCACCTAAAATAACAATATTAAACAGAAGTCATTAGATAAATTCAGTGAATCTAAAGCTTAAAAATGGTAGAACTACCGTCATTTTAAAGCTTACTTTGCAATATGACTGAGTTCAATCTGGTGCATCTTTTGTAATATGTTAAAATCTAACTTTGCAAAGGCTAATAGAACTTCATTGTGGGACTGGGAAGCATCTTCTTGAAAGATGCTCATGTAATGTCTAGCGTCGCTCCTCTGTAAGCCCTTGCGAATTGGACGATTTAAGGCATGCTTAACTTGAACTGCAATTGGAGGGCCAAGTTGGGCTGCAATGGACTCAAGGTGAGTGGTGGTGAAAGCGAGCGCTTCGTCGAGTATCTTCTCTCCGTGCACCCTGATATGTGTGGCTTCATACAAACTTAACGTTCCTCGAACATCTTTTTCAGGAGATGCCTTGAACTTCCCATTGTTGTCCTTGAACTTGTTGAAAATGTCTGTTTCACCCCATCACACATCATATTTAAACGATGAAATTAAAAGGTGTAATTAAATTAAGAACAATAAGAGGAAGAGGAAGAGAAAGAACATATACCACAAGAAATATTATAACCATGTTGTCTTAGCAATCGGAATTCAAGAGAGGTCGAATATAAGTCATCTCTGAGATCACTGTCTCGGTGAGCCTTGTAGACTTTTGCTAGTATTTCATCAACCTCAGTTTCAAAATGATAAGACACGCCCAACCTTTGGATTGCATCAATCAAGTCAAGTTTCTCTGCAGGCTTTTTCGTGTCAGCAATTATCAATTTTCTAATTTCTTCCTTTAGTTCTAGTAGCCTTGCAGTATGATCAGTTTCCTAAAACAAAAAAGTTAGAGAAAATTAAAGCCATATGTAAGAGCTAGGATAGAAAGTTATATTTCAGAAACCGCAAAATATACATTGGCTTGAACTCATACACATGCAGAGTGTGCATGTTTTAGATTGAGAGTAGTTTTCAAAATGTTTTCTCTTCAGTTTTTACAGAAAACATTTTTTAACGTAAACATTTTTCGACAAACACATCCTAATTAAAATAGAAGAAGCATTAATTTTACCATGGAGTCACCAGCATATGAGAGGAAATGATCCCCCCAAATGCCAGGATGATAATTAGCTGAGCGACCATTAGTTTCTTCCTTTGCAGTATTTTCAACTGAAGCAGCAGCAGCTGAAACTATTGAAAGAGACATAATTCTAAAATTTCTTTTTTTCTGGTTGAACGAAAAACAAGAAAAGATCGATGTAGATTGTTTTGGAAAGCTTCTTGTGCTTCAAGGCCACTGTGAATCATAGTGCCTTCACAAATATGTATTTATAGACAACTCGAGAGATATAGAGTAATACTACACATGAAAAACATTTTATTTTTCTTAAATATGTCCTTATCAGAGACATTAGTTGATTTAACAAATATATGTTGGGAGGAAACTTTAATCATTTACCTCTTTATGCAATTTCATTTGTGTGTTATATTAGAATGGAAAAATATTAATAAAAGTAGATTAAAACTAATCTCGGTCTCTGACCAACATGACAAACGGATAAAATATTACTTCAAAGGCAATCAACTTGTTCATGCAAGGCACACATTCAACTTCTGGCTTCTTTTGGATCAAAGTCGATCTCAACCTGGCAATTCCTCTAGGTCACGAGACTTCTCTCTACAGTGAGATTTACGCTATTATTTCGGCTATTGAAATTGCCTTACTTCATTTGCTAGTCAATCTTAAAGAGGAATAAAAGTATGTAATGGATTTTGAAATTTATTTGAACATAATTACCGAAGTTAACTAATTTGGGGTTTTGGTTTTAGACAGGGTATGGTTTGTGTTCAACCTAACCTAAATCATCTTGTGGCCGGATCATGGTGTCTTTCCTTGATGCAATTAAAAAATTATTGTTAAATTATTTGGTTATCAGTTTTATTCATTGGTATTTTATCCATTGAGTATATTTTCTATCATGTAGAGGTTACTTCATATTTCACACTTTGTAAATATCTAACAGTCTTGTGGGAGGGCTAGCAACACATATCTTATTAATCTCGCTTGTTCATTGTCCAACAAGATTGTTAATAAATAGGTTAAATCCTCGTGACTTCTCCCCCTGGTGGCGAAGATGCAGGTATTACCTCATGGGTTTGAAATTCACCAAGAGAACCTCCCCGTTGATTTCTTAGTGAAGCTTCTTGTTGTTGACAGCATGAGAGTTTCTTAGTGAAGTGTGGGTGCCAGTGACATTAAATCGATTACATAATGATTATATTTTTTTTTTATAGGAACAAAGCGAACTGTATTAGTGAGACTAAAAGAGAGAACTAGAGTGGATCACTTAAGTGTCTGTCGAAAAGAACCCTAAAAACCATCTGCACATGATAAGTAATCCGAAAATTGTTCCATAGTGTTTATTTTCTGTGTTTTCTGGGTATGATATATTTTATCAAGGTTTAATACATATTACATTCTGATCAGAGATGACAGGTCTACTTTCTTAGTGTTACACTATGAGATTTAATATCAAGTTCCTTTCAGGACTTAGTAAGCGCACGACTAGCAGGGACAGGAAGCCTTTTCTAAGTTTGGTGAAGTGGTTCAGGTTTGTTTCTTCTTCTTTAAACCTATTCAAATCCTCCCTGGTGCATGGTGGACTACTAACTATTGGTGTTTCTGCTATTCGCAGCTAGGGTAGTGACTGATCGAGTTTCTGGATATTCCAAGGGGTTTGGTTTTGTAAGATTGCTAACTTGGAGATGCTGCAAAAGGCATAGAGGGCATGGATGGCAAGGTGAGTTGACAAGACACCACATTTATTTTGTTGAAGATTATACCAATGTTTGTATATCGAGTCAAAGTGTTTAGAAGCAATGCTCTACTCAGCTCTGTTTCTTATTTGTTATCTATTTTATTTTTCAAAAATGCTTAAGTCAGCTGTAGTGTCGAATATAGCTTGAAAACTTGGTAGGGTAGGAACTAGGAAGTTCCAAAGCCCTCAATCGTGGTGTAACCCTGGTCAACTTAAATGCCACACATTATGGTACCTTTAAGCTTCTGAAAAAGTAACGCATGAAATGGTATGCCACAGCAGCTGTAATGTATAGGAACTCCCAGAGTTCTAAAAAGTATATGTAATTTAAGATTGCTATTCCTCGTTTCAAATTTCAATTTCATCACATAGAAAAAATGTGTCCTTCCAAATAAAATTACTGATTCAGTGCTGGGCACTTGGAATCTGTAGGAAGTGAAAACTGTGCATCTCAATTTTTCTGAACCTCAAGTTAGCGAAGTCAGAAGACAACTTTCATATTTCCTCATAGGGAAAAAAGAAAAAGAAAATGTATTGAAGTGAGGTGGCTCATAGATTTCTCAATTGTCTCGCAAATGTTGTTCAAGCGCGTTACCGTGTGCTAAGATTGAGTTATCACATCCTTCTACTAACTTATTCCTTCACTGCATCCTTTTGGGCACCTTTTTATTCTTTCTCTTCATCCTTTTAATGTCCATTTCTATCAATTAGTTCTTTTATGGCCTGCTGTAATGGTAACCACACATGGATATACTTAAAATATATGTAGGAAAGGGGAAGAAAGCAATTAATGTTATAGAAACCATATCATTGTCTTCTGTTCCTTTCATTTGAGAGTATTTGAATGGACTTCTGATTAAATTTGGAATTCCATCAAGATTTTGTTTTGAGGGATGTAGGGTTCTTATGTCTATGATGTCGTGTCATCTTCAGGCTAAGGGATTCTTTGTAAGTACTTTCTTTTTGGCTTTCTTTAACCATGAGTTTTCTAGTTTTGATGATATTATCACCTAATTTTTTATTTCAATATTGCTGTTAATTCCTTCTGCAAAAAAATAACAATCATATAGTTGATTCTCTCATTGTTGATGTTCAAGTTCTTCTTTTACAATCCTTTTAGGAAATGAATTCTCTATTTGTCTTTTGCAGTTTCTGATGGGTGGGTTATATTTGCAGAATACGCAGACCCAGAGCACCTCCAGGGCCTCCATCGAGATATGTCTTCTCAATAGGCCACAACATGGCATCCCCATATGGCCGACAGTGACTCATGCGTTCATAAAACAAGATGGTAATCCTTCCACTGGCCTTTGTCAGTGAGTATTATCCATGAACGGTTCTCTGTTTTCTATTGTTGTCCGTTCCATCAATTGTAAACCATGCATTTTGGGGAACATCACTTAATACGTGAACTGTGTGAGAATTCAGAAATATATTGATTTGAACTGATCCATGTTGGCAATATATGTACAAGACTCTTAATTTGTATAATTTTATCAGACTGTAACTGTTCTCACTAAACTGAAAGTGAAAACTGGCTATGCATAATGGAATGATTTATAAGGATCATTTAGATGAAAGTGTTATGTTGTTCTTTACACGGACAGTGAAGAAAAAACAGGGTGATGTGTTTATGATATATTGAGATGAAGGTGAGCCAAGTAGCTTGTGTTTTGGTGTTACATATAGTCCGAGAAAATAAAATTTATGTAAGACTCGGAAAAAAACGTGTTCTTAAAACTCAAACTACATAAAATTGAAGAAACAATACTTGTTTTTATATCCTTCATTTATATTCTTCATTTATATCCTTCCAGGCATCCATACTTGTTTTTGAAATTCATTGCGTGCTTCTTCTTCGGTTGCACCATGTTGTATCATGAAACACTCAATCTGAGCAACATGGCCTCTCTTTTGTTCGAACTGTATGATAGAAAACAACTATTGGTTAGTAAGGAATTCAAGAAAAATTCACACCATATTTTAATAAATTATACTAGTAATGAAATAATTATTACCTTGTGGGAGACCATGTCGTTCATGAGTCTGCCGATTACTGAGGAAGCCTTATCATCTTGGGATTTGTGAAGTAACCATTCAAAGGCTTCTTTGGTTACAATATTCCATTCCCACAAATGATGTTGTGGCTAACATTGAGTAGGCAGAGGTAACTAATGCAACAGTCATGTATCATCCATGATGGTACATATTTTATGACACCATTTGGCTTCACAGAAGTAATTTCTAACTAATGTCTTCATCTGAGAAATCAAAAAATCATCAAAATTTTCAATTATTTATAGGTAAGAATTGCCAATTGATTCTGAGTTAACACTAATTAGTCAAATGAAATGAACTCACCGCTTCTTTTGCAAATGAAGGAGGTATAATCTTCCTGATCGGCCATGTCTTTCTCAGTCTCACTGTAAACATCAAGGAGAGCTGATAGCACAGTTCATGTACCCAGGCAGTTGATCCATGGCACTGACTGACGAAATAGAGAAGCAACAGCAACAAAATATAAGACAGAATTATCCTTAACAAGGCATTCCTCCATAAGTGACAAAACGCGGGACAATATCTTTTAGACCCTGAGGTTTGGCTTAAATAACCTTTCGTCCTGTTAAATTATTAGTAACGTTTTGATCCTTGTCAGTGTCCGCAACATTTTGCCATTTTGGTACCCAAGGTTTTTATGGGTGCGTTTGGTTCATTATTTTGGATAGGATTTTGAGAATAATATTGGGTAGTTGGATAGGAAAATATTACGAGGTAAACTTTAAAAATGTATGAAAAAGCTCTTTGGTTTGCTAATTTAATTAAAGACCCTAATATATAAAATGATAAAAACACCCCCACCACCTACAGTGCTAGATTCCGACCACCACCATTGAAATCTGGCAGAAAATTTTTGTTACGACACAGACCGGTCGGATATGTGTCGTAACGCGTCGCTATGGCCTTTTTCGACCAGATCCACCACGAATCTGGCCGAAAAAGGCTAGATTTAAGGCCAAATGTTGCCGTCAACCGTCAAAAAAGTCAAAAGAAGTCCATCTTTGGCCGTCATTTTCGGTCAACGCGACCATTTCTTTGGCCATCAGCGAACTTTCGGCCATTTCTGGTCGGCAGGTAGACCGTTGTATAGATTCCAGCTGCCATCGACGGTGGTTGCTGGAATCTGGCAAGTATGGGTTGATGGGAGTGTTTTTGTTAATTTTTAAACTTTTTTTTTCTAGGGGTATTTAATGAAATTAATAAGTTTAAAGGGTGTAAAATAATTAAAAAAATATAGTAATATTTCTGGAATAATGTGCCAAACAATATTTGGGGAATAGGATTAGAAATATGGATAAAAAAAAAAGAATTAAACATGGCCTATAATGCTAGGACCAAAAGCGTTACTAATACTATACTACTATAGGGGCTAAGAGGTTATTAATAAATTTTACGAAGGGACTAAAGCAAAACCTCAGTGATGACATTGATCTTTTCCCAAAACGACCTGTTCGCACTCCAATGGAGGGTAACCCTGTCGTTACATCAAGTAATTTATTATAAACAAAGGCTGAATCCGTAATTTGATAAAGAATTTCATTTATATAATTTCACTCTCTGTAAACCTAAAAAAAAATCAATTGATTTGGTCCTAACACTATCGAGGGGTTTTAGTCTTTTAGCTTAAAGCCTTAAACCCATAATGGCAACGAGGGCGGTGGCGGCACAGCGCGGCTTGAGGCGTCTCTTCTCCACTTCTCCTTTTCCTTCTTTCAACCCTCCGCCGTCCGCGGCGGCCGCTCAGCAACCCAAGGCCGAGCCCAGCACCAACCTTTTTGTCTCAGGTACCTTTCTTGTCTCTCTTTATTTTCCAATAGCGCTTTTCATTCCTTTCCGTATTTACTTCTATTTACCCTTCAGGGTCATCAGTTTTTATTTGTGTTATTTATAGATCCTTTTTTTTTATGTTATTTCTCTAAAGTTTTGTTTTTGTTATTTTTTGTCGATGAATTTTGATTTTGAATTTTAGTTATTATATTGTTAACATTTTAGGCTCAGATTGTTGATCTATTTGTTAAGTTAGTTCATGATAGATTAGAAGCCTAATTTTTGCGGATCATCTACAGAGGAATAAAAGCATCTAATGATTTTAAATTTATTGTGAACATAATTACCGAAGTGATTACTGATTTGGGGTTTTGGTTTTAGACAGGTATGGTTTTTGCGTTCAACCTAACCTAAATCATCTTGTGGCCGGATACTATGGTGTCTTTCCTTGATGCATTAAAAATTATTTGTTAAATTATTTGGTTATCAGTTTTATTATTGGTATTTATCCATTGAGTATATTTTCTAATGTAGAGGTTAATTCTATCACACTTTTAAATATCTAACAGCATTTGTGGAGGGCTGCAACAACATATCTTTATTAATCTCGCTGTTCATTGTCCAACAAGATTGTTATAAAATGTTAAATCCTCGTGACTTCTCCCACCTGGTGGCGAAGATGCAGGTATTACCTCATGGGTTTGAAATTCACCAGAGAACCCCCCCGTTGATTCTTAGTGAAGCTTCTTATGTTGTTGACAGCAATGAAGTTTTCTGATGAGTGTGGTGCCAGTACATTAATCAGTTATCATAATGTATATTTTTTTTTTTATAGGAAACAAAGCGAACTGTATTAGTAGACTAAAAGAGAGAACTAGAGTGGATCACTTAAGTGTCTGTGAAAAGAACCCCTAAAAAGCCATATCTGCACATGATAAGTAATCCCAAAAATTGTTTCCATGTGTTTATTTTCTGTTATTCTGGGTATGATAATATTTTTATCAGGTTTAATACATATCACTGATCAGAGTGACAGGTCTATCTCTTAGGTTACACTATGAGATTTAATATCAAGTTCCTTTTCAGGACTTAGTAAGCGCACCGACTACGAGGGACTCAAGGAAGCCTTTTCTAAGTTTGGTGAAGTGGTTCAAGTTTGTTCTTCTTCTTTAAACCTATTCAAATCCCTCCCCTGTGCATGGTGGACTACTAACTATTGGTGTTTCTGCATTCACAGCTAGGTAGTGACGATCGAGTTCTGGATATTCCAAGGGGTTTGGTTTTGTAATATTCACTTGGAAGATGCTGCAAAAGGCATAGAGCATGGATGGCAGTGAGTGACAAGACACCACATTTATTTGTGTTGAAGATTATACATGTTGTATATCTGAGTCAAAGTGTTTAGAAGCAATGCTCTACTCGCTCGGTTTCTTATTTGTTATCTATTTATTTTTCAAAAATGCTAGTCAGCTGTTGTGTCGAATATACTTGAAAACTTGGTAGGGTAGGAACTAGGAAGTTCCAAACCCATCATCTGGTGTAACCATGGTCAACTTAAATACCCCCACATTATGGCTACCTTTAAGCTTCTGAAGAAAGTACGCCATGAAATGGTATGCCCCGCAGCTGTATGTATAGGAAACTCCCAAAGTTCTAAGAAAGTTATATGTAATTTAAGATTGCTACCCTCGTTTTCAAATTCTCCATACCTTTCTAATTTCACATAGAAAAAAATGTGTCCTTCCAAATAAAATATCTGATCAGTGCCTGGGCACTTGGAATCTGTAGGAAGTGAAAACTGTGCATCTCAATTTTCGGAACCTCAAGTTAGCGAAGTCAGAAGACAACTTTCATATTTCCTCATAGGGAAAAAAAAGAAAAAAATGTATTGAATTGAGGTGGCTCATAGATTTCTCAATTGTCTCGCAAAATGTGTTGTTCAGCTATGTACCGTTGTGCTAAGATTGAGTTTATCAATCCTTCTACAACTTATTCCTTCACTGCATCCTTGTTGGGCACCTTTTTATTCCTTCTATCCCTTTTTAATGTCCATTTCTATCAATAGTTCATTTAATGGCCCTGCTGTAATGGTAACACACAGGAATAACTTAAAATATTGTAGGAAAGGGGAAAAAAGCAATTAATGTTATAGAAACCATATCATTGTCTTCCTGTTCCTTTTCATTTATGAGTATTTAATGGAGGTTCTGATTAAATTTGGAATTCCATCAAAGATTTTGTTTTGAGGGATGTAGGGTTCTTATTCAAGCAAATTTAATGTGTCGTGTCATCTTGTACATCAAGCTGGATTCTTTATAAATACTTTCTTTTGGCTTTTTTAACCATGAGTTTTCTAGTTTTGATATATTATCACCTAATTTTTAATTTCAATATTACTGAATTCCTTCTGCAAAAAAATAACAATAATATAGTTGATTCTCTCATGTTGATGTTCAAGTTCTTTTTTTTTTACAATCCTTTTAGGAATGATCTCTTTCTTTTGCAGTTTCTGGATGGGTGGGTTATATTTGCAGATACGCAAGACCCAGAGCACCTCCGGCCTCCATCTGAAATATGTCTTCTCAATATGGCCACAACATGTCATCCCCAATGGCCGACAGGACTCATGCGTTCATAAAACAAGATGGTAATCCTTCACACTGCCTTTGTCAGTGAGTATTTCCTTGACGGTTCTCTGTTTCCTATTGGTCGGCCTTCCTCAATTTGTAACCAGCATTTTTGGGGAACATCACTTAGTACGTGAACTTTGATGAATTCGAAATATATTGATTTGAACTGATCCATGTTGGCAATATTATGTACAAGACTCTAATTTGTTATAAATTTATCAGACTGTACTTGTCTCACTAAACTGAAGTGAAACGGCTATGCATAATGGAATGATTTATAAGGATCATTTAGATGAAAGTGTTATTGTTTCTTTAACACGGAAGTGAAGAAGGGTGATGTGTTTATTTATATTTGAGATGAAGGTAGAGCCAAGTGCTTGTGTTTTGGTGTTACTATAGTCCAAAAAATAAAAATTTATATTAGACTCGGAAAAAAATGTGTTCTTAAACTCAACTACATAAATTGGAAACAACTTGCTAATATCAACGAATCTGAAAGGTTTTCTGATAGCTGATGATAACCCACCACAGCTGACTGGCTGAGCTTCATTGATCCAGAAGCGATTCATTTCAAAATTTGTTTCAATCATCAAGAACTAGGAATTCTGCTGGTGGTCAGAATTAGTTCAAGATTTGTTTCAAAAAGATTTCTTTCATTGGCTAGAATTTCAATCAAAGAATATTATAGTCTAATGTATTCATCCAAACATCTACATAAATTTTTAATGAATTCTTAAAGCTGGTTTTAAACAGTCGAATGTTCTCAATCAAATCCTTTCAACTGCAAGTCATGTAAAAGTCAACCACATTCAACATTCACTGTTCCAGAAGTTGTCAAATAATGCTAAATCCTGAAAGTGGACCACAAAAGGCATTCTTTATGTTCCCACCTGTAAATTTCTTGAAAATCAATTTCTTTCACTCATCACCATCAATTTTGATTCATTCAGTTGTAGTTTTGCCTACGCCATACATGTCCAGATAATTATGCGACCCCGTGAATGTAACACACACCAAGTAGACTCTCCATCTTATTGCATTTTTTCCAGGTGGCCCAAGAACCACCAAACCAGTGACAGAATTCTCCGAATAAACCATTCCTGCACACTTTGCCCTGCCATGGAGCAACTCAACTTCTTCACTCTGAAAGTACTCAACACTAGAATTTAGTTCCATCTCATATATGAAGACAACATATGTACAGCTAGATATGATACAACAAAATGCGTCTCGTTTTTCAGCAGCTTATATGGCGTTTGATTGATTGTTTTCTTATAAGTCGAAGGAATTTTCCAGAGAAAAAGTTGCATCTGTCAAGATTCAAGTAACATCATCCTGGTAAGTCTGGTTGTGGGAATAAATTTGTATGGTATTTATGAAAGATTTGCAGTATCTCGGCTACTTTTCTTTAGTTAATGAACATAAATTTTCAGCTTTATCTTTGCAATTTTTTTTTTAGTTTGATACCGTATTTCCTTTTTGGCCATTAATATTTCTACAAGCCTCAAGGTAGTTCGAACCTAAGAAATCAATGAAGAGAGAAATCTTCTTGATTGTCAGGCCAACTCCGAGATCATGATACTGGTATTTTCCTTTTTTCATTAATGCTTTTACAAAAGATCTAGTGGTCAAGAAGGTTTGCTTTTTAATGATTTTTTAGGTTCAAATCATCTTGAGCATCTATCAGGCTATCACATTTGTGGCTTATCTGGAATATTAGACTTGTAGGGCATTCAGTGGGGCTTGTAGGGTGTTCAATCGGCTCCCGAAGATTAATTGAAATACATACAACTAGGCCGAAACTCTAGTTTTTCAAAAATTTATAGAAATTTACCAATGTAGTCCCATTAATTCAGCTTTTAACTTATGATTCGTTCACTTTTGACCTTAATACTTTAACCCCATAAATGTAACTTTGTATTTCTCGCTCCTCATCATTTGAACATTACATTTTGGCTCAGAGAATAAATTTGCTAGGTCTAATTTGCCTTTAGTGTCCATCCTATAAATATATAGGTGTTTAAGTCTCGTTTCAACTTTACCACTTCCCTGTCACCTCCCACTTACCACCTCCCATTATCAGCTTCAACAGTGTCCAACTCGGCCCCCTAACAGCTTCACTACCCAACATCAACATGCCGCTAAATGGTTGTGGCGTTCTCCCCTGTGTTTTCCTTCATGATTTCTTTAATAGCCGCTATGTTGCTTTACCAACTCGACTTCTTCCTGCCAGCTCACATGCCTGTCCACGACTTCACTGTTGTAACCGCTAAATCGTTTTTCACCATTCTAGCCATTTCTGGCCAAATCCATGGTTGTAAACACCATAGATCTGGCCATAAACAGTCACATATCTGGTTGTTAATGTCTAAAAGGATTTGGTTTCTGGCTAGAATTAAGGTCAGATCGGCGTACGACTAGCCAGTTTAGATTGGTTGTACATCGTTCCAACATTGCCTGCAATGGCCAATCATGGTGACTAGTGACCAATAGTCGTCTTGGGTGGCTGGTGTATTTTGTTAAATATTAAACTTTTATTATTGGATGTTTTAGCTAAATTATTAAATATAGTTAAAAGTACTGTTCTAATATATAATAATTTCCATAATTTTCATGAGCATCATGAATTTTTATTTACAAGTGGTTACCATATACACACAAAATCGTTATAGCATATAAAATCAATACTGTACGCTAATAACAGAGGAATTATTATAGCATCTTACTATTCATCAGGAAGTAGATTTTTATTACAAAGAGGGGATCATACTTCTATTTAATGAAGTATACATTTCGAAGAGAATGGTTTTTGTTTGACAGGAAGAAATGCATTATTCCAATTATCTTTAAAGTAAATATCGAGTCTTATTCCATGCTTATATGGAACAGGATTAATAGCAGGAAAGCAACAGAACCTTAAGCATAACGTGAGCATGAGTTGTAGCCATCTTCATCCTTGTATATAAATCTATCACACGAAAGATTGAGAATTCGGTCAAGGAGAGGCATTGGCACCGCAGTTGGGCGAAGGTATTCTTCATTTATATCCTTCCAGGCATCCATCACTTGTTTTTGAAATTCATTGCGTGCTCTTCTTCGGTTGCACCATGTTGTATCATGAAACACCAAGCTTGAGGCAACATGGCCTCTCTTTTGTTCGAACTGTATGATAGAAAACAACTATTGGTTAGTAAGGAATTCAAGAAAAATTCACACCAATATTTTATAATTATACTAGTAATGAAAATGTAATTACCTTGTGGAGACCTGTCGTTCATGAGTTCTCCGATTACTGAGGAAGCTTTATCATCTTGGGATTTGTGAATAACCATTCAAGGCTTTCTTGGTTACAATATTCCCATTCCCACAAATGATGTTGTGGCTAACATTGAGTAGCAGAGGTAACTAATGCAACAGTCATGTACTCATCCATGATGGTACTAATTTTTATGACACCATTTGGCTTCATAGAAGTAATTTCTATAATGTCTTCATCTGAGAAATCAAAAAACATCAAAATTCAATTATGTATAGGTAAGAATGAATCCAATTGATTCTGAGTTAACCCTAATTAGTCAAATGAAATGAAACTCACCGCTTCTTTTGCAAATGAAGGAGGTATAATCTTCCTTGATCGCCATGTCTTTCTCAGTCTCACTGTAACATCAAGGAGAGCCTGATAACACAGTTTCATGTACCCAGGCAGTTGATCCATGGCACTGACATCCACCTGAAAAAGAAAATGCAATCTTATTGAATAAATGTAAATTAATAGGATGATTAGAGAGAATGGATATATAGGTCAAGAATTATAATTACCTCTCAATTGCTTCGGTAAAAAGCTCAAGTTCTTCAATTGTACCATAACACATCATAGACATCGTCGATAACAGAAGTCATCGCAGTCACTTTGGTTAATATCCTTCTAGCCGGAGAATTTCAGGCTCGAATACACTCCCACTGTCCAAAAGTAGCATTCTATCACTCTGTCTCTTACAAAAGGTAGCTTATGGGCAAAGTCTAAATCTTTCCACCACCTAAAGTAACATATTAAACAGAAGTCATTAGATAAATTCAGTGAATCTAAAGCTTAAAAATGGTAGAACTGCCGTCATTTTAAAGCTTACTTTGCATATGACTGAGTTCAATCTGGTGCATCTTTTGTAATAGTTAAAATCTAACTTTGCGAAGGCTAATAGAACTTCATTGTGGACTGGGAAGCATCTTCTTGAAAGATGCTCTGTAATGTTAGCGTCGTCCTCTGTAAGCCCTTGCGAATTGGACGATTTAAGGCATGCTTAACTTGAACTGCAACTGGAGGGCTAAGTTGGGCTGCAATGGACTCAAGTGAGCGGTAGTGAAAGCGAGCGCTTCATCGAGTATATTCCTCCCATGCACCTTCAGATGTGTGGCTTCATACAAACTTAACATTCCTCGAACATCTTTTTCAAGAGATGCCTTGAACTTCCCATTGCTGTCCTTGAACTTGTTGAAAATGTCTGTTTCACCCCATCACGCATCATATTTAAACGATGAAATTAAAAGGTGTAATTAAATTAAGAACAATAAGAGGAAGAGGTTCGAGATAGAACATATACCACAAGAAATATTATAACCATGTTGTCTTAGCAATCGGAATTCAAGAGAGGTTGAATATAAGTCATCTCCAAGATCACTGTCTTGGTGAGCCTTGTAGACTTTTGCTAGTATTTCATCAACCTCAGTTTCAAAATGATAAGACACGCCTAACCTTTGGATTGCGTCAATCAAGTCAAGTTTCTCTGCAGGCTTTTTCACGTCAGCAATTATCAATTTTCTAATTTCTTCCTTTAGTTCTAGTAGCCTTGCATTATGATCAGGTTCCTAAAACAAAAATGTTAGAGAAAATTAAAGCCATATATAAGAGCTAGGATAGAAAATTATATTTCAGGAAGCGCAAAATATACATTGGCTTGAACTCATACACATGCAGAGTGTGCATGTTTTAGGTTGAGAGTAGTTTTCAAAATGTTTTCTCTTCAGTTTTTACAGAAAACATTTTTTAATGTAAACATTTTTGGACAAACACATCCTGATTAAATTAGAAGAAGCATGAATTTTACCATGGACTCAGTAGCATATGAGAGGAAATGATCCCCCCAAATGCTAGGATGAAAATTAGCTGACCGACGATTAGTTTCTTCCTTTGCAGTATTTTCAACTGAAGTAGCAGCAGCTGAAACTATTGAAAGAGACATAATTATGAAATTTCTTTTTCTGGTTGAACGAAAAACAAGAAAAGATCGATGTAGATTGTTTTGGAAAGCTTCTTGTGCTTCAAGGCCAGTGTGAATCATAGTGCCTTCACAAATATGTATTTATAGACAACCTGAGAGATATAGAGTAATAGTCCACATGAAAAACATTTTACTGTTAATTCCTTCTGCGAAAAAATAACAATAATAAAGTTGATTCTCTCATTGTTGATGTTCAAGTTCTTTTTTTGACATTCCTTTTTGGGAAATGAATTCTCTATTTGTCTTTTGCAGTTTCTGGATGGGTGGGTTATATTTGCAGAATACGCAAGACCCAGAGTGTTGGAGTTGTCGACTACTTCAGCATTAATGGGTAACGGAGACGCACTCGGGGGTCCCGCTGCCCGGTCAGCGGGCGGGTGCCCCGCTCCCCGGTGAGAGGGCGGGGGTCGCAGGGGCAGCGCCCCCGAGCCCGTAGGCGGTTTTGGGCTTTTCCATGTATAACTGCTGTAGGATTCCTTTTAAGTTATTAATTCCTTTTTGGGTTGGGCTTAGGAATAAGAATTCTTGTAAAACTAGGTTTAATCTCTTAAACCTAGTATATAAACATACTTTTCTCTTGTTATGTGTGTGAGAACAATTCATTCATTGTAAACGAGAGAGGTGAGACATATTGCAATAATATTGACTCAGCTGGACGTAGCCTACATTGGGTGAACCAGGGTAAATCGCGCATATTACATTCTTTGTTTACTATTTGTTTTGTTTAACTATTATTATTTTGTTCCTGTTGCTTCTCTATTTCGTTCACAGAGCACCTCCAGGGCCTCCATCTGAGAATTTGTCTTCTCAATATGGGGACAACATGTCATCCCCATATGGCCGACAGTGACTCACGCGTTCCTAAAACAAGATGGTAATCCTTCACACTGGCCTTTGTCAGTGGTCGGCCTTCCATCAATTGTAACCATGCATTTTTGGGGAACATCACTTAATACGTGAACTGTGTGATGAATTCAGAAATATTGATTTGAACTGATCCATGTTGGCAATATTATGTACAAGACTCTTAATTTGTTATAATTTTATCAGACTGCAACTTGTTCTCACTAAACTGAAGTGAAAACTGGCTATGCATAATGGAATGATTTATATTAAGGATCATTTAGATGAAAGTGTTATTGTTTCTTTAACACGAAAAGTGAAGAAAAACAGGGTGATGTGATCATGATATATGGGCAAAATATTTGAGATGAAGGTAGAGCCAAGTAGCTTGTGTTTTGGTGTTACATATAGTCCAGAAAAATAAAAATTTATATTACACTAAGAAAAAAATGTGTTCTTAAAACTCAAACTACATAAAATTGAGAAACAACTTGCTAATATCAAACGAAATCTGAAAGGTTTCTTGATAGCTGATGATAACCACACCAAAGGCTGAGCTTCATTTGATCCAGAAAGCGATTCATTTCACAACACTATCATCAAGAAACTGGGAATTCTGCTTTTAACAGTGTCAAAAATGTTCTCAATCAAATCCTTTCAACTGTAAGTCATGTAAAAGTCACCCAACATTCAACATTGACTGTTCTACAAGTTGTCAAATAATGCTAAATCCTGAAAGTGGACCACAAAAGGCATTCTTTATGTTCCCACATGTAAATTTCTTGAAAATCAATTTCCCCTTCAGCATCACCATCTGGATTTGATTCATTTAGTTGTAGTTTTGCCCACGCCATAACATGTCCAGATGAATTATAGCGACCGCGTGATAATGTAAACAAACCAAGTAGACTCTCCATATTTATTGCATTTTTTGCAGGTGGCCCAAGAACCACCAAAACCATGGACAAAATTCTATGAATAAACAGCCAGATCCATTTTGGCCATTCCTGGCCAAATCCTTGGTTGTAAACGGCCATAGATTTAGCCATTAACAGTCACAGATCTGGTTGTTAATGTCCAAAATGGATTTGGTTTCCGGTCAGAACTAAGGTCAGATCGGTGCACGACCGGCCAGATCGGTGCACGACCGGCCAGATCAGGTCGATTGTGCACTGTTCCGATGATTGCCCACAATGGCCAGTGGTGATGAACAGTTACCGGTAGTTGTCTTGGGTGGCTAGGTGTATTTTTTTAAATATTAAACTTTTGTTGTTGGGGTGTTTTAGCTAAATTATCGAAGGTAGAGGGTTAAAAGTACTGTTCTAAATAATAATATTAATAATTTCCATAATTTTCATAAGCATCATGAATTTTTTATTTACAAGTGGTTACCATAATCACACAAAATCTGTTTAAGGGATAAAATTCATGGGGTACTGCCAGTGGTGGACCCAGCATTTTTGCTCAGGAGGGGCCTCCGTGGCTCTTTCATTGTTTGTCAAACAATTAGTGAAAAATTTAAAAAAATCACCAAACCTTAAGCAAAGGAAATAATATAATATCAATAATCTAAAAGAAAATAATACAACAACACAATACTTTACTACTTGAATAAATCTATAAGAAGCAAAACCTTGAGTAAATTATATTGAAAATAACATTCAATTCACGAGGAAACACAAGAAAATTTTTACATGAAAAAATCTCTTTAATTAAAGAGAGCAAAAGATCACGGGAATCTAACGATCCACTTAAATCCAATATAATTAAAAGAGTTTACAACAATCACAATCCACTAAAAATATTCTACATAAATTTCTTATTTCTCCTCTTTTTTTAAAATTTTTTTTTTCAAATATTATAATATAAATTTTCATGACTTTGATCAGACCTAGCCTAAGCCAAAGTCAACTAAAACTTAAATTAAGTCAATGTTGACTTGACTTTTAATATAAATTAATAAAAAAAGGAGAAATTTTCTTAGTATAAACATAGATAATAACTTAAACTTCTTTAATAATTTTGAGCAGCTAAACGGTGACATTTGAAATGTAAGAAAGTGGTGGGTAAACGGTGAAGAATAACGTTAAATAAAATATAGTTAAGGTTTAATTTGAGAAAGCGAAAACATTCTTAAACACAAAACAAACTCACAAGATCAATGCTTTTTTCCATCAAATTAGAATAAAAAACCTCCAAAAAATAAGTATGATTCAACCCTAAAATAAACTAAAATGAAATGAGCAATATACATACCTAAAACTGAGAAAACAGAAAATAAAGCTAATTATGACACCTTGATGAGTGAAAGCTTCAAGAATTTCAGTCTTCAAAAGTTTGAAGAACGAATAACATAGAAAAAGTAAGTGAGAGAATAAAAAATTTTAGGGATAAAATCATAAAAAACAGATGCACATAAAAAAGAATGGGGAGAGTTTTAAACTTTTAATATGTTATAGGCGTAAAATATATGTATTAATAGTAAGTTTTTTTATGAATTTAGATATATGTATAACATTTCTCATTTTTTTTAAATTTGAAGATAGAGCTGCATATATATAGAATTTTTTTATTGGACCATATAAACAATTTAAAAAAAAAAATAAAATGTGAGGCCTACCCTGCAGGGGGCTGGGTCCGCCCCTGGGTACTGGGACCGTGGAACTGCATAAATGAAAAACATTGATGTATTATTGAATAATTATCAACAATAAATTAAATGCTAGTTCCTGGACATTTTTAGTTTCAGACGGGTTGAGATTAGTTAAAGAAGCGTTCGCAGTATGACTTTAAAGCATAAACACCCTTCAAGATTAGTGCCAGTAACATTAAATCCAGATGTTTAAATAAGTGACATTATAAGTCCAATTATCATAATATAGTGATATTTTCATGCAAAAGATAACTGCTGTTAACCTAATCCGTTATCTAACAAACCAATTTAGATCAAAAGACACAAAAACCATTTTATCTTATTTGATTATAAATAAAACTAAACAAAAAAAATTAGATATAATAAATATAAAAAAATCCAAAAGTTGTTTTCTCATTAAAAAAAAATAAAAATTTCTTTCCATTAAAATTATAATAATAAGTAATTAAATCAGGGAAAAAAATTTATTATAAAATTATTTAATGATATAGCAGTTAAAAATAATAATATGAAAGATGAAAATTATAGATTAAAAAAAAAAAAAAAATGTTAAACAAAAGTTAGGTGTACTTTTTTAGATAAATTATATATTTACTTTGTCCATATTACCCATAATTGATTGTGCTATCACGTGACAAAAAACATAAACTCCTTTGTTTTATATCTGATTAGTCAGAATCATATAAAATCAGTACTGTAATGCTAATAACAGAGGAATTATTATGGCATCTTACTAGTCTTATTCCCTGCTTATAATGACAGATTAATAAGCAGAGAAGCAACAGAACCTTAGCTAACGTGAGCATGATGTAGCCATCTTCATCCTTGTATATAACATTATCACACGAAAAGATTGAGAATTCGGTCAAGGAGAGGCATTGGCACCGCAGTTGGGCGAAGGTATTCTTCATTTATATCCTTCCGGCATCCTCACTGTTTTTTTGAAATTCATTGCGTGCTCTTCTTCTGTTTGCACCATGTTGTATCATGAAACACTCAATGCTTGAGGCAACTGGCCTCTCTTTTTGTTCGAACTGTAGATAGAAAAACAACTATTGGTTAGTAAGGAATTCAGAAAAATTCACACCAATATTTTAATAAATTATACTAGTAATGAATATGTAATTACCTTGTGGAGACCTGTCGTTCATGAGTCTGCCGATTACTGAGGAAGCCTTTATCATCTTGGGATTTGTGATAACCATTCAAAGGCTTCTTTGGTTACAATATTTCCCATTCCCACAAATGATGTTGTGGCTAACATTGAAGTCAGAGGTACTAATGCAACAGTATGTACTCATCCATGTGGTACATAATTTTTAGGACACCATTGGCTTCATAAAGTAATTTCACTAATGTCTCATTCGAGAAATCAAAAAATCTCATCAAATTTTCAATTATTAGTAGGTAAAATGAATGCCAATGATTCTGAGTTAACACTATTAGTCAAATGAATGAAACTCACCGCTTCTTTTGCAAATTAAGGAGTTAATATCTTCCTTGATCGGCCATGTCTTTCTCAGTCTCACTGTAACATCAAGGAGAGCCTGATAACACAGTTTCATGTACCCAGGCAGTTGATCATGGCACTGACATCCCACCTGAAAAAAGAAATGCAATCTTATTTGAATAATGTAAATTAATAGATGATTAGAGAGAATGGATATTTATAGGTCAAGAATTGAATAATTACCTCTCAATTGCTTCGGTAAAAAGCTCAAGTCTTCAATTGTACCATACACATCATAGACATCGTCGATAACAAAGTCATCGCAGTCACTTTGGTTAATATCCTTCTAGCCGGAGAATATTCAGGCTCGAAATACCTCCACTGTCCAAAAGTAGCATTCTATCACTCGGTCTCTTACAAAAGGTAGCTTATGGGCAAAGTCTAAATCTTTCCACCACCTAAAGTAACAATATTAAACAGAAGTCATTAGATAAATTCAGTGAATCTAAAGCTTAAAAATGGTAGAACTGCCGTCATTTTAAAGCTTACTTTGCAATATGACTGAGTTCATCTGGTGCATCTTTTGTATATGTTAAAATCTAACTTTGCGAAGGCTAATAGAACTTCATTGGTGGACTGGGAAGCATCTTCTTGAAATGCCATGTAATTTTGCGTCGATCCTCTGTAAGCCCTTGCGAATTGGACGATTTAAGGCATGCTTAACTTGAACTGCACTGGAGGGCTAAGTTGGCTGCAATGGACTCAAGTTACGGTAGTGAAAGCGAGCGCTTCATCGAGTATATTCTCTCCATGCACTTCAGATGTGTGGCTTCATACAAACTTAACATTCCTCGAACATCTTTTTCAAGAGATCCTTGAACTTCCCATTGCTGTCCTTGAACTGTTGAAAATGTCTGTTTCACCCCATCACGCATCATATTTAAACGTGAAATTAAAAGGTGTAATTAAATTAAGAAACATAAGAGAAGAGTTCAGATAGAACATATACCACAAGAAATATTATAACCTTGTTTTCTTAGCAATCGGAATTCAAGAGAGGTTGAATATAAGTCATCTCCAAGATCACTGTCTTGTGAGCCTTGTAACTTTGCTAGTATTTCATCAACCTCAGTTTCAAGAATAAGACACGCCTAACCTTTGGATTGCGTCAATCAAGTCAAGTTTCTGCAGGCTTTTTCAGTCAGCAATTATCAATTTTCTAATTTCTTCCTTAGTTCTAGTAGCCTTGCATTATGATCAGGTTCCTAAAACAAAAATTTTAGAGAAAATTAAAGCCATATATAGAGCTAGGATAGAAAATTATATTTCGAAGCGCAAAATATACATGGCTTGAACTCATACACATGCAGAGTGTCATGTTTTAGGTTGAGAGTAGTTTCAAAATGTTTTCTCTTCAGTTTTTACAGAAAACATTTTTTAATGTAACATTTTTGGACAACACATCCTGATTAAATTAGAAGAAGCATGAATTTTACCATGGACTCAGTAGATATGAGAGGAATGATCCCCCCAAATGCTAGAATGAAATTAGCTACCGACGATTGTTTCTTCTTCCTTTCAGTATTTTCAACTGGTGCAGCAGCTGAAACTATTGAAAGAGACATAATTATGAAATTTCTTTTTCTGGTTGAACGAAAAACAAGAAAAGATCGATGTAGATTGTTTTGGAAAGCTTCTTGTGCTTCAGGCCAGTGTGAATCATAGGGCCTTCACAATATGTATTTATAGACAACCGGAGAGATATAAGTAATAGTCCACATGAAAAACATTTTACTGTTATTCCTCTTGCGAAAAACAATAATAAAGTTGATTCTCTCATTGTTGATGTTCAAGTTCTTTTTTTGACATTCCTTTTTGGGAAATGAATTCTCTATTTGTCTTTTGCAGTTTCTGTGGTGGTTATATTTGCAGAATACCAAACCCAGAGTGTTGAGTTGTCGACTACTTCAGCATTAATGGTAACGGAGACGCACTCGGGGGTCCCGCTGCCCGTCACGGGCGGGTGCCCCGCTCCCCGGTGAGAGGGCGGGGGTCGCAGGGGACGCCCCCGAGCCCTGGCGGTTTTGGGCTTTTCCATGTATACCTGCTGTAGGATTCCTTTTAAGTTATTAATTCCTTTTGGGTTGGCCTTAGGAATATGAATTCTTGTAAAACTAGTTTAATCCTTAACCTGTATATAAACATACTTTTCTCTTGTTATGTGTGTGAGAACAATTCATTCATTGTAAACAGAGAGTGAGCCATATTGCAATAATATGACTCAGCTGGACGTACCTACATTGGGTGACCAGGGTAAATCGCGCATATACATTCTTTGTTTACTATTGTTTTGTTTAACTATTATTATTTTGTTCCTGTTGCTTCTCTATTTCGTTCACAGAGCACCTCCGGGCCTCCATCTGAGAATTTGTCTTCTCAATATGGGGACAACATGTCATCCCCATATGGCCGACAGTGATCACGCGTTCCTAAAACAAGATGGTAATCCTTCACACTGGCCTTTGTCGTGGTCGGCCTTCCATCAATTGTACCCATGCATTTTGGGGAACATCACTTAATACGTGACTGTGGGAGAATTCAGAAATATGATTTGAACTGATCCATGTTGCAATATTGTACAAGACTCTTAATTTGTTATAATTTTATCAGACTGCAACTTGTTCTCACAAACTGAAGTGAAAATGGCTATGCATAATGGAATGATTTATATTAAGGATCATTTAGATGAAAGTGTTATTGTTTCTTTAACACGAAAAGTGAAGAAAAACAGGGTGATGATCATGATATTGGGCAAAATATTTGAGATGAAGGTAGAGCCAAGTAGCTTGTTTTTTGTGTTACATATAGTCCAGAAAAAAAAAATTTATATTACACTAAGAAAAATGTGTTCTTAAAACTCAAACTACTAAAATTGGAAAACAACTTGCTAATATCAAACGATCTGAAAGGTTTCTTGATAGCTGATGATAACCACACCAAGGCTGAGCTTCATTTGATCCAGAAAGCGATTCATTTCACAACACTATCATCAAGAAACTGGGAATCTGCTTTTAACAGTGTCAAAAATGTTCTCAATCAAATCCTTTCAACTGTAAGTCATGTAAAAGTCACCCAACATTCAACATTGACTGTTCTACAAGTTGTCAAATATGCTAAATCCTGAAAGTGGACCACAAAAGCATTCTTTATGTTCCCACATGTAAATTTCTTGAAAATCATTTCCCCTTCAGCATCACCATCTGGATTTGATTCATTTTTTGTAGTTTTGCCCGCCATAACATGTCCAGATGAATATAGCGACCGCGTGATAACTCAAACTACATAAAATTGAGAAACAACTTGCTAATATCAAACGAAATCTGAAAGGTTTCTTGATAGCTGATGATAACCACACCAAAGGCTGACTGGCTGAGCTTCATTTGATCCAGAAAGCGATTCATTTCAAAAATTTGTTTCAATCATCAAGAAACTAGGAATTCTGCTGGTGGTCAGAATTAGTTCAAGATTTGTTTCAAAAAGATTTCTTTCATTGGCTAGAATTTCAATCAAAGAATATTATAGTCTAATGTATTTCATCCAAACATCTTACATAAATTTTTAATGAATTCTTAAAGCTGGTTTTAACAATGTCAGAAATGTTCTCAATCAAATCCTTTCAACTGCAAGTCATGTAAAAGTCAACCAACATTCAACATTCACTGTTCCAGAAGTTGTCAAATAATGCTAAATCCTGAAAGTGGACCACAAAAGGCATTCTTTATGTTCCCACCTGTAAATTTCTTGAAAATCAATTTCTTCTTCAGCATCACCATCAGGATTTGATTCATTCAGTTGTAGTTTTGCCTACGCCATAACATGTCCAGATGAATTATAGCGACCCCGTGATAATGTAAACACACCAAGTAGACTCTCCATCTTTATTGCATTTTTTCCAGGTGGCCCAAGAACCACCAAAACCATGGACAGAATTCTCCGAATAAACCAATTCCTGCACACTGGTTGCCCTGCCATGGAAGCAACTCAACAATTCTTCAACTCTGAAAGTAACTCAACACTAGATATTTAGTTCCATCTCATATATGAAGACAACATATTGTTACAGCTAGATATGATACAACTAAATGCGTCTTCGTTTTTCAGCAGCTTATATGGCGTTTGATTGATTGTTTTCTTGATAAGTCGAAGGAATTTTCCAGAGAAAAAAGTTGCATCTGTCAAGATTCAAGTAACATCATCCTGGTAAGAGTCTGGTTGTGGGAATAAATTTGTATGGTTATTTATGAAAAGATTTGCAGTATCTCGGCTACTTTTCTTTAGTTAATGAACATAAATTTCTAGCTTTATCTTTGCAATTTTTTTTAGTTTTGATACCGGTATTTCCTTTTTTGGCCATTAAATATTCTACAAGCCTCAAGGTAGTTCGAACCTAAGAAATCAATGAAGAGAGAAAATCTTCTTGATTGTCAGGCCAACTCCGAGATCATGATACTGGTATTTCCTTTTTATCATTAAGATGCTTTTACAAAAGATCTAGTGGTCAAGAAGGTTTGCTATTTTAATTGATTTTTTAGGTTCAAATCATCTTGGAGCAATCTATCAGGCTATCACATTTGTGGCTTATCTGGAATATTAGACTTGTAGGGCATTCAGTGGGGGCTTGTAGGGTGTTCAATCGGCTCCGAAGATTAATTGAAATACATACAAACTAGGCCGGAAACTCTAGTTTTTCAAAAATTTATAGAAATTTACCAATGTAGTCCCATTAAATTCAGCTTTTAACTTATGATTCTGTTCACTTTTTGAACTTAATACTTTTAACCCCATAAATGTAACTTTGTAATTTCTCGCTCCTCATCATTTGAACATTACATTTTGGCTCAGAGAATAAATTTGCTAGGTCTAAATTGACCTTTAGTGTCCATCCTATAAATATATAGGTGTTTAAGTCTCGTTTCAACTTTACCACTTCCCCTGAATCACCTCTCCACTTACCAACCTCCCATTATCAGCTTCAACAGTGTCCAACTCGGCCCCCTAACAGCTTCACTACCCAACATCAACATGCCGCTAAATGGTTGTGGCGTTCTCCCCTTGTGTTTTCCTTCATGATTTCTTTAATAGCCGCTATGTTGCTTTACCAACTCGACTTCTTCCTGCCAGCTCACATGCCTGTCCACGACTTCACTGTTGTAAACGCTAAATCGTTTTTCACCATTCTAGCCATTTCTGGCCAAATCCATGGTTGTAAACAGCCATAGATCTGGCCATTAACAGTCACATATCTGGTTGTTAATGTCTAAAATGGATTTGGTTTCTGGCTAGAATTAAGGTCAGATCGGCGTACGACTAGCCAGATTAGATTGGTTGTACATCGTTCCAACGATTGCCTGCAATGGCCAATCATGGTGACTAGTGACCAATAGTCGTCTTGGGTGGCTGGGTGTATTTTGTTAAATATTAAACTTTTATTATTGGGATGTTTTAGCTAAATTATTAAATATAGAAGGTTAAAAGTACTGTTCTAAATAATAATAATAATTTCCATAATTTTCATGAGCATCATGAATTTTTTATTTACAAGTGGTTACCATAATCACACAAAATCTGTTATAGCATATAAAATCAATACTGTAACGCTAATAACAGAGGAATTATTATAGCATCTTACTATTCATCAGGAGAGTAGATTTTATATTACAAAGAGGGGATGCATACATTCTATTTAATGAAGTATACATTTCAAGAAGAGATGGTTTTGTTTGACAGGAGAGAAATGCATTATTCCAATTATCTTTAAAGTAAATTATCGAGTCTTAATTCCATGCTTATAATGGAACAGGATTAATAAGCAGAGAAGCAACAGAATCCTTAAGCATAACGTGAGGATGAGTGTAGCCATCTTCATCCTTGTACATAACATCTATCACACGAGAAAGATTGAGAATTCGGTCAAGGAGAGGCATTGGCACCGCAGTTGGGTGAAGGTATTCTTCATTTATATCCTCATATCATGTGTGACCACTAAGTCATTTTAGCATTTTACACATGTGAGTAATTGGTGTCAAAATCAAGCATCAACGGTTTGACGCTAGAAGGAGGGCCTGATTTAGTACCTACTCTTCATCAAAAAAATCTCTGACTAATCGGTCCCACAACAGCAAATGGCTCGCGGTTTCGAATATGAGTGAACCAATCATGGCAATGAAGAAATCCCCGAGATCCAGGAGGACACTTCATTAATGGATTAGCTGTTAAGCGTAATGGATAACATCTGAAGAGGTCATTGGAAAAGAACACTCTTCATCGCATGTCAGTTGCAAAGCAATGTGATTCCTTGTCTCCAGCAAAAATATGCCAAGTGTAATCAGGTCGCGGATCTCGGCTAAGACAAGAGGTGCATCGATACAGCACTGAGTAGGGTCTAATCCAGGTCATCGACTTCGCGGAAGAAGACCATCTCAGGTCGCTCATAGAAGAATGTTCTACAACCTCCTTGTAGCCAGGTTGGCTCGACCAGGCGTTATTTGGATATGTCTAATCATAAATTTCTCAAGGCTCGATCCTTAAACCTTAAAAATTGGGGGACTTCTGTTATGCCGGAAAAAGTAAGGTTGACATAGAGCCTTGTCAATAAAGGATGGTCAGAGTTCAGAAGGGTTCTACGCCATCCAGATACGGCCACGTCGTGCCTAGCGCAAGTGGCATGGCTCCTATCAGTGCAGCAGGTGAGTGCTAGGACAACAAGTGGCTAGAGATCGCCCACGTGTCAAAGCCCTGCTTTAATCGAGGAAATCCCTTGGGCATGTGATCAATGGGACATAAAGAAAGGATTTGCACGTCACCTATCCACTTGCAGCTTTCATAACCATTACCTTGAACTTTCCCACTATAAATGGAGGACTTCCCTCTCATTTGTGAGGATTAGCTAATTTTATGCTGAAATAACTCTCTCTCTCTCTCTCTCTAAATTATAACTCAGCCCGTTGAACACGACCTGATCACTTTCTCTTATTAATACAATAGCAACGGATGTAGGATTCATTTTAGAGCATCCGAACCACTTTAAATATTGCTCTTCACCTTTTATTTGATTCAATCCCCTTATATCACGTATGACCTCTAAGTCATTTTAACATTTTACATGTGCGAGTAGTTGGTGTCAAAATCAAGCATCAACAAATAGTTGCTATAATAGTTCCTCTGTTATTAGCATTACAGTATTGATTTTATATGATTCTGACTAATCAGATATAAAACAAAGGAGTTTATGTTTTTTGTGTCACGTGATAGCACAATCAATTATGGGTAATATGGACAAAGTAAATATATAATTTATCTAAAAAAGTACACCTAGCTTTTGTTTAACATTTTTTATTTTATTTTTTTAAATCTATAATTTTCATCTTTCATATTATTATTTTTAACTGCTATATCATTAAATAATTTTATAACAATTTTTTTTCCCTGATTTAAATACTTGTTATTATAATTTTAATGGAAAGAAACATATATATATATATTTTAATGAAAAAACAACTTTTGGATTTTTTTATATTTATTATATCTAATTTTTTTTTTGTTTAGTTTTATTTATAATCAAATAAGATAAAATGGTTTTTGTGTCTTTTCATCTAAATTGGTTTGTTAGATCACAGATTAGGTTAACAACAGTTATCTTTTGCATGAAAATTTCACTATATTATAATAATTGGACTTATAATGTCACTTATTTCAACATCTAGATTTAATTGTTACTTACACTAATCTTGAAGGGTGTTTATGCTTTAAAGTCATATTGCCAACTCTTCTTGCACTAATCTTAGCCCGTCCGAACAGTGCACAATTGACCTGATCTGATTGGTTGTGCATCGATTTGGTCGGAAACCAAATCTATTTTGGACATTAACGATGGCCATTTACAACCATGGATTTGAGACTGTTTATTCATAGAATTCTGTCCATGGTTTTGGTGGTTCTTGGGCCACCTGGAAAAAATGCAATAAATGTGGAGAGTCTACTTAGTGTATTTACATTATCACGGGGTCGCTATAATTCATCTGGACATGTTATGGCGTGGGCAAAACTACAACTGAATGAATCAAATCCTGATGGTGATGCTGAATAAGAAATTGATTTTCAAGAAATTTACACGTGGGAACATAAAGAATGCCTTTTGTGGTCCACTTTCAGGATTTAGCATTATTTGACAACTTCTAGAATAATGAATGTTGAATGTGGGTGACTTTTACATGACTCGCAGTTGAAAGGATTTGATTGAGAACATTTATGACACTGTTGAAACCAGCTTTAATAATTCATTAAAAATTTATGTAAGATGTTTGGATGAAATACGTTAGAAATATTCTTTGATTGAAATTCTAGCCAATGAAAGAAAATTTTTTGAAACAAATCTTGAACTAATTCTGACCACCAGCAGAATTCCTAGTTTCTTGATGATTGTGTTGTGAAATGAATCGCTTTCTGGATTAAATGAAGCTCAGCCTTTGGTGTGGTTATCATCAGCTATCAAGAAACCTTTCAGATTTCGTTTGATATTAGCAAGTTGTTTCTCAATTTTATGTAGTTTGAGTTTTAAGAACACATTTTTTTTCTTAGTGTAATATAAATTTTTTTTTTCTGGACTATATGTAACACCAAAACACAAGCTACTTGGCTCTACCTTTGTTGATACGTGATTTTGACATCAATTAAACACACATGTGAAATGCTGAGCTGACTCAGAAAACATACACTATTGGGGGTATGAGAATTGATAAAAGATGGAAAACGATGTTTAAAGTGGTTCGGATGCTTAGAAAGCGACTCCTACGTCCACTGATATTGTATTAAGATACCGAGGTCAGGTCGCGTTCAGCGAGCTGACTTACAAGTGATTACAAAGAGAAAATAAGTAAGCTATTATAGGGAGAAATTAGCTAATCCCACAAACGAGAGAGGAGCCCTCTATTTGTAGTGGGATGAAATCACGTAATGATTACTAAATCCGTGAATGGGTTAGATTGTTGTGCAAATCCTTCCTTGCGCCCCGTTATTCACTTGCTCGAATAATTCACTCGAGTTTTGCAGGGATTGGACACGTGGATCACCTCCAGCCTTTCACCAACCTGACGCGCACCTACTGCACTGGTAGGACCACGCCTCTTGCGTTATCGTGCGACGTGGCTGCACCTGAAAGGCACCTGGACTTACCTAAGTTCTAACCACTTGCACCGACCTGACGTGCACCTACTGCACTGGTAGGACCATGCCTCTTGTGTTATCATGCGACATGGCTGCACCTGAACGGCACCTGGACTTACCTAAGTTCTAACCACTTGTGCTGACAACCCATCTACGTCAGCCTTACTTTTCTAGACATAACAGAAGTCCCCTAGTTTTTAAGGTTCGAGAGTCGAACCTTGGAAACTACAAGTCATGCCTTGATTTGATGCGTTTGAACACCGGTTGACCGACTTGAATGTAGAGAGGTTGAAGAAACATTTTCATACAGGCGACCTGCAATGGCCTTTACTTTAAGGATTGGCAACCTGAATTATACCATATCCAGTGCCACGATGATGGCTTTGATCTTTGCTCGAGGCTCACGACCTGATAGCACCAGAATTTTTTGCGTAAAATAAGAGATCGTGTTGCCTTGCAACCGATATATGCCCAAGTCAAAGAGTCACGTTGCTTCTTGATGAGACATGAGCCGAAGAGTATTGTTCGTAACAACCTCTTTAGATGTTATCCGTTGCACTTTCATAGCTGATGCATTTAATGAAATGTCTTTTGCTCTGACAGATGTGTCTTGCGCGCAATAAGTGCTAGTCATGCGCATTAAATGCGAGCCATGCTGAAACGAGATTCCCTATCAGCGCATTAAATGCAGATGTGAGTGCATTTAATGTGGAGGAGGGAAAACGTGTCATCGCTTGAGTGTTTCAACGGAAAAGGACGACGATCTGGTTTCTCAAAGCGTGATGGTCACTTTTCTTTGCTGATCCGTGACACGTGGTCGCGATCAACGGTGAGATGTGTTTTTCGCCCAAACGTCGTTTGAGTTGAGAAACCAAAGCGCCATTTCCTCCACTATAAAACCCCAAGTTCACTTCGGGCAATCTTCTCAAAGAGAGTAAGAGATTTTCGTGAGCCTTGGTCCTTTGTCTATCAGATTGGCACACACTTTATATCCAGAGCAGGAGGACTAATCTTCTCATTTCAAGAGGTAAGGATGATCCTTCTGCCACCTTCACTATTATTTCTTGTTTTCAATAGTTGCCATGCGATGACAGTCTGTTGGAAGTTGATCGGAGATGAAATATTCTCTTTGGGATTGAGCCATTGATGGTGGCTCTAGAAGTATTCTATTAGGGTTTTTCTAGGGTTGAAGGGAGGAAGGGTTTTCTTTTTCCTCCACGTCATAGTACGAAACTGTGTACAAAGACTGAGTGATTCCTTGCATGTCGCTTTTGCAGACCATAGTAGAATGGACCCCCCCAACGACCAGAGCCGAGGAAGGGACCAGCTCGCCTGTGCAGGATGCTCCTGCGGGTCTCCCTTGAGAGACCCTGTTGATACTTACAGATGATGAGCTTCAAAGGGTAGTAGACCAATACGCTATCAGCATAAAGGTCTTCCGAGACAAGACACACAAAGCTCGGAATCTACCACGAGGGTTAGCTACGATCTTCGAGGACATTTTCAAGGGTGGGGGGTTGATCCCTTTCCACCGCTTTGTCAGGTCGGTCCTCGACCATTTCGAGGTCGCACCCTTGTAGCTCACACCGAACGCGTACATGATAGCCGTGGCCATGTACATCGCATGTCGTGAAAATAGATTGGACGAGCTAACCGCGTTAGAGCTTGGTTGCTCGTACATCCTAAAAAAGAGTAAGGACAAGGATTTCTACTACCTTTCCAGGTGAACTACCATTGAAGCAGGGATATACAGTTACCCGAGCAATGTAGGACCATACGAGACAAAGTTCTTTTTCTTTTGTCATAATGGCATTTGCCATTTTCAGGAGCCGAGTAGGTCCTCCTTTCTTTTGAGTTCACAAATTTTCTTTCGTTTTTGCTAACGAACTCTTTGCCTTTTCGCAGCTAACAAGACGACTAAGTTAGAGCTCCTCGCGGATCCGAACAGGATCGCAAACTTCAGTTTTCTGCCTAAAGAGAGCTGCAATGCAAGATTGCTCGTGACAATCGCAAATTTGTGGAAATATGGTTTCTTCAACTCAGAAGTAACCATAGAGACCACACCGAGTAAGCCTCTTAACCTTAGCCTTTTTGACTTCGCGTGTAATGAACTGTTTTGCTAACGACGTTCACGTACAGCGACCATGTTTCCTAGAGTGCCTAAGTCACCACGACCATGACAATTAACCTTCCCGTGAAGGGGTGCCATCAGACCAGCTAGAGCGACTTCCAATAGTCCCCCCGACGGGGCACATCGATAGCTGATCTGGCCTAACTTGCGGGCACTGCCCAACCTTTGGTTGCTCGCCAGAAGCAGAAAATCACGGCTTAGAGGCCTAAAAAGAGAAGGCAAATTCGAACAGAGGAGTTGAAGTCTGAACCGGAGGGCTTAGGCGTCTAGCCCGAGAGGTCGCAGCCTTACCAAGCATTCCGCTTAGGAGGGCCAGCTAGAGGCACGACCTGCATCTCCATCACTCCTGGGGGTCAGCAGGCAAGACAACAGGCGATCGCAGTCCCCGTGAGGAGGTCAGAAAAGGAGCTAGTAGAGAGGACTCTACCTGTTATGCTGGAGTCAATGGGTCAGGTACTGGACCATCTGCAGCCGGTAGTCTTTGCTTTGCTCGAATGCGGGCTTGCGGAGGCCTTTGAGCAATCCATGGCCTCTGGCACCATGGACCTGATGACCACGTCCTTCCACCACCTGAGTCAGGTAAACGAGCTACCCTCGACAAGGACATTTGCTTTTGTAATATAAAGGACTAAGTTTATTCTCTTTGTTATGCAGGCCCTGCTCTCTATGCACCTGTCCTTACAGAAGGTCCAGTTGGGGGTTGCTGAGGGACTGGTTGAGATGAGGGAAGAGAATGCATGACTCAAGCAGGAGCTAGAGGCCGCGCGAACAGACAGAGACTTGTCCATTGCTTAGGCAGAGCAACATTTGTCCGAAAGGGATGCTGTACTTCGTGCGGTGGACTTTCAGAAGTCCGAGCTGGAGAAACGCAATGAGGAGGTGAAAGACCTCCAGAAGGCCTTGGCCAGACTCATCAAAGAGGCTGGTGAGAAGGACTAGGCACTGCAAACGACCTTTGAGCAGGCCTTGGGAGCAGAGAGGGAAAGGGGCAAGTTGTGGGAGAATACTAAGAAGCAGCGATCAACGCTTGAGGTTGAGCTCCACTTTACCCGAGGTCGCATCACTTCGCTAATTGTGGAGATGCAGCAGCAAGAGGCGGAGGTCGAGAGTAAGGCTGTAGAATGGACGATTCAGTCCATCTTTGCCCTTCTTTCGAAGAACCCTAGAGATAGATCTGTATGACCTCTATGACAAGTACCGGAACAAGCTTGCTTCCATGGCATAGGTTGAAGCCGAGGAAGCAGTTTGGGGACCTGACCTGGAAGAGGAACATCCTGAGTTCGTTCTAGAGGAGCCCACACTTGAACAAGTGACCAACGACCAGCCCGGGGACAAGGATCACTGATCCGCTTCTCTTGTTTTCTCCCTTTATGCCTATGTACTTTCCCTTTCTATAAATAAAGACATTGCTTTTTACAATCTTTCATGAGTATTTACAATTTTCGCATTCTTACATATGAGATCGCATTCTAACTGTTTACAATAACATTGTTACAAGTTTATGCGAATAGAATTGTATACATGGGAAAATGATAAAAATGAACAGAATTGTACACTCGCTATTTACAAAGATTGCAAAAATTAAGAAAAGTAAAACCTTTACAAGGAAACAATTGAGTTCAGAATTACTGATAATATGGTCGGAGATGCTCAGCATTCCAAGCTCGAGGTACTTTGGAACCATTCAGCCTTTTGAGATGATAAGTCCCCGGTCTTATTACTTTGGCGATACGGTAGGGGCCCTCCTAGTTTGGTCCCAGAACTCCCACACTTGGTTCTCTAGTACCGAGAATGACTTCCTTTAAAATGAGGTCGCCGACCCGGAAGTCTCTTCTTCTGACCTTAGAATCGAAGAACCTTTTTGCGTGTTGCTGATAGGCTACTATTCTTATCTGAGCCTTACTGCAATGTTCCTTAACTAGGTCCAAACTTGCGCGCATGAGAGCTTCATTGTCAGCTTCGCCGAACAGGTCCCTCTGAAATGAACCGATCCCTACCTCCACAAGAATCATTGCTTCGCTGCCATATGCTAGCGAAAAAGGGGTTTCTAAGGTAGAGGTTTTTGGAGTCATCCTATAAGCCCACAAGACTTCAGGAAGGTCGTTGACCCAATTTCCCTTGGCTGCGCCAAGTTTGGCCTTCAGAGTGTGCTTGATGGTTTTGTTGATAGCTTCAACTTGACCATTTGCTTTCGGTCTTGAAATTGAGGCAAATTTTTTATGGATACCCAGCTCATCGCAAAACTGCTTGAATTCCTCATTATCAAACTGCTTCCCATTATCAGATATAAGGGTATGAGGAATCCTATAGTGGCACACAAGGTTTTGTAAGACGAAGTCCTTGAGCTTTTTGGTGGTGATTGTAGCTAATGGCTTTGTTTCGACCCACTTGGTGAAGTAGTCTACCGCGACCACCACATACTTGACTCCCCCTTTACCAACTGACATGGGATCAATAAGACCGATTCCCCACATGGAGAATGGCCAGGGGCTGGTCATGATTATTAGTTAGTGGGAAGGAGCTCACGGTATGTTCGTGAACCGTTGGCACTTGTTACACTTTTTGACAAAGTTATAAGTGTCCTCTTGGATCAGGGGCCAGTAATACCATTGACAAGCAACTTTGTTGGCGAGAGATCGTACGGCCGTGTGATTATCGCAGATCCCTTCATGTATCTCTCACATGATGTAGTCTGCTTCTTCAACGGTTACACATCAGAGAAGGGGGGCGTAAACCCTCACCTGTATAGCTGGTCTCCTATTAGCGTGTAACAAGCAGCTCTTGTTCGCAGGGTCCTTGCTTCGACCTTGCCGTTGGACAAGTTCCCATCTCGGAGATACTGAATGATAGGGGTCATCCAGGAAACTGATTCTGTCATATTCACAGCCTGTTTGGTCGTGCTGATACTGGGAGCCTCTATGAACTGAACAGGAATACTTTTTAGTGCGTCTGAGTCTAGCGATGAGGCTGTCTTTGCCAAGGCATCTGCCACATAATTGCTATCTCTAGGAATCTATGTGATCGTGAAGTGCTTGAACGACTCGAGTGCGGCCTTAACTTTCTTCAGATAACTGATTATATTTTCTTCCTTGGCCTAGAATTCCCCCAAAATCTGGTTGACAACCAGCATAGAGTCGCTGTGGATGCTGATCGTGGTTGAACCCATTTCTTTGACCAACCGCAACCCAGCAAGTAGAGCTTCATACTCAGCCTCATTATTGGTCGCTTTGAACCCAAACTAGAGAATGCTATGAATACGAGTCTCCTCGGGACTTAAGAGGAGAAGACCTACCCCGACCCTCTTCTTGTTTGATGATCTGTCAACGTATAGACTCCAGGTTAACAGGTTTCGGACAGTATCCTGGTTGACTTCGCTAGCTTGTTGCTCGGATTCGCTGGTCGGATGATATGAGAATTCTGAAATGAAATCAGCAACTGCCTGCCCTTTGATGGTTGCTTTCGATCTATATTGCAAATCAAACTAACTTACCTTCATGGCCCATTTGAGCAATTTACCCGATGCCTCTGGTTTCTGGAAGACCTACCTAGGTGGGTAACTTGTCATTACATAGATTGTATGGGTGTGGAAGTAAGGTCGCAACTTTCTGGAAGTGATCAGTAGGGCATAAGCTAACCACTTCATTTTCAGATACTGCATCTCGGCATCCAACAAGCGCTTGCTCAAGTAATACACTGGCCATTGAACCTTGCTCTCCTCTCGAACTAACATAGCACTGACCGCATACTGAGAGACGGACAAATATAGGAGCAGAATCTCTTGCAAGAGAGGCTTAGACAGAAGAGGTGGCCTTCCAAAGTGCTCTTTAATGCTCTGAAATGCCTGTTCACACTCGGGAGTCCACTCAAACTTCTTATTGGCCTTGAGAATGTTGAAGAATGACGAGCAGCGATCTATTGCCCTTCGATATAAAGTGACTAAGAGCCACTATTCGTCCATTGAGACTTTGAAGCTGTTTTTTGCTGGTCGGGCTTTTTATGTCGAGGAGAGCTTGGATTTTCTCAGGGTTGATTTCTATCCCCCGCTGGTTAACTATGTACCCTAGGAATTTTCCTGAGGATACTTCGAATGAGCATTTGAAAGGATTGAGCTTCATTCTGTATTCCCGGAGGATGTCGAACATCTCAGCGAGATGTGCTATTTGATCTGAAGCCACATGCGACTTGACTAGCATGTCATCAACATAGACTTCCATTGACTTCCCGATCTGCTCAAAAAACATTCAGTTAACCAACCGTTGGTAAGTTACACCAACACTCTTTAGGCCGAAAGGTATAACTCTATAGCAATACAACCCCCGATCTATTACAAAGGAGGTTTGCTCTTCGTCCGATGCATACATCAGAATTTGATTGTATCTCGAGTGTGCATCCATAAAACTCAGCAGCTCATACCCGGAGGTGGCATCAACGAGTTGGTCGATTTTGGGCAGGGGGAAGCTGTCTTTTGGGCAAGCTTTGTTGAGGTCAATGAAGTCAACATAGGTCCGCCACTTACCATTAGGCTTCTTTACTAGAACTGAGTTGGCAACCTAGCTTAGGTAGAACGCTTCTCGGATGGATCCATCCTGAAGGGGGTTATCTACCTCGATTTTCAAGGCAACATACCGCTCCGGATCCATCGCCCTTCTTTTTTGGCGGACCGATTTGGCTTCACTATCGATGTTCAAGGCATGTCAATTAATGTCTGGGCTGATCCTGACTATATCGGCATGCGTCCATGCGAACACATCAATACTTTCTCTGATGAAGCTGATTAGGTCGTTAGCGAGCTGGGGGTTGAGATTGCTTCCAATCCTCAACACTCTGCTCAGCTCGCTCTGGTCGACTGACACTTCCGTTAGATCCTTAACGGGCCCGCTGGTAGGGCATTCCTGGATACGAGGATCCATATTATCCTCGACTGGGTCAGGCTGTGGTTTGATCCGATTGATCACCATTGCTTGTTTGGGAATGCCACGCGAGATGTCTTTCCCCTTGCACGCCATCTACACTGCATTTACATAGCAGTCGCGAGATACGTGCTGAGATTCGCTTACTTCCCCTATCCTTGTCGGGGTGGGGAACTTCATCTTAAGATGGTAGATCGAAGTGACTGCTTTGAAGTTCCTTAGTAGAGGTCGCCCTAGAATTCCCTTGAATGCAGATGGGCAATCCACTACTAAGAATTCAGTTATTTTGGTCACCTCATCAGAGTCACCCAGTGTGACTGGAAGCGAGATCGTTCCTTTGGGGATTAGATGATCCCTTGTAAACCATACAGGGGTATCGAGGTGGGCTTTAGGTCAGTCTCGTCCAACTTTATTCTTTCGAAAGCTGTTTGGAACAAGATGTTCATAACGCTTTCATTATTCACCAACATTCTGTGGATGTCAAAGCGCCCTATTTGGGGCGTGATGATGAGACCATCATCATGGGGATGATGCAATCGTATTACGTCTTTTTTAGAAAAGGTGATTTCCTACTCCCTGCGAACCTTTGGTGGTCACTGTGTCATGTTCATCACAATGATGGGGTCGTGATGGGCTACACAAGCATATCTTTCCTAAGCACCTCGCGAGTTTCCTCCGAGGTGCGGTCCTCCAAAGATTATCCCTACGCTACAGACACCCTTGCGATCACGACGCTTCTTATTCGGTTCCTCTTGATTTTTCTCCCTTATGGGAGCAGAGTCATCAACATACTCTTTGAAATGCCTCTACTTGATAAGATTTTCAATTGCTTGCTTGAGAGCTCAGCACTCATCGGTGTGATGCTCATTGTCCCTATGATAACAACAGTATTTTTTACTGTTTCGAGATAAGGAAAGACCTTTCATGGGCTCAGGCTTTCCGAGCATATCGACCTCTTCTGATTGATCAAGAATGGCTGAAACAGATGCATTCAAAGGGATATACTGAGTTCTGTCGCGATCGCGATGAGGAACTATATCATAAGACTTATTGGGCTCGAACCGAGGTTTCTTTCATTTTTATTGATCGTCATTAGCCCATCTGCGATCAACTCTCCTATTTTCGCCCCGACCTGGTGCATCGCTAGAAGTGTCGAGGTCATGGTAGTGGAGAGCCGCCACAAAGCTCTCAATACGGAGGTATTTCTCTGTAAGGTTGTAAAAACAGGTCAAAGAAACATCGTTATCTGATTGTAGCTTCCTCCATAGATCTGTCTGTGGACAAACTCCCGCTATGATGAGAGTCTGAACAGACTCCTCGGGAGTATGAGCTACTTTATGGAGCTCCTTGTGGAACCTATCGATGTAAGATTAGAGTGATTCATTCCTCTCTTGCCTTATGTTGCTAAGGTAGCTCAAAGGCATTGAGAACTTCTTGTTCGCTTGGAAGTGTCTCAAGAATGTTGAACTCAACTGGTTCCATGAGCTGATTGATCCCGCCGGAGCAACCTGAACCACCGCTTAGCATGAGATGTAAGAGTTACCACCACGCACCGACATTTTGCCAAATCAGAAACTTGATGAAGTTCCATCAGGTTATTGAATTCATATAAATGATCTTACGGATCAGAATATTCATCGAACGCCTGCATATCAGGCATTCTGAATCTGGACAGGAGAGGGGCAGCTAACACAGCCGAAGAAAAGGGAAACACTTCTATGACCTGCCCTTGCTCATTTTGCTGAGCTTTTAGCTGATCCAGAGCTCACTGTAGCTCCTCAATCTAAGGTAGCGGAGCTATCTAGGGATTGCTTTCCCCTATGCGGGTTCGACTCTCGCGATTGCAGTTGAGGAAAGTCCAGAGATTTGATTCCTCTTTGCCTCGGCTGGTAGTTCTGGTCGCTCTCGACACACGCTTGCTAGAGCCGTGTGATGGTGATGAATGGTGTGGAGAATTTTCATGACCTCCGTGGTGGTATGAATCACCCCATGGAGTATGGGAACCTCCCACATGATGACGATCGGGATAGTCATTCTGGCCGTGATAATAATCCTCCTGCACAGTACTTTTGTGGGAGTGCTCGTGCGATGTGGCATGGGATAGCTCGAGATGTGATCTGTCACGAGCCTTAACGCCACGGGTATTCTACTTGGGACGTGGTCGATGTTTGCTGGCCTTTTGGAGCCCTTAGGTCCGCTATTCGCTATTTTCTTACCCTTCATTTGACGCGTTGCAGTGCACGCGGCACGAGCTATCACCTTTTTCTGCGCCTTTATGCGACCTGTAGACATTTTAGGCGGTGGCACTACCTCATTTAATTTGGGTAGTGTAGCCCGATCCAAACCGTCCAACCTTCGGTTGACCGTTTGGAGAGTATTGTTGAACCTCTCCAGGTAGCTCATGACGGCTGGGTCAAGCTGTGAGCTTAAAGGAATATCCCCCGCGAGGTTTTACGAAACTTAGGGGGACTTCAGAAGAAGTGCCCTCTTGCACCTAGGGGACTTCTTCCTCACCATGATCGGGTCGCTCAGATTCTAATTTGCGAGTCATTTGCTGTTATAAGACTAGTTAGTTAGAGATTCTTCTAATGAATGACGAATACTAAATCAGGCCCCCCTTCTAGCACCAAACTTTTGGTGCGTGATTTTGACACCAACTAAATACACATGTGAAATGCTGAGCTAACTCAGAAAACACACGCTATTGGGGGTATGAGAATGGATAAAAGATGGAGAATGATGTTTAAAGTGGTTCGGATGCTTAGAAAGCGACTCCTACGTCTACTGATATTGTATTAAGATACCGAGGTTAGGTCGCGTTCAGCGAGCTGACTTACAAGTGATTACAAAGAGAAAATAAGTAAGCTATTACAGAGAGAAATTAGCTAATCCCACAAACGGAAGAGGAGCCCTCTATTTATAGTGGGATGAAATCACGTAATGATTACTAAATCCGTGAATGGGTCAGATTGCTGTGCAAATCCTTCCTTGTGCCCCGTTATTCACCTGTTCGAGTAATTCACTCGAGTTTTGCAGGGATTGGACATGTGGATCACCTCCAACTTTTCACCAACCTGATGCGCACCTTCTGCACTAGCAGGACCACGCCTCTTGCGCCAGCGCCCGACGTGGCTGCACTTGAATGACACCTAGACTTACCTAAGTTCTGACCACTTGTGTTGATAGCCCATCTGCATCAGCCCTACTTTTCCAGGCATAACAGGTCGAATTGCCGTCATTTTAAAGCTTACTTTGTAATATGACTGAGTTCAATCTGGTGCATCTTTTGTAATATATTAAAATCTAACTTTGCAAAGGCTAATAGAACTTCATTGTGGGACTGGGATACATCTTCTTGAAAAATGCACATGTAATGTCTAGCGTCGATCCTCTGTAAGCCCTTGCGAATTGGACGATTTAAGGCATGCTTAACTTGAACTGCAACTGGAGGGCTAAGTTGGGCTGCAATGGACTCAAGGTGAGCGGTAGTGAAAGCGAGAGCTTCATCGAGTATATTCTCTCCATGCACCTTTAGATGTGTGGCTTCATACAAACTTAACATTCCTCGATCATCTTTTTCTAGAGATGCCTTGAACTTCCCATTGCTGTCCTTGAACTTGTTGAAAATGTCTATTTCACCCCATCACACATCATATTTAAACGATGAAATTAAAAGGTGTAATTAAATTAAGAACAATAAGAGGAAGAGGTTCGAGAAAGAACATATACCACAAGAAATATTATAACCATGTTGTCTTAGCAATCGGAATTCAAGAGAGGTCGCATATATGTCATCTCTGAGATCATTGTCTTGGTGAGCTTGTAGACTTTTGCTAGTATTTCATCAACCTTAGTTTCAAAATGATAGACACGCCTAACTAGCGGTGAGGGTTCCGGGTACCCTGTATTTTCAGGGGGAATCGGAACCGGAACCGCACAGTGCAGGTTCCAAAAAAAGGAACGGAACCAGAACGCACAGTGCAGGTTCTTCAATTTGAAGGAACGGAACCTAAAATGCAGGTTCCGTTTCCTTTCCAGGGTACCCTATAAAAAATCAATTACCCCCCTATTAGTTTAAAAATAACAAAACCACCTTATATGTTTACAAATACACCCTTAACAAATTTTCATTATTCATTCATTTGTGTCCAGTGTAAGTCATAACCTATAATCTCTAAGCAACCCTTGAATTGTTAATTTAATTAAGTATTGTATATTGTTTATAATAGAATGTATAATTAATTAAATAATTATACCATAAATTTATAATATAATGTTATAATTAATAAAATTATATAATTTGATTAAGTATTGTGTAAATTGTAAATTACTAATGTTTATAATATAATGCCATAATCAATTAAGTAATCATTAATTATGTAATGTTATATTAATTATATGATCATACTAATAGAATAATGAATGTTATAATGAATTAAGAATCATACTATAAACTATAATTAATATTATAATTAATTAATTTCAAATCATTTAATTAATCTACTATGTTTTAATGGAATGTTTAAATTGATTAAGTAATATATTACAAATATAAAAGTAATGTTATATTAATTAAATTTTTAATCGTTTAATTAAGTAATATAATAGTATAGTAATTACTAATGTTTATAATGTAATATTAAATTCAAACTAATTAAGTAATTATGTAATCATTTAACTAATATAGCTATAATTAAGTAAGTGATCAAATATAATGTAATTAATAATATTATAATTAATTGAGTAATTATTAACTATAATGTAATGCTTAATTAATGTTTATAAGGTAATGTAATAATTAATTCTTATCATTTAATTAAGTATTGTGCTAATGTTTATGTAGTAAATTAGTAATTACTAATGTTTAAAACATAATGTCAAACTCATAATCAATTAAGTAATCATTTAATTATGTAATGTTATATTAATTATATGAATAATAAAGTATAATGTAATGTTATAATGAATTAAGTAATATACTATAAACTATAATTTTAAATTTTAAATCATTTGATTAATATACTAATGTTTATAATGGAATGTTATAATTGATTAAGTAATCATATTATAATATATAAGGTAATGTTATAATTAATTAAATTCTTATTATTAATTAAATATTTGTGCTAATGTTTATGTAGTAAATTAGTAATTTAAGTTTAAACATAATATCATAACTCATAATAATTAACTAATTATTAATTAGTAATGTTATATTAATTATATGATCATACTATAATAGTATAAGTAATGTTATAATGAATTAAGTAATCATACTTAAATCTATAATTTAATATTATAATTAATTAAATTTCAAATCATTTGATTAATATCTAAGTTTATAATGGAATGTTTAATGATTAAGTAATTATATTATAAATTATAAGGTAATGTTATAATTAATTAAATTTTTAATCGTTTAATTAAGTAATATAATATATAGTAAATTATTAATGTTTATAATGGAATGTATAAATTCATAACTATTAGTAATTATGTAATCATTTAACTATGTAATGCTATAATTAAGTAAGTGATCATAATATATAATGTAATATAATAATATTATAATTTAATCGAGTAATTATTTAACATATGTAATGTTTAATTAGTTTTATAATGAAATGTTTATAAGGTAATGTTATAATTAATTAAATTTCTTATCATTTAATTAATATTGTGCTATGTTTATGTAGTAAATAGTAAATACTAATGTTTAAACATAATATCGTAACTCATAATTAATTAAGTAATCATTTAATATGTAATGTTATATTATTATATGTCATAACTATAATAGTTAATGTAATGTTATAATGAATTAAGCAATCATACTATAAATCTATAATTTAATATTATAATTAATAAATTTCAAATCATTTGATTAATATACTAATGTTTATAATGGAATGTTATAATTGATTAAGTAATCTATTATAATATATAAGTAATGTTTTAATTAATTAAATTTTTAATCGTTTTATTAAGTAATGTAATAATATAGTAAATTAGTAATTACTAATGTTTATAATGTATGTTATAAATTCTAACTAATTATGTAATTATATAGTCATTTAACTATAATGTTAAAACTAAGTAAGTGATCATAATAATAATGTAATATAATAATATTATAATTTAATTAAGTAATTATTTAACTATAATGTAATGTTAATTAATGTTATAATGAAATGTTATAAGGTAATGTTATAATTAATTAAATTATTACATTAATTAAGTATTATGCTAATGTTTATGTAGTAAATTAGTAATTACTAATATTATAATTAATGACATAATCAATTAAGTAATTATTTAATATGTAAGTTATAATTAATTATATAATCATACTATAATGTAATGTTATAGTGAATTAACTATAAGTAATCATACTATAAATTTTTAATGTAATATTATAATTAATTAAATTTTAATCATTTAATTAAGTTTGTACTAATGTTATAATAAATGTATAATTGATTAAGTAATATACTATAAATCTATAACGTAATGCTATAATTAATTAAATTTCTAATTATAAGTCAATTAATAGTAGTATCAATTAATGTAACACATATTAATTATACTATAAATCAATTAAGTAATGTATAAAATTATAATTAATTAAGTAATTATTAACTATAATGTAATGTTTATAATGTTATTAATATGATATTAACTAGTAATTAAATTTTTAATGTCTATCAATTTTATCATATAATTAATTAATTACTAATTTATTATAGATATACTTAGAACTTGATAATTGAAGTAAATAACTAATATAATTACTCAATCAGATATACTATTTTATTCAAAATAATTCTTTTAATAACATTAAAAATGTAAACACTTTTAATTGGATCATAATTCCAATTATTCATTAATTGATCAAAACTTTAATATTAATGTATTATAATATATAAAGTTTTTAATATGGCGTAATTATATGTAATAAGTATAATTGTATTCGTATATTTATTTATTAGGTTATTTTAAAATTTAATTTTTCTATTTTAAATTTTTTTATATGTAAATAATAGAAACTCCACCATTATCATTTCACAAAATATTCAATAGTCCAGGTTCCAAAATAGGTTCAAACAGGTTCCAAAAACAGGTTCCAAAACAGGTTCCAAACAGATTCCAAAACAGGTTCCAAAGCAGGTTCTAAACAGGTTCCAAACAGGTTCCAAAACAGGTTCCAAAAAGGTTCCAAACTGGTACCCTCTAGGTTCCAACAGGGTACCTTTTTTACAGGTTCCGGTTCCGGTTCCGGTTCCTTCACATGCAAGAACCGGAACCGGAACGCCACAGTAGCGGTTCCAAAAAATTGGAACAGAACCTACCCGCACAGTGCAGGTTCTGGGTAGGTTCCGGTTCCGGTTCTGGTTCTTACCCCCTGTTCCGGTTCTATCCGCTACCCGTGCTCACCCCTACGCCTACCTTTGGATTGCATCAATCAAGTCAGTTTCTCTGCAGGCTTTTTCACATCAGCAAGTATCAATTTTCTAATTTCTTCTTTTTCTAGCCTTGCATTATGATCAGTTTCCTAAAACAAAAAAATTAGAGAAAATTAAAGCCATATTAAGAGCTAGGATAGAAATTATATTTCAGAAAGCGCAAAATATACATTGGCTTGAACTCATACACATGCAGAGTGTGCAGTTTTAGATTGAGAGTACTTCTAAAAATGTTTCCTTCAGTTTTACAGAAAACATTTTTTAATGTAAACATTTTGGACAACACACCCTAATTAAATTAGCAGAAGCATTAATTTTACCATGGAGTCACTAGCATTGAGGGGAAACGATCCCCCAAATGCTAGGATGATAATTAGCTGAGCGACGATTTCGTTTCTTCCTTTGCAGTATTTTCAACTGAAGCAGCAGCAGCTGAAACTATTGAAAGAGACATAATTCTAAAATTTCTTTTTTTCTGGTTGAACGAAAAACAAGAAAAGATCGATGTAGATTGTTTTGGAAAGCTTCTTGTGCTTCAAGGCCAGTGTGAATCATAGTGCCTTCACAAATATGTATTTATAGACAGCCTGAGAGATATAGAGTAATACTACACATGAAAAACAATTTATTTTTCTTAAATATGTCTTCATCAGAGACTTTAATTGATTTAACAAATATATGTTGGGAATTCTATTCTGGGACGAAACTTAAATCAGTTACCTCTTTATGCAATTTCATTTGTGTGTTACATTAGAATGGAAAAATATTAATAAAAGTAGATTAAAACTAATCTCGGTCTCTGACCAACATGACAAACGGATAAAATATTACTTCAAAGGCAATCAACTTGTTCATGCAAGGCACAAATTCAACTTTTGGCTTCTTTATGACCTTGGATCAAAGTCAATCTCGACCTGGCAATTCCTCTAGGTCACGAGACTTCTCTCTACAGTGAGATTTACCTATTATTTCGGCTATTGAAATTGGCCTACTTCATTTGCTAGAAAGGACTCTTCAGCCGCTTTAAGTTGCCTCACTTCATCATCTTACCTTCCACCTTGGACTGTGCATAATAGTTAGTGGATGGTTTAATTACCTACATCTCTTGAGCAAAATCACTTTCCATCACTCACTTATCTTTAGTAAAGGGAGTGCTGTTGTTGACAAATTTACAAATATGGTCTTACAATGTCAGGACTGGACTTGTGGAACTCAGCCCCTACTGAGATCATGGGCATCCTGCATCATCAAATTTGGGGTCTTCCTAATTATCGGTTCATTTAACTTTTAGCTTAAGAATTTTCTTGTTCATTCATCATGCCACCTCTTGGCTTCTTATTACTTACCTTCCTGTTTTATGTCTTATTTGGTGTAACGTCAAGGAATATAATTCGGTGTAACGTTGCTTTCACATACAGGTACATCCTTTAATGTTTTTTTCTATAAATTTATATTCCTTGACGTGAAGATATAATAGTCTCAGTTAAATTTTAAAAATTTTCAAACTGTTATTTAGTCAATTGCACATGCATTTTCTTTATTTAAATTTTTAGTTTTACTATTAAATTATTATATACTTCATTTAAATTTTTAAATTTTGGTATTTTAGGACTATTAAGTTTTTATACATTTTAACTTTTATATGTTTATATATATGTACACACTTGAAAATTGAGTAATTCCCTTATATAGCAATCTCACTATTTTTAATTCCCAAAATATCATTTTTTTTTTTAAGACATAAATAACCATAAAATTTGATTATAATGTGAAATTATTATTAGAAAATCACAAAAAAGAAAGAGGAATTTAATGGATCAAAGTTCAGATAAACGTTAGTGAGCATTTGGTTCGAGGTAATAAAAGATAATACATGTAATTTATCTTTTAATTCGGCAATTACCACGTTTGGGTGTCAAGTAATAAAATATTCCAGTAATCGACCGATCGATACCAATAGTGATTACTGTAAGTAATATAAAAGGTAATTCGATTACCGTCTGAAATGTTAAAATGGTCATAGATTTGGTCATTTTCGACTAGATCTACGACCATAGATCTAGTCGTTAATGGTTAAAATAGATCTGGCCCTCCAACCAAATCGGTGTACGGCACTGGATTTGGCCAATCGTGCACCAATCTAGCCGTTTTTGTCTAGATCGAAGGTCGAAAATGGCCAAATGGTCGTGAATCTAGCCAGAAATAGCCAAATCCATTCTTGCCAGTTCTGGCCAAATCCATGGCTGTAAACGGTCATAGATCTGGCCAATAACAACCACAGATCTGGTCGTTAATGTCCAAAATGGATTTAGTTTCCAGCCAGATCCAAGGCCAGACAGGACCAGCCAGATTGGGTCGGTTGTGCATTGTTTCAACGACTACCTGCAACGGCCAGTGGTGGTGACTAGCGACCGATAATCGTCTTGTGTGGTTGGCCGTATTTTGTTATATTTTAAACTTTTGTTGTTAGGGTGTTAGCTAAATTATCAAATGTAGAAGGTTAAAAGTATTGTTCTAAATAATAATAATAATAATAATAATAATAATAATAATAATGATAATAATATTAACAAGGGCAATTCGGTAAAAACCTCTTCGATAATATTTTATTCCTTCCAACCATCCATATTAATTAATTATACTTACCAATCTAACCAAACATATTAATATAACATTTACCCATTAATCTTCAAGGTAATCTATTTCAATGGTAATGTATATTTTCAGTAATAAAAAATTTCTCCAACCAAACGCTAAGTTAAAGTAATGGATGGTTGGGATTTTCGTCATCAAATCCAATAAAATAACAAATTTGGATTTATGTTACAAAAATTGACCCGACACTAAAACTGTTTAAAGTAAGACCCACGAAGTGAAGTATACGTTTAAGCCCAGATTATCTATCGTTGTTCTCTTTCAATAATTTTTGGACCAAACTCTTCGTTCTCTTGCTAAAAGTAAACCCGTCATTCTCCTTATCTCAGACGTCTTCTTCCTCTTCAATAACCTATAAAGCCAATTCTTTTCCTTTAAGACTTTATCCGCACAAGTGTAATTTTCTCCTTCTATCAAGCCAACAAGCCTCTTTTTTCTTTAATTTTTCAGGTAATACATTTTATGTTTGTATTATTTTATTTTAAAAGTTTAAGATTAAATTATAGATTAGGATTTAAGAAGATGAAATTGTCATTGAGACCAGATATTGTATCCATTTTTTATTTATTTGTAATGATATATAGAAGTTAGAGGAAATAAGAAGATAATTTTTAAACTTATTTTGGAATTGGCCTTGGGATGACATTGTTTTACCCATTTCATATTGCCTTTTTTTGGTTTTTTATATGGAGAAGATGAGTTATTGGGACCATCCATTGTTTAGGTTGTATATGTATGCATCAACTTATATTCTCGTTATTTGGTTTGGTAATTAATATCTATTTTCTCATGATTTTATTGGTTTTAGTAAAGTATAATTTTCATACCGATGAATCCATGCGTACATTCAAACTTTGTGATTGGACTTCAAATTTCTTTTTAGAAAATTATAATCATGAGGAATGAATTAAAATTGAAAATTTTCAGTTGTTCAAATTTCCTTTTAGATGAAGCTTGCTTTGTTTCTTAAACTTTTATGATCTGCAATTATTTACATATAACCTTTTTTTAAAAAAAAAAAAAAAAAAAAATCCCTGCAAAGGATTTTAGCTCGTTACTTTCCAAATTTTCTTAGTATTTTGACAATTATTTGGTTTAGTTTGATATTAATAAAATTTTTGGATACTGCTACATTTTTAAACATTGATGAAGTTTTCTAATATTTAATCATGTTATATTATTATATTTTTGTGTTTTTATTTATTTATTTAATTTATTATTTGATATCTATGTCCGAGATTTCACAATAATCCCCTCAACCACAAACGTGTCTGTGGTTGTTTTCTCCCAATAATTTTTGGATCTCTTACTTGCCAGAAAATGATGACCACAAAATATGATACACTAATATGAACCTTGTGCATATTGTCAAATCTGTGGCCGCATGTTTTGTCATCAAATAAATTCACTGACCTTACAAGCCAGTGAAATTATATTTATATCAACGTCATTTGAACCTCCCATCAAAACTTTTTTAATTTTTTTATTTATAAACTTTAATTGATCCATAAATCTATTTTGAAACCCTTATTTTGAAACCCTAAACTATAAGTCTATATAATTATTCTTATATTAGTTTTTTAAGGGTCTTAGTTAAATATGTAATCTTAAGAAAAATTCTTGCATAAAAAATATTAAACTAAATCAAGATTGATTCATTTAAATACATTTAATTGTTATTCATCATCTTTAAAGTGTGGTCTAAAGACATTCTTATATATATGTCCTTAAAATGAATTTCTTTTCAAATGTTCCTTCTAACATAATTTTTTTGGTCCACCAGTGTATTTATATACGTTAAGCAATTACATCAATCAATTTTTTTTTTTAGTAATCAGGGTGTTCAAACCAACTTGCTTGCACCTCAATTAATCCTAGGGGTCTATTGAATATCATACAAGCCCAAAAGATCAGATAAATCACGATATTATTGTGGTAGGTAGATCCAATGTTTGAACCTAAGAACTCAAAGAAGAGAGCATCCCTCCTTCACCACCAAGCTAACCCCTTGGGGTTACATCAATAATTCCCTTACCTTAATTTTGGCTTTTTATAAAAGTTCTAGCATTTGAATAGTTTATGTAACCTGTTGCACATTTACTCAGGGGGCGGCTAAATTTGTGATCATTCGTCATAATTAAAAAAGAAAATGAAAAAAAATATAAATAAAATCACAACGAAAATTCGAGGATTCACTATGCATAAGAATCACAACTTTAGGGATAAATTCCAAAAACGAGTAACGCATGTTGATTAGACATGTGTTTTCTCTTGAGCAACAAATAGCTCATCTGCAAGAACAATCAAAATTTGAGGATTCACGACGCATAAGAATCACAACGTTTAGAGATAAGGTTCCTGGGTGAACGTAACTTCCATTTCATGCAAAGCAAATGAAACGATTAAAGCGAGGGTAGGAAAATACTGTGGCATGCAGCTGGTGGCTGCTGTCATGCTTAGTTCCTTCTGAATTGTGAATTCCAGCAAGCTTAGTTCATGTTTCCAATTATTTAGGTAAGACGTTTTGGAAATAGATAATGTTTTGATGGTGGTGGTGAGAAAAGAGAGAGATGCACAAACAAAACGACTGTGTTTGCTTTGTCGTTTTGATTAGATGAGATGAGATGAGAAGTCCCCTCAGCCTCAGCTCACTTAAAAAATATTCCATTTAATTATGGAAATCACAATATAATTTACACAGGGTTTGAATTCCTCAAACAAAACGTGGGTATACAGTAAAGATGTGATCAAAGTTGTCCAAAAAGCAAAGCAATCGTACAAAAACTTGTCTGGAAACCAGATTCCTTTGCAAAACACCAAGGGGGACAAACAGATACTTCCTTCAGTTTTTACATCTCATTACATAGCTGTAACTTCTCTTTTTAATTTCATGGTGCAGGCATCTCTCTGCTTTATGATCTTATTCAATTAATATTATTGAAGCAACTTGTAAAAAAAAAAAAAAAAAAAAAAAAAAAAAAGAGAGAACTAAGCTAGCTCATCTCTTGAGTAAATCTCTTTTGTCAAATCTTTATATATTCATTAATATATGTCTTTGAGGCTGTGTTTGTCCTTTGTGTCAGTACTTGTGCATGCATGAGAGAAAGAGTGAAAGAGAGAGCCATCTCTGGGTTCATGGCTCCGCAGTAAGGGATAATGAAATTGACAGCAAAAATTTCACAGCAAACTGAGGAAATAAATTCATTGGTGTACGTATATAAGACATTTTTAGGGCAAGAGGAAGAGGGGAAATATACATGAGGAGTGATTGAATTTTCCCAAAATAAGGGGAACAGGACACAGAGAGAAGAGGCCACGTGGTCCTTGTCAGTCCATATCGCCAATGATCAACATGCATTCACATGTCAATTCAACCGTGACCCAGAAAACCATCTTGCAAGTTGTTCTTAATATATAATTTTAAGCTAAGTTTTAGACGACAGTTTTGACTATCAAAGCTGGATGGAATTTGATTTTTAGCTTCTAGATAACAATAGTTTGATTCTGAGTTCAACCTCATGGCAGGCAAATTCTGATAGGAACTTGTATTAAATTAGAATAAAGAGTTGGAGTTAATCGCAAACAAATCATGCTTTTTGGCTAAACATGGTGGAAAAGAGAACAAACAAATTAAACAAACTGGTTCTTCAGACTTAGAGAATTGCATTAGCAAGTGGAATATTTTTGTCTTTAATAAAGTTTAGGAAAAAAAAAAAAAAAAAAAAAAAAAAAAAAAAAAAAATTTATGAATCTTGGGTTGGTATTTGGTAAAATAAGAAAAGGCTGTAAGGTTAAACACAACTACAAGAGACACTGCCACACCGGCCCAAGTATTAGCATTTTGATGGACATTTCTAGTTTCCAGCCCATGGCTCATGAAGTTCATCTTCTTTCTTGGTCCAAATGCATTGGACTCTCATTCTGTTATCAAATTTCAAAGGACTGGCCTGTAATTATGGAATCCCAAGATAACCCAACCTAGAAGCAACACAAAAGTTAAATACGGGCCTTACAGAAAAGCCCAACTGGAAATGCCTTAGCCCAGGCCTAGCCTATTATTTGAAAACCAACTCTGGACGCGGACTCGAGGTTTTTATGCAGCAATCTATAAACTTTATATATAACATTTGTCAAGTTACATGGGCCATGGGGCAGGTATTTTTCCCTAACAATAGCAAAGCTACAAATTCATACCCCAAGTTTTAACAAGTCAAAACTGGTCAAAGAGAAATTTTCTTGGACGGAGACTAACGAAGGGTGGAACGTTGAAGCTTTCCAGAACTTGGGGTATGAATTGTATTTTTGTGATAGTTAGGGTGGGTAAATGTCAGCCGGCTATCTTTAAATCACATGATAGGCACGAAAGCATGGCAATAAAGACTAGAGGTGGAACAAATGGGTCGTGTTAGGCGGGTCAACCCTAACCCCGTTTGCATTCAAGAGGGTTCAACTCGGACCGCCAAGAAGGCCGGCCGGGTTGAACCCAACCCACCAGCTACCCCCAGGCGGGCCGGGTTGAGAAATGGCAACTCGATGACCCGCGGGTTGTTGTTTTGTCCTTTCTAGAGAGAGGACCACCAACCCGTCGGGTTGGCCGAAAACAAATAAAAAAAAAATTATTTTGTTTTTTCTAATTACCTTTTTACCCTTAAAATATAGTCATTTTATAACCGTTGGAGGGGTCTTTTTCGTCATTTTCTTTTCCCTTTTTTTTTTTTTTTCTATAAATTGGCCATAAACTCTCATCTTTTCTCACAACTCAAATTCTTTAATTTTCTCTAATCTTTAATCTCTCAAATCTCAATTATTCATTTATTCTCTTAATCTCTTTGTTATCATTTATCAATTTGCTCTCATTTTAATTTTTATTAGTTTTTGCAATTTTCAATTCATATTTCCAATTTTCCAATTTCCATATTCCAATTCTCTTTCTTTAATTTTTTATTTCTTCTACATCAATTTTTTTTTCAACTACAATGGATAGATATTTCTCTCCCATCAATATCAATGATGAAGAAAACTACTATCATAGTCCTAGTCCCGCTGATTTTACTAACATAAATGCAGGAGATTCAAATAGTCCCGTAGTTTTCCCAGTCTCAGAATCCGATACACCTCAAAATATGCCCTAGTTTCCTCCCTATACAGCTCCCGGTGGTTCTAGAAGTCGTCCTTGTAATCATCGTCCTCGTCCAACTTCATCTCAAGCTGAAGTGGATTCATCAACTGCTATCGAAAGTGATAACAGACACACATCAGACGTTTGGACGCATTTCGATAAGTTTTACAAGGTAGAAAATGAGTTCAAGTGAAGAAAGCAAGATGCAAGTATTGTGGAAATGTTTATAAAGCTGATTCAGGTAATGATACTAGTACTTTAAAAAGACATGCTAATAAACATATTACTCAACATGGAAATAGAGAAACCAATCAAACTCAAATAACTAATATGAATATTACTTGGCGTTATAATTCTGATGTATATAGGGAACAATTAGCTTTATATATTGCTGTAACTGATCAACCTATTAATATGGCTGAAGATAAATATTTTGAAAGATTTATTAAAAATTCATTTTTTCTAGGATTTAAAAGTTATTCTAAAACTGCAACTAGAAATGATTTAATAAAATTGTTTAAGAAAATGAAATTAGAATTAAAAAATAAAATACATACTTGTCATGTTAGTGTGGCTCTAACTGCCGATATTTGGAGTGGTAGAGCTAAACAAGATTATATTTATGTGACTAGTCATTATTTTGATAATGAATGTAAATTAAATAAATCTTTATTGGGATTTAGATTAATGGATGTTGATCATAGTGGTAAACAAATTTATAATAAAATTGTTGAAGTTTTAGAAGATTATGATATTGTTAGTAAAGTGATAAGTTTAACTTTAGATAATGCAAGTTCTAATAGTAAAGCTATAGATTATTTTCAAAGTAATTATCCTTTATATAACAATTTGAAGTTTTTTCACCAACGTTGTGCATGTCATGTTATTAATTTAATTGTGAAAAGTGGTATGAAAACAATTAAAGAAAATATTGATAGAATTAAAGATTGTTTAGCTTGGATTACTGGTAGTAATAAAAGAAATGCTGAATTTCAAGATGCCTGTATAAAATCAAATATGTCTCCTAGAACATTTGCATTAGACATGCCTGTTAGATGGAATAATACTTATTTAATGCTTGATTCATGTTTACCTTTTGCTAATTTAATTAGTTATTTTGTAGCAAATAATAGAGGTCTTCATTATTTGGTAGAAAATGATTGACAAATAGCTAAAGTATTTCATTCTTTTCTTAAAATTTTTTACCAATCCACTTTACAACTTTCTGGTGTGTATTATCCTACTAATCCATTGGTAATACATACAATTATAAAAATTTCAGAGTCATTTACAAAAAACAAAAACAATGAAATTTTAAAAGAACCAATAAAGGCAATGGAAATATTTTTTTTAAAAACATTTTAAACCAATTCCTTTTCTTTATTGTTTAGATGCCATTTTTTATCCTAGAATTAAACAAGAAGGTTTAGAAAATGGTTTAGAGACATTAACTGAAAATTTAAAAAACTTAGCATTTGTCAATCAAATAGGAGAGGTAAAAAATTGTCTTGTAGAGGTATATTTCCAATATGAAAACAGGTATGGGAACCCGCAAAGACACGAAATACAAAAGGAAGTTTCATTAGAAGAAACAAATGAAGACTTCTACACTTGGAGTGCATTTAATAGGCCGAAGAGAAACCGAACCCGAAGCACAGGCACAACCTCCTCTTCAGAAGCACCAATGGCAACAACGAATCTACTGTCCGCCATGCAGTCACAGAGTAATGAGCTTCAACAATATTTGGGAACTCTTGAAATGTTACAAACAGATCCATAACAAAGAGCCAACTTTGATATCTTGGAATATTGGAAAATCAGAAAATGTATTTTTCCGGTATTATCAAGACTTGCCTTAGATGTTTTTGCTGTTCCAGTCTCAAACGTCTCATCCGAACAAACATTTATTGCAAGTGGAAGAATTTTAAATGAAAGGAGGACTAAACTTTCATAAAAAATGATTGAAGTCCTCACATGTCTTCGAGATTGGGAACGGTCGCGCCATCAAGGTCAATACAAGGTTGCCGACGATAGTTTAATAGAATCATTTCAATTTTGTAATATAGATGATACGGATGAGGGAGGTCCTAGTCAACTCCAAAATTAGTTGTTTTGTAAATTGTAAATTGTAACTTGTAAATTAATTGTCAATTATTGCACTATTTTTTCCTTACCAAGTTTTTGTCCCATTGGGTTTTTCTTGGTGAGGTTTTTAACGAGGCAATAATTATTGTAATTTCTTATTTTATTTTTTGATAAATGAATAAATTTAATTTTTCTTATATTACAATTTTAATGTATTAAAATTGAATTAATATTTGAAATGTTAACAAAAAAAAAATTGAATTGAATTGAATTATTGATATTTGAAAAGAAGTTAACTAAAAATAATTACATTTATTCATTTATAAATTGTTAATTATTCATTTGAAAAGTTAATTAAACATTTAAACTTAAACAAAACAAAATAAAAAAAAAAAAAAATCAAAAAGGGGGTTAACCTAGCTTGACCTGCAGCCTAACCCAGCGGGTTAGGGTTAGCGGGCTGGGTTGGGCCAGCCAATTCCCCACAATTGGCAGGCCTAACCCGACCTACCAATGCTTGACCCACCCGCCAATTTGCGTAACTTGCAGTAGGTTGGGCCGGGCGGGTTACTTTTCCACCTCTAATAAAGACGGAGAGAAGAAAAAACAAAACTCACCTACATGTGAGCGAAAACGTATCTGACAAAGATAAATGAATGCCCAGTATTAATGAGGGAGACCTAGTACTGAATAGTGGTTGCCGTGACCTTTGTACCTCCGTCACGTGGTGGGCATTGTGTATTTGTGTGTAGTACCTATTCGTATGGTAATTCGAAATTAATTTGACAAGACTACATTGTGCCAAATCTGACTGACTCTATCCGATTGTTGACACGTATCATATGTTACGTGTAGCGTTGGCTGATCTCCTTCGGTGCCCACGTGCGTACAATGTGAACACTGGCCATCGAGAAGACTTTCTGAAATGAAAAATGCTACGGACACCAACGCTTTGCACTAAATTTTTATGCCAAAAAACGTGTTCATTGTATCAGACGAGCCACGTATCATGTTAACAAATATTCTGCGAATGAATAGCTGTCCATCAAATATAGACGACTGTCCATTATTATTGAACGACCGTTCATTTGAAATGGACTCACGTCCATATTATATGGACAGCCGTCCACCTAAAATAGACGCTCGTTCATAGTTTAAACTAAAAAAATTGGCCTAAATTATTTATGAGAATATTGAAAAATTTTAAAGTTTAAATTTATTTAATGCATTAATTTATTTAATGAATCCCAATTGAGTTGGTGTCTTATTTTTATGACACTTGTCCAATTACTTTTAATATAGACAAAAATTTAATGCCTTATTCTTATGACACTTGTCCAATTACTTTGAATATGGATAAAAATTTAATGAAGATGGCAATATTTACTTCTTGGATTGAGACTCAAATGTTGTAAATTTTTTTAAATCAAACAATAGACAGGCGTCCACCTGTCCATCTAAGATGGACGTCTGTCCATTGAATTAATTTTTTTTATAATTTTTTTATTTCAAACAATGGATGGACGTCTATTCTAGGTAAACGTCTGTTCATAGTATATGAACTCCCATCTATATAACATGAAAAACATGTTTATTACTATTCTCGATCGGCTACATCTATATAACATGAGCTTGAAGATTCTGTGAACTCACTATCTCTTGAAGCACAAAGCTATATTCAGCATTCTACACCATTTATTGTTTTTTCTTGAAAACAAATTTATAATGTCTTTTCACGTTTCAGCCGTTCCTTCTTCAGTCAAAAACAATGCCAAGGAAGAAACTAAACGTCGCTCGGCAGATTATCATCCTAGCATCTGGGGGCACCATTTCCGCTCATATGCTACTGATTTTATGGTAAATTGTTTCTTCTAATTTAATTTCCATGTACTTAGTGACTGCTTATTAAAAAAAAATGCTTTTGAGTATGTACAAAAATAGCTAATTATATAATTATGCAATAAATTTCATTTGAATAACATTATATATACAAACTATTCTTTGCAAACTGACGTGATAATCTTACATATTTGGTGAGTAAATTTTACAAAGTACCCCTGAGTTATGCGGAACTTAATTCTCTTCAATAACAACTAAGTCTTACATATTTTCTCACCAATTTATTTTGCTTGTTCAGGAAAATGATGATGATAAAGCAAAACTACTGAAGCTGAAGGAGGAAATTAAAAGCATGCCAATGGATGACGCAAACAAGTCTCTGCAAAAACTTGATTTGGTTAATGTAATCCAACGCTTAGGGGTCTCTTATAATTTTGAAATTGAGGTTAATGAAATCTTAGAAGACGTCTATAAGGCTCACAATGAAAGTGATACGGGAGATGACACTGATGACTTGTATTCCATCTCTCTTAAATTCCGCTTCGTTAGACAACATGGTTATAAAATCTCATGCGGTATATATTATATGTTCTTTATCCTCGGCAATTACTTTATTTTTTTATTTTTTTATTTTGTAAATAAATTCCTTAATTACGTTATTTAGATGTGGTGTGTTGTGTCGTGAATAAGCAGACGTGTTCAACGAATTCAAGGACAGTACTGGGAGCTTCAAGGCATCTCTTGCAAAAGATGTTCGAGGAATGTTAAGCTTGTACGAAGCCTCAAATCTCAGGGTTCATGGAGAAAATATACTAGATGAAGCCATTACTTTCACTATCAATCACCTTGAGTCGTGGGTAGCAACTCAACCTAGCTCTCCCCTTGCAGGGCAAGTTAAGCATGCCTTAACTCGACCTCTTCGCAAGAGTTTACCAAGGCTGGAGGCAATATATTACATGAGTATCTATCATGAAGAAGCTTCGCACAATGAAGTTATATTAACTTTTGCAAAGTTAGATTTCAACATATTACAGAAGTTACATCAGAAGGAACTCAGTGCTATTACAAAGTAAGTTAATAAATTTAATCATGATTAATTTCAAGCAGTTTTTCATTCTACTAAACTATCTAATGGTATCGCATTGCCCATTAGATACATGTTATAGAATTTTTATATTCTCCTTGATTAACTTAATTCTCCATTTATGTGATTAGTGTTAAACAATCCAAAGAAATAATAAAAAGAGGAGGCTAGGGTTTCATTGATACTGCACAATTCAATTGAATACAAAAAGTATGATTTAACCTAAATACAAAGATATATATAGGCTAAACAAAGGAAATAATGAAAAGACAGATCTACCCTTAATAAACAATAAAACAAAATAACCCATATTTCTTAACATCTCCCCTCAAACTCACGATGCGGCAGCTACAAGCATCGAGAGTTTGCCAACTAGAAAACGAAAACGGGAAATAGAATGCGACTTGGTAAAGAAATCTGCAATCTGCAAAGAAGAAGAAACAAAGGGCAAGGTAATGGTGCCATGCTTGAGATGATGACGAGTAAGTTGACAATCGATCTCAATGTGCTTTGTTCGTTCATGAAAAACCGAGTTGTGAGCAATCTGAATAGAACTCTGGTTGTCACAATACATAGGAGTAGGATGAGAAAAAGAAACGCCCATATCTGCAAGTAACCAACGTAACCAAACAATCTCTTTGGTAGCAGATGTCATAGCACGATATTCTGCTTCGGTTGAAGATTGAGAAACAATGGATTGTTTCTTGCTCTTCCAAGAAATAAGAGAATCACCCAAAAAGATACAGAAACCAGTAACAGACTTGCGATCCGTGGGATCACTGCCATGATCAGCATAAGAGTATGCACGCAGCTCCAAGGAAGAGGTGGATGGAAGTAAAAGACTCTGAAAGACTGTACCCCGAAGATACCGCAAAATACGAAGAACAGCTGCCCAATGAACTGTAGTAGGAGAAGCAACAAAATGACTAAAAACATGAACATCATATGCAATATCTGGATGAGTAATAGTGAGATATACCAAACTCCCAACAATAGTATGGTATAAAGTAGGATCTGACAAAGGTAAACCGTCAGAAGAAGAATATTTTGCATTAACCTCAATCGGAGTATCGACACTCATATTATCACTAAGTCTAGCCCGCTCAAGAATATCTGCAACATATTTCGACTGAGAGAGAAGATAACCTCTAGGTGAGTAGGCTACCTCAATACCCAAGAAATATCGTAGAGAAACCAAATCCTTAATTTCAAACTGTTGAGCTAACTCTGTCTTCAAAACTGAAATGCCATCAATATCATCACCAGTAATAATCATGTCATCAACATATAAAGACAGAATGATATGACCTGCATCGTGCACTTAACAAAAATAGCAGAATCATGACTACTAGAAGCAAATCCAAGGGAAGAGATCACAATAGAAAATTTCTCAAACCAAGCATGAGGTGCCTGTTTAAGACCATATAACGTTTTCTTCAGCTTGCAAACATACCCAGAATCATGTGAAACACCAGGAGGGGGCGCCATATAAACTTCTTCTTGAAGATCTCCATTCAAGAAGGCATTTTTAACATCAAGTTGAGAGATATGCCACTGACGAACCGAAGCTACTGCAATAAGAGTATGAATAGTAGTCATTTTTGCAACAGGAGCAAATGTCTCCTCATAATCCATACCATACTGTTGAGAGTACCCTTTTGCAACCAACCTAGCTTTGTATCGCTCAATAGATCCATCAGAATTAGTCTTGATCTTATACACCCAACGACAACCAACAACAGTCTTACCAGGAGGTAGAGGAACCAAATCCCAAGTACCTGTCTTATGCAAAGCAGAAAGTTCCTCATCCATAGCTTGCTGCCAAAGAGGATCAAGAATTGCCTCTTTATAGGAAGAGGGCTCAGAGAGACAATGAATAGAAGCTAAAAAAGAAGCAAAAGATGAAGAATAACAAGAATAAGCAAAATCTGGTAACTTTGTGGACTTACGAATGCGTATGGATTGACGTAGAGGTGGATCCACAATCTCAGACGAAGCTTGAGTGACCATAGGAGAAGAGGGAGCTTCAGGTGTGCTGGAGAGTAAAGTGTCAGTACCTGCAGAATGATCAGTACTAGGAACCTGAGATGACAAACTATCAGAATCCTCAGAAAAAGGATCTATACGAATTAGATCAGATCTAGTCAAGGTATGAGTAGTGGATGGAATAGAAAAGAAAGGTATATGCTCAAGAAAAACAACATGACGAGACACATAAAGTTTCTGAGTTATTGGATCAAAACAACGATACCCCTTTTTACCTTCACCATAACCAAGAAAGACACAAATAACAGATCGAGAGGACAACTTGCTGCGTTCTACATGAGGACGAAGAACAAAACAAGTACAACCAAAAACTTTAAAGGAAGAATAATCAGGGGCATACCCATACAACTTTTCGAAAGGAGAAAAACCTGAAATATGAGAAGATGGAATTGTATTAATCAAACCTACAGCAGTAAGAACAGCTTCACCCCAAAACACACTAGGAACAGAGGAAGACAATAAGAGAGAACGAGCAGTTTCAACAATGTGCCTATGTTTTCTTTCAGCCACACCATTTTGCTCAGGAGTATCTGTACACGAGGTTTGGTGAACAGTTCCATCTAATGCAAGCAACTCACAAAATTTATTAGAAGTGTATTCCCCACCCAAATCACACCTAAAACATTTGATAATAGCAGAATGTTGAGTTTTGACAAGAGCTCGAAAGGCTGTATATATCTCAAAAAATTCAGAACGATGTTTCATTAAATAAACCCAACAATAACGAGTATGATCATCAATAAAAGAAACATAATATCGAGACCCTCCTTTTGTGGCAACAGGAGAAGGTCCCCATACATCAGAATGAATCAAATCAAATGGAGAAGAAGAAACAGAAATACTTCGATTAAAAGGTAAAGCTGAAAATTTTGCCAGTTTACATCCACTACAATCAGAAATATCACAAGTTTGCAAATTTCCTAAAGCCCCTGTGGATGCCAAAAATCTCAAACGAGAAGACGAAACATGACCTAAACGAGAATGCCATAAATAAAAACTAGAAGAAGAAGGACTCAAACGAAAAGAAGACAAGTCAACACTAGTAGCGGCAGCATCAGCACTAGTAGCAGCAGCAGCAACTGGCACTTTTAACTCATCCAAAATATATAGTCCCCCCTTCCTACGGCCTGTCCCAATCAGCTTCTGAGACTGTAGATCCTGCACATAACAAGAAGAAGAGGAAAAGGTGACTAAATTACCAGAATCACATAACTGACCAACAGAAGCAAGATTTAATGTAAGTTTTGGAATATGATAAACATTAGAGAGAGACAAGTGAGGTGTGACAACAGAACCAACACCTGCTAAAGGCATAGGAGTGCCATCAGCAGTCATGACAGGAATAGAAGACGAAGGGGACACAGAAGCAAAAGATGAAGAATCTGGAGACATATGATGTGAAGCACCAGAATCCAAAACCCATACAGAATGTGACATACCTGAAGAACTATGAGGTAACTGACCTACGGAAGAAGAAGCAGACATAGCTTGTGGCTGTAAGGAGAGAAACTTCTGAAATTGCTCAGCCAGAGTACTAGGATCGGTGAAAGGACCTGATGAAACTACTGCTGCAGTATTAGACTGTGGTGGTTTGTAACCCTGAGGTGGTCTATGAGCATTAGATTGTGACTGGTTGCCAGGCTTCCAAGCTTGAGATTGCTGCTGCGATTGATTCTGCTGTCTCAACTTAGGACACTGAGCCTTCCAATGACCTTTTTGCTTACAGAAACTGCACTCGTCGAAGGCAACCCTTGTGTAAGGTTTATTCTGATTATTAAAGACTGGCTTCGAAGGTACTGCTAACACAGAAGGATTAGAAGTCGAAGCAGAAAGAATTCCCTTTTCAGAATGAGACTTAAGACGTATTTCTTCAGCCAATAACTCACTGACAACTGAGTCAACAGAAGGCATTGGAGAACGATGCAAAATTGAACCTCTAAGTCCTTCAAAATCACTACGAAGTGCCGTTAAAAACTGTACCAACCGTTGCTGCTCCCTATGAGCAATATAGGCACCACATGCTTTTAATTCTGCAGATTCTGTAAGAGCCAATTGATCCCAAAGATCTGTCATAGCAGAATAAAACTCATGAACACTCATATTCTTCTGCTGAAGAGCTCGTATGTCATTCTCCAATTGATACTGCTTTGCAAAATTTGACTGAGTAAATAACCTTTGTAGATGATCCCAAACCTCTTTTGCTGTCTCATACTTCGCTAACTGTGTACCTATGGAATGCCCAACAGAATTATTAATCCAAGTAATAATTTTTGCATTGTTTGCTTCCCAGGCATCTATCAAAGCATCATAACCCTCCTCAGTATTCTTAGGTTTCACAGAAGTTCCACTAACATATCCCCACATCTTTTTACCCTTAAGAAAATTTCTCATCACATAACTCCAATACGAATAATTCTTGTCATCTAACCTCACACTTACAGACTGAAGCGAATCGTCTCTTTCAGTAGCCATATTCAAAAAACAAAGAAAACCAGAATGCAAAAGAGAGGAAAACGAAATACCAGATTGCCGAAATTGAATGAATACCCTTTCCAAAAATTTGGATCCGTGCAAGCTATGTTTAAGATTAAGCCTCGTCCCATGAAATTTTGCTCTAATACCATGTTAAACAATCCAAAGAAATAATAAAAAGAGGAGGCTAGAGTTTCATTGATACTGCACTATTCAATTGAATACAAAAAGTATGATTTAACCTAAATACAAAGATATATATAGGCTAAACAAGGAAAATAATGAAAAGATAGATCTACCCTTAATAAACAATTAAAAAAAAACCCATATTTCTTAACAATTAGGTGGTGGAGGGATTTAAACTTCGCCCAGGAGCTACCTTTTGCAAGAGACAGAATTGTTAAGTGTTACTTCGGGATATTGGGAGTGTATTTTGAACCGGAATATTTAATGGGTAGAAGATTTTTAACCAAAGTGATCTCCATAACTTCCATTATCGATGATATCTATGATGTGTATGGTACAATTAATGAACTTGAGCTGTTGACCTCAGCACTTGAGAGGTAATTTGTTTCATAATCTTGATGACCTTCAGTAATCTCAAATCCAAAATTTATCATTATCCATTTTCGGTTATAATAACCTAGCCATTTCTCTGTTTCAGGTGGAATATCAGTGTCATAGATCAACTGCCTGACTACATGAAACTATGTTATAAGGCTCTCCTTGATATTTACAGTGAAATTGAACCAGAAATGACGAATTAAGGAAAATTGTACCGCCTTGATTTTGCAAAAGAAGCGGTGATGCTTTCATTTCAAGCCTTTAATTTGTGTAGTTTAAAACCATGTNTATTTAATAAATAGCCCCCACCTTGGCTTAGCCTTCTAGCTCAAATCCATCATTATGATGAACTGTGAGTTTCTTAGATCACAATTAATCATAATTAGTTAAGCATTTTGCTGCTTCACTAATTCCTTACATTTGTTTCCATCTCCTTGATAGATTCCAAATCAAACATCGTACTTGATTCTAGCAATCAACTATATTGAACATCTATTTGACACTGAGTAACTAATGCTGATACACATTCTATGTGTCTCTTTATTTGACAATTTTAGTAATAATTAGTAATAAACTTACCCAAACATTTGATAAAGGAATATGCTTTGTAGGGCCAAAACCAAGCCCCAAGACCAAATTCAAAATAGTTGCTTAAAAAAACAATAACCATACAAATGCATTTCATTATTGCTATCTAGTTCTGTATCTGTCCCAGTTACTCTACAAACAATCTCTCTCTTCATCCTGCAAAATATACATTAAACATAGTACTTCATTACTTGGGAAACCAAAAAAATAAATAAATTAAGAAATAAAACAAACTAAAAATGTTACCTTGAAACTTGGTATGAACTAAAACTTGCAAAACGACAGCGTTCCACGCAAGGAACATGTAAAGAAGCTAAAAATGGCTGAAGACGAACATGGCAACAAACTCAAGTTCCCGCAAAAACTTGTCGTGAAAGGGGAGTGATGTGGCATCTGGCTGACGTGGCAGTCATGTTGTAAGGGGATGTTGTAAGGGATTGATGTTTGTGTAGTGTTATTGAACCCATTTATACATACATACAATAACACAACATAAACATCACTCCCTTACAACATTCCCTTACAACATGACATGGCAGCTGACGTGACAGATGCCACATCATTCAAATGCCATGTCACTTCCTCCAAAAATTAAAAAAAAAAAAAAAATTTCTTACAATCACAAACAATTTTTACCCTAAGACGCAAAACACTCTCCACTTCTCCACTCTGTTCGCATCTTCTTCTTCATTGTTTCACTGAAATCTATTCTTCTCCAGTTGTCCTTGTCAGTTTGACTGTCACCGTCGAACCTCATCTGTTCTCAATCTTTTAACAGCCGGCTTCTACGCCAAACGCTTTTACAACAGCTGACAACCACTCTTTGTCAGTCCTCTGTAAAAGGTATTTTAGTCTTCTTCAATTTGTTTCTTTAATTTGTTTGTGGATGTGTTGATTCTCGGCTGCTTAATAGAATGCTGTCATTTTATTTGCGTTCATGGCGTCTCACAATCTCAACAAGCAACTCAAAGAACAGTACGCACCCTGTCTCTCGCAATTAATTCACCAATTCTTTCACCATTACATCTAAATTTTTCTTCTTTTATTCTCTTCTCTTCAGATTCGTCAGCAATTTGACTGGATCTTCTTTTACCAAAATCTTTGTGCTTCTAGCAATTGTACCTGTAAGTTGCACATTTTCATTTTTAGATTTGTTCTCACTGCTTCATTCATTGATTGATTTACATTTTATTTTGTTTTCAGACTTTAGTACTTCTGCGACAGTCCTTCAACTCTTATCACTCAATTGGCAAATTAAATTTAAATTACCAAGCTCGTGTAGAATCTCTGAACAAACCAGACCTTGTTTCACTAGACGAATTTTACCGTAACGAACTTCTCGACACCAACTCAACTGCCTTATCCACCACTTCCTCCACCATCGCAACCACCACCAGTGCCACCATTACCCACAACCTCTTTCATTATTTATGGACCTTTTTTTCTCTCCTCAAAGTCAACCCCTTTGCTAAGCTGACCACTGATATTTCCCTGCTCGCAGCCCCTCTTGGACGCATGAGTTTCTTGGCTTCGCCGGTTCTTACTCCTTCCCCTCGTTGCCGGACACTCTCAACTTAAGGGTTCAAGAGAACGTCAAACGATATGCCAGTAATTATGCTACTTTGTTTATTCTCTTCTTTGCCTGCTCCTTGTAAGAATCTTTATTCTCTTTCTCTCTGTTTGTGTTTGTATACGTGTAGGTTCTTGTTTAGTTCCTTGTGGGTGTTGAGGAAAGTGGTTAAAGTTTCGAAATTGTGTGTCTTCATGAGTAAAGTTTTCGTTTTTTTGGTAATTTTATCATTGCGGTCTTGGGTCTTAGAAATTAGAATGCGAAGATTGAAATTTAATGTTAATATGGTACCTTTCTTTCTTTTTTATGTTAATTTATGTGATTTTTGTTTCTGTTTATTCGTTTAGTTAGACTTTCTTTGTCTTTGTGATTCCAGGTACCGTTGGCTCTTCTTGGGTTGATCTCAAGTTTGGCGATTTGGGATTTGTTCAAGTTCTGTAGTGATAAATAGATATTTGATCGATATCCTGTGATTCGGCAAGTTTTGGTTCGTATTGTGCAATGTGGTGGGTTATCATATCTTCCATGAATGGCTGCCTTCAATGAGAGAACTTGATGTGGTATTCTCTTCATCATCATACATTGATGCCATAGTAACGAACTGATGTACTTTCAGTTATGGAACTTAATTTAGGACTTCATATCTGGTTCTGATGTTGTGAAATATATGAAAAGTAACCATGTTTATGGGGCAGCTAAGGGCATAGTTAATGTTAGCGCATAACTTGCTTATTGGGATACAATATGGACTGTTGTTCTTTGTGTTTTGATTAGGGGTTAAAATTTTGTAGATTTTGGTTTTGTTAGAAAGAATGCTAGTGAAGTTCCGGTTAGGAAGTAAAGGACTTTAAAAATTAATATAATAGAAAGAATCCATAAAGCTAACAGAAACAAATGAGATGAGACAAGAAAAGTATAGGTTCCATTAATCACTTCTTGATAAAAAATCACACTTGAGGGGGAAGTATGTTATGTTCAAGTGTCAAAGTCGAGGACGGTCACTATCTAGAATAAACATTTTGGTTTGAGAATTTTACTATGAATTTTCTGACTACAAAATAAGCAAGAAAGGTTGTACAAACTAGCATTTTACAGGAAATCATAGTTATGATTCATGATCCATTGGTTCTCGTTATGGATCAGTGTAATATAACCTGAGATGTTATTTATATGGTGTTAATATTTTCTTCATTAGCTATAGGTGTAAACTGGTCTTTGGTTCAATAACTTACACTTATCTCATAGTTATGATTTGGTGGATACTTATAAATAAAAATAAATTTCACACTGTAATAAGTTATAATTTTTTTAATTTTACTCTTAAGGAAGTTGCCTTCACTTAGTAATAATTATCTATATATTGAAAAAAAATATATATACTACCTTACATTAAAGGTTTAAGATGAAATAAAATATTTATCTAAAGTTGTTTGGGTGAATGATTTATGTTTTAAAGTTGTTACTGTTAAACAATCAAAGAAATAATAAAAAGAGGATAAAAAGAGGAGGTTAGGGTTTCATTGATACTGCAAAATGTAATCGAATACAAAAAGAATGATTTAACATAAATACAAAGAGACTATATATAGGCTAAACAAAGGAAATAATGAAAAGACAGATCTACTTTTAATAAATAATAAAACAAAATAACCCTATATTTTTTAACATCTCCCCTTAAACTCACGATGCGGTGGCTACAAGCATCGAGAGTTTGCCAACTAGAAAATGAAAACGGGAAATAAAATGCGACTTGGTAAAGAAATCTGCAATCTGCAAAGAAGAAGAAACAAAGGGCAAGGTAATGGTGCCATGCTTGAGATGATGACGAGTAAGGTAACAATCGATCTCAATATGCTTAGTTCGTTCATGAAAAACCGAGTTATGAGCAATCTGAATAGAACTTGGTTGTCACAATACATAGGAGTGAGATGAGAAAGAGAAACTCTCATATCTGCAAGTAACCAACGTAACCAAACAATCTCTTTGGTAGTAGATGCCATAGCACGATATTCTACTTCGGTTGAAGATTAAGAAAAAATGAATTGTTTATTGCTCTTCCAAGAAATAAGAGAATCACCCAAAAAGATACAGAAACCAGTAACAGACTTGTGGTCTGTGGGATCACTGCCATGATCAGCATCAGAGTATGCACGCAGCTACAAGGAAGAGGTGGATGGAAGTAAAAGATTCTGAAAGACTGTACCCCGAAGATACCGCAAAATACAAAGAACAGTTACCCAATGAACTGTAGTAGGAGAAGCAACAAACTGACTAACAACATGAACAGCGTATGCAATATCTGGATGAGTAATAATGAGATATACCAAGCTCCCAACAATAGTACGATATAAAGTAGGATCTGACAAAGGTAAACCATCAGAAGAAGAATACTTTGCGTTAACCTCAATCGGAGTATCTACAGTCTTATTATCAGTAAGTCTAGCCCGCTCAAGAATATCTGCAACATATCTCGACTGAGAAAGAAGATAACCTGTAGGTGAGTAGGCTACCTCAATAGCCAAGAAATATCGTAGATAACCCAAATCCTTCATTTCAAACTGTCTAGCTAACTTTGTCTTCAAAACTGAAATACCATCAATATTGTCATCAGTAATAATCATGTCATCAACATATAAAGACAGAATGATACAACCTGCATCAGTGCATTTAACAAAAAGAGCAGAATCATGACTATTAGAAGCAAAACCAAGGGAAGAGATCACAACAGAAAATTTCTCAAACCAAGCACGAGGTGCTTGTTTAAGACCATATAACGCTTTCTTGAGCTTGCAAACATACCCAGAATAATGTGAAACACGAGGAAGGGGCGCCATATAAAATTCTTTTTTAAGATCTCCATTCAAGAAGACATTTTTAACATCAAGTTGAGAGATATACCATTGACGAATCGAAACTACTACAATAAGAGTACGAATAGTAGTTATTTTTGCAATAGGAGCAAATGTCTCTTCATAATCCATACTATACTGTTGAGAGTACCCTTTTGCAACCAACCTAGCTTTGCATCGCTCAATAGATCCATCAGAATTAGTCTTGATCTTATACACCCAACGACAACCAACAACAGTCTTACTAGGAGATAGAGGAACCAAATCCCAAGTACCTGTCTTATGCAAAGCAGAAAGTTCCTCATCCATAGCTTGCTGCCAAAAAGGATCAAGAATTGCCTCTTTATAGGAAGAGGGCTCAGAGAGACAATGAATAGAGGCTAAAAATGAAGCAAAAGATGAAGAATAACAAGAATGAGCAAAATCTGGTAACTTTGTGGACTTAGGAATGCGTATGGATTGACGTAGAGATGGATCCACAATCTCGACGGAGCTTGAGGGACCATAGGAGAAGAGGGAGCTTCAGGTGTGCTGGAGAGTAAAGTGTCAGTACCTGCAGAATGATCAGTACAAATTGGTCGAGGATAAGTACTAAGAACCTGAAATGACAAACTATCAGAATCCTCAGAAAAAGGATCTATACGAATAAAATCAGATCTAGTCAAGTTATGAGTAGTGGATGGAATAGAAAAGAAAGGTATATGCTCAAGAAAAACAACATGACGAGACACATAGAGTTTTTGAGTTATTGGATCAAAACAATGATATCCCTTTTTACCTTCACCATAACCAAGAAAGACACAAATAGCAGATCGAGAGGAAAACTTGCTGTGTTCTACATGAGGACGAAGAACGAAACAAGTACAACAAAAAACTCTAAAGAAAGAATAATCAGGGGCATACCCATACAACTTTTCAAAAAGAGAAAAACCTAAAATATGAGAAGATGGAATTGTATTAATCAAAACTACAGCAGTAAGAACAGCTTCACCCCAAAACACACTAGGAATAGAAGCAGGCAACAAGAGAGAATGAGCAATTTCAACAATGTGCCTATGTTTTCTTTCAGCAATACCATTTTGCTCAGGAGTATCTGTACACGAGGTTTGGTGAACAGTTCCATCTAATGCAAGCAACTCACAAAATTTATTAGAAGTGTATTCCCCACCCAAATCACACCTAAAACATTTGATAACAGCAGAATATTGAGTTTTGACAAGAGCTGGAAAGGCTGTACATATCTCAAAGAATTCAGAACGATGTTTCATTAAATAAACCCAACAATAATGAGTATGATCATCAATAAAAAGAAATATAATATCGAGACCCTCCTTTTGTGGCAACAGGAGAAGGTACCCATACATCAGAATGAATCAAATCAAATGGAGAAGAAGAAACAGAAATACTTCGATTAAAAGGTAAAGCTGAAAATTTTGCCAGTTTACATCCACTACAATCAGAAATATCACAAGTTTGCAAATTTCCTAAAGCCCCTATGGAGGCCAAAAATCTCAAACGAGAAGATGAAACATGACCTAGACAAGAATGCCATAAATAAAAACTAGAAGAAGAAGGACCCAAACGAAAAGAAGACAAATTAACACTAGTAGCAGCAGCAATTGGCACTTTTAACTCATCCAAAATATATAGTCCCCCCTTCCTATGGCCTGTCCCAATCAGCTTCCGAGACTGCAGATCCTGCACATAACAAGAAGAAGAGAAAAAGGTGACTAAATTACTAGAATCACATAACTGACCAACAGAAGCAAGATTTAATGTAAGTTTCGGAATATGATCAACATTAGAGAGAGACAAGTGAGGTGTGACAACAGAACCAACACCTGCTAAAGGTATATGAGTGCCATCAGCAGTCATGATAGGAATAGAAGACGAAGGAGACACAGAAGCAAAAGATGAAGAATCTAGAGACATATGATGTGAAGCACCACAATCCAAGACCCATACAGAATGTGACATACCTAAAGAACTATGACAGAACTGACCTACGGAAGAAGAAGCAGACATAGCTTGTGGCTGTAAGGAGAGAAACTTCTTAAATTGCTTAGCCAGACTACTAAGATCGGTGAAAGGACCTGATGAAACAACTGTTGTAGTATTAGACTGTGGTGGTTTATAACCCTGATGTGGTCTATGAGCATTAGATTGTGACTGGTTGCCAGACTTCCAAGCTTGAGATTACTGCTGCGATTGATTCTACTGTCTCAACTTAGGACACTGAGCCTTCCAATGACCTTTTTGCTTACAGAAACTGCACTCGTTGAAGGCAACCCTTGTGTAAGGCTCATTCTGATTATTAAAGAGTTGCTTAGAAGGTACTGCTAACACATAAGGATTAGAAGTAGAAAGAATTCCTTTTTCAGAATAAGACTTAAGGCGTATTTCTTCAGCCAATAACTGACTGACAACTGAGTCAACAGAAGGAAGGGGAGAAAGATGCAAAATTGAACCTCTAAGTCCTTCAAAAGCACTGCGAAATGCCGTTAAAAACTGTACCAACCGTTACTGCTCTCTACGAGCAATATAGGCACCACATGCCTTTAATTCTGCAGATTCTGTAAGAGCTAATTGATCCCAAAGATCTGCCATAGCAGAATAAAACTCATGAACACTCATATTCTTTTGCTGAAGAGCTCGTATGTTATTCTCCACTTGATACTGCTTTGCAAAATTTGATTGAGTAAATAACTTTTGCAGATGATCCCAAACCTCCTTTGGTGTCCATACTTCGCCAACTGTGTACCTATGGAATGCTCAACAGATTTGTTAATCCAAGTAATAATTTTTGCATTGTTTGCTTCCTAGGCATCTATCAAAGCAGCATAACCCTCATTAGTATTCCTAGGTTTCACAGAAGTTCCACTAACATATCCCCACATCTTTTTACCCTTAAGAAAATTTCTCATCACATTACTCCAACACGAATAATTCTTGTCATCTAACCTCACACTCACAGACTGAAGCGAATCGTCTCTTTCAGTAGCCATAATAAAAAACAAAGAAAACCAGTATGCAAAAGAAAGGAAAACGAAATACCAGATTGTAGAAATTGAACGAATACCAACGAAATACCAGATTGCAGAAATTGAATGAATACTAACGAAATACTAGATTGTAGAAACTGAACGAATACCCTCTCCAAAAATTTTCGGGGCTGTGCCCCGAACCACAACAGGGGCACGCTGTCCCCTGTAGACCCCCAGCCAACTCACCGCGAAGTTGGATCCGCGTAAGCTGTGTTTAAGATTAAGCCCCGTCCCATGAAACCTTACTCTGATACCATGTTAAACAATCAAAGAAATAATAAAAAGAGGAGGCTAGGGTTTCATTGATCATTGATACTGCAAAATGTAATTGAATACAAAAAGAATGATTTAACCTATATACAAAGAGACTATATATAGGCTAAACAAAGAAAATAATGAAAAGATAGATCTACCCTTAATAAACAATAAAACAAAATAACCCTGTATTTCTTAACAGTTACCACATCTCTTAACTTGCGAGTACATTATCCACTAGCATGGACATCTTCTTGTTGAAACCAAAATATTTCTAGCTTCTCAAGCATGTTTAGAGTTTATTGGCACAAAACTTTTTGTATTTTCCTACTATCATTCTCATGATTATTTCATTTCTCTTCTTGTCTAATTGTAACAATGATTTCTTCTTCAGTTTAAGTATACATAACTTGTTGCTCATTTGAATAATTGAGGAAGACATTAATATCCATTAGTGAAGTTGTCAAATCTGATCATTTCATTCTACTATGATTCTTTGATTCTCTTTATCTACTTTATTTGTAACTTGTAATTAATTGACATCGGGGGTCCTAATTTTGTAATGCTTAAAACAATCGGCAATTGTCTATGACTTCACATTAATTTGACCATGCAGCAATTGCATTTACAATTCCATCAAGGACACTTATCTTTATTGGTTCCAAGACACAATCTTCTATCCGTTTCAAAAGTAAGCAATTGAACAGCTGAATTGAAATCCTAATACTGTACTACAAAAACATGAATTATAAAATAAGAAATTTTTGTAACTATACCTCTATTAAATTATAATCTCTTTATAATAATAAAATTAGTTAGTCTCACCATTATGACTATAAAGAGATTTTACTCTCTCTCTCTCTCTCTCTCTCTCTCTCTCTCTCTCTCTCTCTCTCTCTCTCTCTCTCTATTTTTATTTTACTTTTTCTATTGTAGTTCAGCTCGCCGAGTGCGACTTGATTGTAATCAACCATTAATATAATCACAGTGGACATAGGATCTGCCTTAGAACATCCGAACCACTTTAAAAATTGCTACCTGCTCAATCTCTCTTTTTACACTTNATATATAAATATTATGCTTAGATGGTGATTGAATATTTATACTCATAGGTGGAGTTTAGATGAGGGTTTTTGAATTGCATAAATAGAGGTAGAAATCACTATCAGTGTTGTACCTGCAGGTCTTGTTGACTCCTACTCATTTAGCTATTGTCATGGAATATGCGGCTGGTAGCGAACTCTTTGCCAGAATATGCAGTGTTGGTCGGTTTAGTGAAGATGAGGTTGTATTATGGAGCTTGCTTCTTTAAATTACTTCTTAGGTCACTTATCTCTGGTTTAATGTGAATTGTTGTGATGCAAATTGATTTTCTTAATGATTTGTTTGTAAGCAAAACCCTTTTCACAATAGGCAGGTTTTTCTTCCAGCAGCAAATATCTGGCGCCAGCTACTGTCATGCCATGGTATGATGATATCCAAAATTTAATTTACATCTTATGTTATGATCTCTACCTTATATACTTATTTCTTTCACTACAGGAAATTTGTCTCCGGGATTTGAAGTTGGAAAACACACTATTGGATGGAAGTCCAACACCAAGTGTTAAAATATGTGACTTTGGTTACTCTTAAGGTTTATGTTTTTAGTTGAATAGCAGCTTTGTTGACCTGATAAATGGCACATAACTCTGCTGCTTTCTTACAACTCTTACCTTTTTTTTTTCCCCGAAAGAAAAAAACTCAGTACTAAGGGGTTGTAAGTTATAAATTATATCTTACATTATAGTCCTTAGTTTTAAATTTCAGTATTGTTTTTGCTTTACATCTTGCAGTCAGGATTGTTGCACTCACAGCCTAAATCAACTGTTGGAACTCTAGCATATATTGCTCCGGAGGTGCTGTCATGAAAGGAATATGATGGAAAGGTATTGAGTTTTTATTTTTCATCTGATTTTGTGTGTTCCAGTAAACACTTGGTTAGAATTGCTGATGGAAGTATGGAGACATTCATGCGGATCAATAAATGGTAGGAGCAATCAAATGATAATATGAACCTGCAGTTCTAAACTCCTCCATTTTGCCTGGATTCGAAATCCAGGACTTTAGACAATCCACAAATGTGTGGAGGCCTATGCCACTAGACCACATGGCCATTGGAAAACAGAGAAACTACATGCTTGTCACATTGGTCTCTTGTTTCTGTGGATGCTCTTATTCAAGAGCTCCTAATGAATTCGAATGCAAAAGCATATATAATATACATCAGAGGATTTCTGCATTTTGAGCACTTTTAAATTTCATCATAGGCCTTTTAGTTTGTGCGATTTTAAAATTTGGGATATATATTATGCATTTCAAGTGCTTAATTACATAGGCTGTGAGTGACCTAAACTTTTTCAGTTAAAACAAGACATAAACTCCGAATTATTCATTTATTTTAATCCAAGACTTAAGATTTGAAGTCAAAAGTTGCATTTGATGTTTCTAACTTCTTGGATGAAGATAGATGAGTGGTTAAGGATTTCTATCTCAATTTAAGTCAAAAATTTGTATCACCAAGTCATGTCCCTTGACTCTATGAGATATTGTATTTATTTTATAATATTATATGTGTATTGCACAGCTTTATTGCTCTCAAATTCCCATTAACATCCTGTTCTTTAAATTGTATTTATTTTATAATATTATATGTGTATTTATTTGGCTATCATATTTTTTCACGATATCATTTGGTACTGGACTACTGGTTGACTTATGTGAAGCTTATCCTTACTGTGGATTATCTTTTTCATTAATCACTCGCAGGTGATGTTGCTGCCCTAGGCTGGTGGGATTTGCTTATAAATTTTGGGTAAAATTTAGCAATGTTTGATGATTGGAGTTATCTTTTTGTGTCTATATGATTATGTATATACTTTGATTGTATTATGAAAATCCTATTCATCTGTTTCCATGACAAATTTGTTGAATGTTTAAATTTATTGTTGAATTTTGATAATTGTTGTTGGTTGAGGAAGAAATTCTTGATAGTTCAAAAAACGGTTACCGGCTTTAATGACGGGTGAAAAACTATTAAGAAACTCCATTCTTGACAGTTATTACCTGTCAAGAAATAAGGTTTTTCCAGTAATGTGATTTGAGGGAACTAAGACCTCTTGGATTATTAAAGGGAACCGAAAACCTTGTAACAACATTACTTGAAATTGGTATTAATTGATGGCTTTAATAACAAGTACATTATTGAGGAAGAAAACAAAAATAATAGATTAAGATAAAATCCTATCCCTACCCAATCTCTATTCAATGATATCCTAATTTATTTTTAAAGTTCTAACAAAAGTTAACAGTCACGTAACAAAGAGCATAGTAATTTTGAGAGAAAAAGTTAAAATGATTAGAAAGTAGAATATTTGAAGTGAAAATTAAGCAACGAAAATGAATACGAAATCGTAAAAGCCTTAAGGGTGTGTTCTTTTATAAATTTTATCTTGTGTAATTTTGAAAATAATTGAAAAATGTGAAAATGAAAACGTGTTTGTCTAAATATAGTATATGAAAACACAAAAAATGAAAATATGTTTAAAAATAAAAAAACGAAATTTATCACCTCTATAGTCACGTTTGTAATTTTGTGTTAAAGATCTAGATATAAATGAAATTATTTGTGATAATTCTTGGAGTAATAGATTTATATTTATCTTAAAAAAAGCTAAAAAGGAAGCCCAATCGATGAGGCCCAAATAATTTGAAATAGTATGAAGTTAGTTTTTGGTGATTAGAGGCGTTTAGATTTAGGCTTATGAATTATGATCTGAGGGAGTGGGAGAGCTGCGATTACAAAGTTTGATATTGAATTAAACCCTAAAACCAGAATTGAAGATGGAGATAGAACTGGAGCCTCGAGTTAAAGCATTGAGTTACAAAGTCAAGGGAATGTCAAGAGAATCGCTGTCGCAGAAGGCTTCTCACGTCCTCGACACCGACCTCCGCACCCACTGGTCCACCGCCACCAACACCAAAGAGTGGATTTTACTCGAACTTGACGTAACTCCACCTCTCTCTCTCGCTCTCTCTTATATTAATTATAACTTCAATTTCTATTTCTATTCGTAGAATTCCTTTCAATTTCTTTTCCCTTTGTCTTTCTACGCAATAAATTCAGTCAAAAGTTTGTGTTTTGTTATATTCATTGCGCCATATTTATACTTAATTTAGTTTGTTACACATCTCTAACTTGCGAGTACATTATCACTAGCATGGACATCTTCTTGTTGAAACCAAAATATTTCAGCTTCTCAAGCATGTTTAGAGTTTATTGGCACACAAACTTTTTGTATTTTCCTACATCATTCTCATGATTATTTCTTTCTTTGTCTAATTGTAACAATGATTTCTTCTTCAGTTTAAGTATACATAACTTGTTGCTCATTTGAATAATTGAGGAAGACATTAAAATCCATTAGTGAAGTTGTCAAATCTGATCATTCATTTCTACTATGATTCTTTGATTCTCTTTATCTACTTATTTGTAACTTGTAATTAATTGACATCGGGGGTCCTAATTTTGTAATGCTTAAAACAATCGGCAATTGTTATGACTTCACATTAATTTGACCATGCAGCAATTGCATTTACAATTCATCAAGGACACTTATCTTATTGGTTCCAAGACACAATTCTATCCGTTTCAAAAGTAAGCAATGAACAGCTGAATTGAAATCCTAATACTGTACTACAAAAACATGAATTTAAAATAAGAAATTTTGTAACTATACCTCTATTAATTATAATCTCTTATAATATAAAATTAGTTAGTCTCACCATTATGACTATTAAGAGATTTTACCTCTCTCTCTCTCTCTCTCCTCTCTCCTCTCTCTCTCTCTCTCTCTCTCTCTCTCTCTATATAATATTATATATATTATATATATAATATATATTAATATATATAAAATATTATGCTTAGATGGTGTTGATGATATTATACTCTAGGTGGAGTTTAGATGAGGGTGTTTTGAATGTAAATAGAGGTAGAAATCACTATCAGGTTGTACTGCAGGTCTTGTTGACTCTACTCATTTAGCTATTGTCATGGAATATGCGGCTGGTAGCGAACTCTGCCAGAATATGCAGTGTTGGTCGGGTAGTGAAGATGAGGTTGTATTATGGAGCTTGCTTCTTTAAATTACTTTTAGGTCACTTATCTCTGGTTTAATGTGAATTGTTGTGATGCAAATTGATTTTCTTAATGATTTGTTTGTAAGCAAAACCCTTTTCACAATAGGCAGGTTTTTCTCCAGCAGCAAATATCTGGCGCCAGCTACTGTCATGCCATGGTATGATGATATCCAAAATTTAATTTACATCTTATGTTTGATCTCTAATTATTATATACATTTCTTTCACTACAGGAAATTTGTCTCCGGGATTTGAAGTTGGAAAACACACTATTGGATGGAAGTCCAACACCAAGTGTTAAAAAATATGTGACTTTGGTTACTCTTAAGGTTTATGTTTTTAGTTGAATAGCAGCTTTGTTGACCTGATAAAGGCACATAACTCTGCTGCTTTCTTACAACTCTTACCTTTTTTTTTCCCCGAAAGAAAAAAACTCAGTACTAAGGGGTGTAAGTAAACAAGAAGAAGAGGAAAAGGTGACTAAATTACCAGAATCACATAACTGACCAACAGAAGCAAGATTTAATGTAAGTTTTGGAATATGATAAACATTAGAGAGAGACAAGTGAGGTGTGACAACAGAACCAACACCTGCTAAAGGCATAGGAGTGCCATCAGCAGTCATGACAGGAATAGAAGACGAAGGGGACACAGAAGCAAAAGATGAAGAATCTGGAGACATATGATGTGAAGCACCAGAATCCAAAACTCATACAGAATGTGACATACCTGAAGAACTATGAGGTAACTGACCTACGGAAGAAGAAGCAGAAATAGCTTGTAGATGTAAGGAGAGAAACTTATGAAATTGCTCAGCCAGAGTACTAGGATCGGTGAAAGGACCTGATGAAACTACTGTTGCAGTATTAGACTGTGGTGGTTTGTAACCCTGAGGTAGTCTATGAGCATTAGATTGTGACTGGTTGCTAGGCTTCCAAGCTTGAGATTGCTGCTGCGATTTATTCTCTTGCCTCAACTTAGGACACTAAGCCTTCCAATGACCTTTTTGCTTACAAAAACTGCACTCATCAAAGGCAACCCTTGTGTAAGGTTTATTCTGATTATTAAAGACTGGCTTCAAAGGTACTGCTAACACAGAAGGATTAAAAGTAGAAGCAGAAAGAATTCCCTTTTCAGAATGAGACTTAAGACGTATTTCTTCAGCCAATAACTCACTGACAACTGAGTCAACAGAAGGCATTGGAGAACAATGCAAAATTGAACCGTTGCTGCTCTCTATGAGCAATATAGGCACCACATGCCTTTAATTCTGCAGATTCTGTAAGAGCCAATTGATCCCAAAGATCTGTCATAGCAGAATAAAACTCATGAACACTCATATTCTTCTACTGAAAAGCTCGTATGTCATTCTCCAATTGATACTGCTTTGCAAAATTTGACTAAGTAAATAACCTTTGTAGATGATCCCAAACCTCCTTTGCTGTCTCATACTTCGCTAACTATGTACCTATAGAATGCCCAATAGAATTGTTAATCCAAGTAATAATTTTTGCATTGTTTGCTTCCCAGGCATCTATCAAAGCATCATAACCCTCATCAATATTCTTAGGTTTCACTGAAGTTCCACTAATATATCCCCACATCTTTTTACCCTTAAGAAAATTTCTCATCACATAACTCCAATACGAATAATTCTTGTCATCTAACCTCACACTTACAGACTGAAGCGAATCGTCTCTTTCAGTAGCCATATTCAAAAAACAAAGAAAACCAGAATGCAAAAGAAAGGAAAATGAAATACCAGATTGCCGAAATTGAACGAATACCAACGAAATATCAGATTGCAGAAACTGAACGAATACCCTCTCCAAAAATTAAGCCAAGTCCCATGAAACGTTGCTCTGATACCATGTTAAACAATCCAAAGAAATAATAAAAAACAGGAGGCTAGGGTTTCATTGATACTGCATAATTCAGTTGAATACAAAAAATATGATTTAACCTAAATACAAAGATATATATAGGCTAAACAAAAGAAATAATGAAAAGACAAATCTACCCTTAATTAATAATAAAACAAAATAACTCATATTTCTTAACAAAACAAACTTCGGTGGGGCGTCTCCGTATGATAGTTGCAGTTGAGAGAAATGCTTTTGTGTGAAAGAGTGATAAGATAATAAAAGAATTGCTCCTTGATCTTGGCAAAAGAATCACTTGAAATTGCTTATTTGTGATATTTTTTTTCTCTCGTCTTAATTTTTCAATGTTTCTGTTTAGTTATATTATGCTTATTGACGATCAATTGTCAATAGTGATTATTTTTTCTGCACACATGTTTACATTTACACGGTTTCCTCTCCTGACGGATCTGATTTTCATTTACATGACCAGCATATTCTCTTATGTACTAGTTTTATGCAATAAAATGCTAAATCTAAGCAATGCCTAATAGTAATACATCTTGTTTCAATTAGTTTTTACTAATTTTATAACAATAATTTTTTATGACAGATTTTATTTAAAAAGTCTATATTACCTTTGTTGTCTTATTCTTATGTTGTTAGGAATGAATAAAATATTTAAAAAAAAAAAAAAAAGTAAAAAGTTGAATGTTTTAAATTTTTTTGTATTGTTTACTCGGAGTTTAGCTTTGATGATTTTTCATATTTATAATTGTGATGAGTGATATAGTTAGATGATGTTTGATAGTTTTACAATTATGAAATTAAGCAGGTTTTATAATGGGCTAAACATTTTTTGTATTATATTTGGATATCAACCATTACTCTTATGAAAAGATTTTTTTTCTTTTTTTTTTTTCTTTTTTTTAAGATGTATGGTATATTTTTTACTTTTTTTTTTTTAAATATTTTATTCATTTCTAATAACATGTTAATAGACAATTTGTGTACTTATAGACCGTTTATTAAAAAGTTTCACCTAACTGACTAAATTGTTTGTTTCCCATGGTAATGGAGCTAAGAAATATGGGATTATTACTTAAACCCCTAATTTAGTCAAAAAATGAAAGAATAAAATTATATGTACTAACTAATGTGTACTAATCCAAATACTAAAATTAGAAATTTTAAAATTTTAAATTCTGTCCAAAAAAAAATTTCAAATTTCCAATGTTAATACTTGGATTAGTACACATTGGTTAGTGTACATAATATTACTCAAAATGAAAACACCCTCAAGTACCAAGAATTATGCAAAACCCCCCGCTGCCTATCAAATGTCAAAAACAGGTAGGGGCAAAACTATCACAATAGTTTCTTTTTAAATTAAATAATTAATAAAGATCCAAAAATGTTAAAATATAATATAAAAAATATTTCGTTAAAAAAAAAAAAAAAACCTTAATCTAACTGTAAACATGCCATTTTCCACCGCAACCAAAAGCTAGCAATCCCCTCCACTCAGGTTTGGGGTTCAAGTTTTGGGTTTAGGTGGTGGTGGGCATTAAGGTCATTTTACCCATATTCTTTTGAAACTAATGAAAGTGACAAACAATCGAGGGTTTTTTTTATAATTCCTGGTATTTGAGGGGTTTTACATATTTGACCATATCTCAGAGGTTTAAATAATACTTAAGAAATATACTCCAAACCATAATTATGTACTCCAAACTTTGAGGACGAAAATACAAATAACCCCCACAAACTATATATGGCTCCATTTGGTTGGTTTTTAGGAATACTATTATTAGTATTCCCAAAAAGGTTAAACAGTAAAATACCAAAAACTCAAAATATTATTTAACTTTTTTTAAACCCCTTAAATTTATTAATTAATTAAATACCCCTAAATATTTTTTAAAAATTACAAAAACACCCCAACAATCCACATTTATTAGATTCCGGCCACCACTGTCGAAAAATGGTCGAAATCTGGTAGGATGGCGCACTACCGGCTGAATCTGGCCGGTAGTGCGCCGATCTAGCCTTTTCCGACCAGATCCATGTGGATCTGGCTGAAAAAGGCCAGATCTTTGCCCGTAACCAATCAGGAACGATGACCAACAAACGGTTGTCGTTGACCATCAACGACGACCGTTTGTTGGCCGTCGTTGATGAGCAAATACGGCCAGATCTACTGTGGATCTAGCCGGAAAAGGCCATATCGACGCACGACCGGCAAAATCCAGTCGGTCATGAGTCGATACGACGACTCTGGCTACCCTCTAACGGTGGTGGCGGCCTGCTGTCCGTATTTGAGGGTGGGTTGGAGGTGTTTTTGTTAACTTTTAATATTTTATTATAGGGATGTTTTTGTAAATAAACAAACATAGAGAGTATTTTATTAGTTTGTAAATCTTACATCGTAATACCTATCAAATTCAATTTTTTTTAATTTTTTTCAGAAAACTTTTCCCAAAAACGCAAAAATGTGTACCAAACGGAGCCATGATTTCTGTTCAGTATCTTAACTTGGACCGAGGGTTGTTATAAGTGGGGCTTCGACTCTGATCAATGGGCCCTAATTAGAGCCTAATTTGTGGCCCAACTGCAATGCCCTTCTCTTCCTCGTCCCACTCTCACAAAAACAAATAAAAAGCTTCCAACTTTCTCACTGGAAAACAAATCAAATCGCATAATCAATCTCGGTTCAAGAAGCTTACAGTTGATTGAGCATCTGGGCATCTCAGTGAAACGAAATTGAAGCATAAAAATGGCAGAAGTAGTTAAAAAATTCTTCATTGCATCGATGTTCATGTGGATATCTCCTCTCGCGATCTTATTTGGTTTTAGTCATAATTTACTTCCTGGTAACATCATCTCATCTAATTATCTTCTTTTATATTATGTTTTTTGAATTTTGTAGGAATAATTTTGGTGATTTAGATCGCACTTTGCAAGCTCTGTTTTTCTAATTTGTTTATGGTTTTTTACTCTTAGTTAAGATCTTGCTCTGAAAATTTATTATAAAAATCGTCTGGGTATAGCTTAAAATCTATTTTCTTTTTATATGGGGAATTAGATTGATTAACATCCAAATTGATCAACTTGTTTGGGGAGTCTCCGAAACTTAACACCAATTTAAGGAATGGGATTTTGATATAGCTCTATTCATTCAGCTAATTAGTTGAGGCATTAGATTTTCTTGGAACCGTTAGATAGTGATTATAAATCTTTAAATCTAATGTTTTGGCTGTTTAATGAATTGCTTTATTAAGTATCTGAAAGTTTGGTGGCAGTAAGGTTGAAATCTTTGAGCCATGTTTGAGGAAGACTATTACCAGGGTGATATCTTTTTGATGCAAAGCCTATAGGCAATTTGACAATAATTCTTACCGTGAGGTTAATGCTTGTATTGCAGATTGCTGTTCTCTTCATTCTCGATTTGCTTCTTTATGTCGAGATATAGTGATTGATAGGAAGAGAAATTTTGTTGCCATGAAATTTCGGGATAGGTGATTAGGACCAGCTTCAGTCTTTTTGTTCTGTATTTTTTAGTAATTGGTATTGTTCTATGTGAGCTTGTAGAGGAAGTAATGGATAAACTTATCTCTGATAAATAAGATTTTAACAACATGGTTCTTTTTACATAAACTTAAATGCCATTTCCTGGTTTGAGTGTATGATACAGTCTATATTGAGGGACAATGTCAAGCCATCAATGTGCAGAAAAAGTACTTAAGATTTCTTCTGTAAGTCTATTAGTTTTCTTCGCCTCCCGTATGTAAATATGTATGATCCTATATATTTTTATTTATTACAGATATCTGTGAGTTATACATCTTAATGGAATTAAGAGATACTGCGTAGAAAACTGAAGCAAGGAAAGAAAGGCGGAGAAATGGAAAACCAAAAGAATGTAATCACTGCTGTTTACACTTGATCTGATTCTATCATAATTTTCTCTCTGTGTGTGTGAGCCATGCTAAGTTTTTATGTTGTGATAAGATCTGTCTAAGAATGTTGCTAAGTTTCTTCATAAAATACTTGCTTGCTGAAGCATCATTCGTTTCTGCAGGTTCAGCCCATTTGTCTCCTTACAGTTACAGCATGACACTGTTGAGTGGATTAATTACTTGCTGTTATATCGGTCAATATTTTTATTGCGTTCTATATTTATTTGGCAATTAAGGAACCCTTGGGCAAACACAAACCAGATCCTGCATTTCTCGCCAAGGCCAAAGCTAGACTAAAAAGGAATTTTCATCAAGAGGTGATCTAATTGTACAAGATCAAACCAACACAACAAGAGCAACAATGCATAGTAATTGTGAGATGGAAACCGAGTTTAGCATCACCTTTATCATTTCACGTTTATCTACATTGGCATTCATAATCATATGTTCTTGACTGTCTTGCTATTATCCTTTTAGTGCTCTACAAGTGTCGCTCTACGTAGAGAACGATGATGCCATCTAGCATAAGCTAGACTATCACTCAATAATGAATTCGTTCATTGGAAACTTTTCCGGGTGATTAAGGTTTGTGGTTATAGCGAAATTAGAAGGGAGAAAGTTGAGTTTATGAAGAAATGTAGACAAAAAATAGACTAGGGGATTTACTTTGGGTTGAGTAAGATATTAAATATGAATTTAACAGACGTTATGTTTTAATCAAGGATATAATTAAAAAAAAAAAAAATTAAAGAATACAAAGGAAATAAAAAAAAAAAGAATACAAAAAATTGAGTGTTACTCAAGTTGCAGGTCCACTCAACGATCCGAATTGTATCACCTGGCTAAACTTGGTGGACTGAAGTAAAAATTTGTTTTTGATTGCTACACTGTATCATTCCAAACACAAGGATAGCGCGGATTATTTAAAGGTTTTTAAGCTTGACGAAGGGAGATCTAAGTGTGAAATTCGGGCTCATCTCTGCACTAATAAGTAGACGGTTGCCAAATGCCAATGCATTTCAATTTAGGTAAGTTACTGATCTTCAATTTGGTGACTTTATAAATGGAAGATACCAGACTGATCCTCGTACAATCTGTTGTTGAGAATTGGCCAACAAATAAATCAGAAAACCATTTAACAACAAAGAAAAATAGACCAATTCTTCAAAACATTCTTGCCCTGGTTTTTTTCACCATTACTTGATGCATATAACAAGTCCATATTTAAGCCAAAATGATGATTGGTGCATTGGACACCAGTTATTATATTAGTTTGCATTGTAACAAGTCAATATTAATTTTTTCTTCCTCTGTTTTTTACTCTGAAATTCTCCTGTTTCTCATGCTTCAGCGCCAGACCATTGTTGTTCGTCACCGATGTTAGGACTAAAGGCTGGTCGGCTAGTTAAATGGCATCTCGTCCCAACTGGTTACCATGTCGCTGACTCTCAATTCCAACGACTCTGCTAGTTTTTACTTTTTTTTTTTTTTTTTTTTTTTTTTGACTTGATTATCGGTTTATGAGTTTTTATGTCTTTTAATTTTATGTAATCTTTAGTAAGTTGTGAAAAAAAGACTTCCAAATTGATAATATATCAAATCTTTTGTAATGTTACGTTATTGGAGATGGTGATTTCATCTGAGGATAGAGTGAGTAAAGCGTACCTTAACTTATATACGGATGGATGTTCATATTCTGAGTGATAGTTTCGGAAATTTTAGAGATAGTTTATGAAATTCATATAACTTAATAATAGAGAGCAATTAGAATTCTTAATTTTAGTGTTTAATGACTTCTTTAATTATTTTAGATATATAGATTTATGTTTATTTGGGTTGGTGGGTTTTGGGAAATTTTGAATGATTTGACTTTGGAAAATGCCTTTCATTTTTCATCTCACTTTCTCGGAAAATTTGTTGGAAAGTAAAAGAAAAAAGAAAATTGATTTGAGATTGACTTGAGTCAATGCTGCAGGTGGCTGAATGATTACAAGTTTAGTGCTTCCCTTTATTACTTTAATCATATCATTCCTCTAATTACTTTATCAACAAAATAAAATATTATTTATTACTCATAGATTGAGTTTATATTCACAAACAAATGGAATATTTAGATTTCGAGGGCAATTAGACGATTATTGATCATTATTTCATATTTTTCAGTTTCAAATTCAGGACTCGAGAAATAAGTCTAATNTTTTTTGGCAGTGATACTTTTTAATTATTTATTTGTTTTGCCATACAACAGATTAAATACATACTTCACAGATCAGTATAATGATTTCAACATTTATGAAACTAAAAGATATTTTCGATCTTCAACTTACAAATTCCTACACGATAATTACATTGTTGAGTTATTTTAATTTGCAGTTTCCGACTTCTGGATTATTTAAAAAAAAGAAAAAAAGAAAGAAGAGGTACATATATATCACAATATGCATAAACTTGTCAAACTCTTGTGTGAGGAAATCACAACAGATTAGCCTCTTCAATGCTGAAACGACCATTCCTTCTGGCAGCGGAATTCGGGTTTCACGAAGTTGTGAAAGCTATTATAGAATTATTTCCTGATGTAATTTGTTTTTTAGATACAAAGAATCATAATGTATTACAGTTGGCAGTCATGAACCGCCGAGAGAATGTGTTCAAACTTATATTTCAAATAAGCCATCACAAACATTTGTTGTTGATGTCTAAAGACAACTTTGGGAACAATATCTTGCACTTAGCTGGAAAATTGGCACCACAAAAAAGCCTTGATCACATCTGCGGTGCAGCGCTACAGATGCAGTATGAGTTACGTTGGTTTAAGGTGCTAAAACTTTCGAATCTTTTAAACTTTATGTTTGCTGCTGGTTTGGTTAGATCTAACTAGTGCATACCATATCGGAAGTGCACACTTTCATATTTTGTAGTCACAAATTTTTACATATTTCTTAACATCTCCCCTCAAACTCATGATGCGGCGGCTACAAGCATCGAGAGTTTGCCAACTAAAAAACGGAAAACGGGAAATAGAATGCGACTTGGTAAAGAAATCTGCAATCTGCAAAGAAGAAGAAACAAGGGCAAGGTAATGGTGCCATGCTTGAGTGATGACGAGTAAGGTGACAATCGTCTCAAGTGCTTAGTTCGTTCATGAAAAACCGAGTTGTGAGCAATCTGAATAGAACTCTGGTTGTCACAATCATAGGATGGGACAAGAAAAAAGAACGCTCATATCTGCAAGTAACCAACGTAACCAAACAATCTCTTGGTTGTAGATGCCATAGCACGATATTCTGCTTCGGTTGAAGATTGAGAAACAATGGATTGTTCTTGCTCTTCCAAGAAAATAGAGAATCACCCAAAAAGATACAGAAACAGTAACAGACTACGATTCGTGGGATCACTGCCATGATCAGCATCAGAGTATGCACGTAGCTCCAAGGAAGAGGTGGATGGAAGTAAAAGCTCTGAAAGACTGTACCCCGAAGATACCGCAAAATACGAAGAACAACTGCCCAATGAACTGTAGTAGGAGAAGCAACAACATGATTAACAACAGAACAGCATATGCAATATCTGGACGAGTAGTAATAGTGATATATAGTAATACCCCACTTGAATAAGTAGCCACTGTTTACGGTATGGCCTAAAGAATTACTGAATTGCCCCAAATGAGTTTATATATTGATTCATGTTTTGTGTGAGTTTATGTTTTGGGGTTTGGTTGAGTGTTACCCTGGAATTGACCAAGACTTAGCAAATTTTGGAATTTCAGTCTTCGCCGGGCGAGGGAGAAGTTTCGCCGCGGCGACGTTGGTTTTGTGTTGGCAGGTTGGTTTGGAATGTTTCGCCGGGGCGACAGAAAGTTCTTCGCCGTGGCGACGTTGGCAGAAAAGTTCCTTGAGGTTTCTAGAGAATTCTTCTTTTGGGACACAATGACCATTCTACCCCTAATTAGTAGAAAAAGTGGGGAGTAAAATGTAAGGAATTTCATGGAGAGTAATGTTAAATGGGGGTGAGTTTGTAAAGAATTAAAGGATAAGGTGGAATTTTCAAGAAAGAGTAAGGGCAAAATGGGAAAGATGGTATATATGAGTTAATAAGGGTTGAGTTCTCTAAACCCATTCATTCTACCCATTTCCACCGCCTCTTCATCTCCCATTTTCTCTCAATTTCTCACTCAATTTTCAAAGGGATTTTTGAGAGTTTGAGTTGGAATTTGACAAAGAAGTGATCCTAAGCAAGAAAGAGTAAGAATCCCTACTTTAGAGATGAATTTTTTTATGTAAGGGTTATAGTCTTACTAAGTTTATGCTTAGGAAATAAGGGAAAGTTATGATCCAACAAGAGTAGAGAGCTTTAGTGGAGACTACTCAAGTATGAGGTAAGTAAATCCAACTCAAGCTAAAGTTAAGAAATTCTTAAGTAGAGATTTATTTATGCATGTATATATGATGCTTATGGAAATGAGTATTGAGATGATGTTTATTTGAGAAATTGAGTGAGAAGAGTATTATATTATGTTTGTTGAATTTCTTTATGAAAGTGTTTATGAGTAATAGTTGAGAGAGTTGGAGGAGATTGAGTTTGTATTTGGGAGTGTTTTTTATGGTAGGTTTATGCCCATAGAAGGGAATTTACTTCCAATTTTGGATGGTTAAAAAGAGAAGGAGAGTTGTAGTTAATGAAGAGTTTTGTATGCACATAAGTTGTTTGAGGAAATGCCTAAGTAAATCTGCCCTGTCACTGCCGTAACTTTCTGAGTAGTTTTTGAGTATCTTACGGTTTGAACTGGGCTGAGATCAAACAGAGAAGTTGTAGACCTGTTTCTAAGCTTTGAAACGAGACCAGAACCGTAGAAATCAGAGGTGTTAATGAAAGTTATGGTCTTTTTAGTGTGACCTGTGCAGAATGACAGTTCTGAGGAAATCTTGCATTTGGCATTTCAAAGGTGTATATAAGTAGAACCATCCTATGCATAATTTGTGCATTAAGAAGTAGTTTGAGAAAGAATATAGAATGAGTATGAGCTATCTTGTGAGTACTAGTTTAAGAGTAAAGAATTTGAAGATAAGCTATACTATAAGTAATAGTTTGAGTAAGAAAGAGTAGAGAATGTTGAGAATAGCAACCCTTAAGAGTAAAGTGAATGAGAATACTCTAGTAAGGAGAAAAGTTGAGAAAGAGTAAAGAATTACTCTAAGAGTTAAGCTACATTATGATGTAAGCTAGAGAGAATAGAGATCTTGTGCAAAGAGTTAAAGAGGAGAATAGAGTAAGTTGTGCGATGGGGAATGTGAGTGACGAGTAGAGTCACGTAGAGTGGAACACGAGGTTCCAGCCGTGCCTCCGGTTAGATGAGGCCGTGACCGTCACGCAGAGTGGAACATGAGGTTCCAGCCGTGCCTCCGGTCGATGGGGCCGTGACATTCAGAGAGAGAGAGATTGTACACTCACAGGCCAAAGGTTCCGAATCCATGCATAACTACATCGATCGGTAGTGAAATGAGCGGAAGTCACGGAGAGTGGTAGCGCCCAGCGTGCCTCGCGTCAGATGAGGTCGTGACATTCCAATGAGTAAGAATGAGAAAGAACAGAGATGAGACAAGTTAAAAGTTAAACTGTATTATGAGTACTAGCTTGAGAAAGAGATGAGCAAATGAGAAAGAGTAAGAGAGAGATAAGAGCATAGACTAGGTTATGCGATGGGGAACCCGTGAGTAATGGGTAGAGTATTCCCGCATGTGCGCGCATTGAGAGAGCGGCATGAGTATCAGATAGAGAAGTGGTGTAGCCTGTGAGATGCATGCGGATGAGGGCTATACTCGAGTACCCGAGAGAGAGATTATACACTCACATGGCCAAGGGTTCCGAATCCATGCATAACCAAGTTCGATCGGCTAGAGTGAATAGAGGTCATGTAGAGCGGGAGCGAGTCCCGGCCGTGCCTCCGGTAAGATGAGGCCGTGATTACTAAAGAGAATTATCAGAAAATAGTTATGAGAAAGAGAAACGAAATGAGAATGAGAATGAGATAATAGACAGAAAAAGAATGAGAAGCTTGAAAAAGCTTGAGAAAGAATGAGATAGAAAGAGAGAGTAGAGAAAGAATGCGAAAGTTTGAGTTAGTAAAAATAGAGAGAGAAGAAGAAAACATGCAGTTCTTTTACGTTAGTTGCATGTACATCTCAGATATGCATGTACCATGAGTTCTTCCATGATTAGTGAGAGTATATCGCGAATGAGAAAGAGAACCATGACTTTCCTTCATGGTAAGTATGATGAAAATAGAGAGAACCATGATTGCTCTTCATGGTAAATAAGAATAAGAGAAAGAGAACAAAGAGAAAGAAAGAAATAAGAGCTGAACGAGCTAAGGAGAAAACAGTATTAGAAAGAAGAGAAAAACAGTGAGAAAAGAAATAGCAGAACAGTCGAGTAAGGAAAGAACCAAAGAGTGAGTTATGGGGACAGGTAGTAGATGATTACTTACTGAGCATTGTTGTGCTCACCCCGTTGTCTTCTCTGTTTTGCAGGATTTAGGAGCAGCGTCGGATGGACGTCGAGGAGCGAAGAGTATGGCACCATTGTCCACCAGCTATGATATTTTGTATTAATTAGAAAGTTTTAATACATGGTATTTTGTATTTGTAAAGAAGTATATTTTTATGAGTAAAGAAAAATTTGAGCCCACTATCTTTCATATTATATACATATCTATATTTTACATAGTACGTATTATAAGAATAGTACTAAGAGGAGTTGTTACATATACTAAACTCCCAACAACGTCGGTATAAAGTAGGATCTGACAAAGGTAAACCATCAGAAGAAGAATACTTTGCATTAACCTCAATCGGAGTATCGACGGTCTTATTATCAATAAGTCTAGCCCGCTCAAGAATATCTGCACAATTTCGACTGAGAAAGAAGATAACCTCTAGGTGAGTAGGCTACCTCAATATCCAAGAAATATCGTAGAGAACCCAATCCTTCATTTCAAACTGTTGAGCTAACTCTGTCTTCAAAACTGAAATACCATCAATATCATCACCAGAATAATACATGTCATCAACATATAAAGACGAATGATACGACTGCATCAATGCATTTAACAAAAAGAGCAGCTTCACCCCAAAACACACTAGGAACAGAGGCAGACAAAAGAGAGAACGAGCAGTTTCAACAATGTGCCTATATTTTCTTTCAGCAACACCATTTTGCTCAGGAGTATCTGTACACGAGGTTTGGTGAACAGTTCCATCTAATGCAAGCAACTCACAAAATTTATTAGAAGTGTATTCCCCACCCAAATCACACCTAAAACATTTGATAATAGCAGAATGTTGAGTTTTGACAAGAGCTCGAAAGGCTGTATATATCTCAAAGAATTCAGAACGATGTTTCATTAATAAACCCAACAATAATGAGTATGATCATCATAAAAGAAACATAATATCGAGACCCTCCTTTTGTGGCAACAGGAGAAGGTCCCCATACATCAGAATGAATCAAATCAAATGGAGAAGAAGAATAGAATACTTCGATTAAAAGGTAAAGCTGAAAATTTTGCCAGTTTACATCCACTAGTTGCAAATTTCCTAAAGCCCCTGTGGATGCCAAAAATCTCAAACGAGAAGACGAAACATGACCTAAACGAGAATGCATAAATAAAACTAGAAGAAGAGGACTCAAACGAAAAGAAGACAAATCAACACTAGTAGCGGCAGCATCGCACTAGTAGTAGCAGCAACTGGCACTTTAATCATCCAAAATATATAGTCCCCCCTTCCTACGGCCTGTCCAATCAACTTCTGAGACGTAGATCCTACATAATAGAAGAGAGGAAAATGTGACTAAATTACTAGAATCACATAACTGACCAACAGAAGCAGATTTAGTAAGTTTTGGAATATGAAACATTAGGGAGAGACAAGTGAGGTGTGACAACAGAACCAATACCTGCTAAAGGCATAGGAGTGCCATCAGCAGTCATGACAGGAATAGAAGACGAAGGAGACACAAAAGCAAAAGATGAAGAATCTGGAGAAATGATGTGAAGCACCAGAATCCAAACTCATACAGAATGTGCATACCGAAGAACTATGAGGTAACTGACCTACGGAAGAAGAAGCAGACATAGCTTTGTGGTGTAAGGAGAGAAACTTCTGAAATTGCTCAGCCAGAGTACTAGGATCGGTGAAAGGACCTGATGAAACTACTGTTGCAGTATTAGACTGTGGTGGTTTGTAACCTGAGGTAGTCTATGAGCATTAGATTGTGACTGGTTGCTAGCTTCCAAGCTTGAGATTGCTGCTGCGATTTATTCTCTTTGCCTCAACTTAGGACACTAAGCCTTCCAATGACCTTTTGCTTACAAAAACTGCACTCATCAAAGGCAACCCTTGTGTAAGGTTTTATTCTGATATTAAAGACTGGTTCAAAGGTACTGCAACACAGAAGGATTAAAAGTAGAAGCAGAAAGAATTCCCTTTTCAGAATGAGACTTAAGACGTATTTCTTCAGCCAATAACTCACTGACAACTGAGTCAACAGAAGGCATTGGAGAACAATGCAAAATTGAACCGTTGCTGCTCTCTATGAGCAATATAGGCACCACATGCCTTTATTCTGCAGATTCTGTAGAGCCAATTGATCCAAAGATCTCATAGCAGAATAAAACTCATGAACACTCATATTCTTCTACTGAAAAGCTCGTATGTCATTCTCAATGGCTTTGCAAATTTGACTAAGAATAACCTTTGTAGATGATCCCAAACCTCCTTGCTGTCTCATACTTCGCTAACTATGTACCTATAGAATGCCCATAGAATTGTTAATCCAAGTAATAATTTTGGTTTGTTCTTCCCAGGCATCTATCAAAGCATCATAACCCTCATCAATTTCTAGGTTTACTGAAGTTCCACTAATAATCCCCACATCTTTTTACCCTAAGAAAATTTCTCATCACATAACTCCAATACGAATAATTCTTGTCATCTAACCTCACACTTACAGAACTGAGCGAATCGTCTCTTTCAGTAGCCATTCAAAAACAAGAAAACCAGAATGCAAAAGAAAGGAAAATGAAATACCAGATTGCCGAAATTGAACGAATACAACGAATATAGATTGCAGAAACTGAACGAATACCCTCTCCAAAAATTAAGCCAAGTCCCATGAAACGTTGCTCTGATACCATGTAAACAATCCAAAGAAATAATAAAAAACAGGAGGCTAGGGTTTCATTGATACTGCATAATTCAGTAGATACAAATATGATTTAACCTAAATACAAAGATATATAAGGCTAAACAAAGAAATAATGAAAAGACAAATCTACCCTTAATAATAATAAACAAATAATCTATATTTTTAACAAAACAAACTTCGGTGGGGCGTCTCCGTATGATAGTTGCAGTTGAGAGAAATGCTTTGTGTGTGAAAGAGTGATAAGATAATAAAAGAATTGCTCCTTGACTTGGCAAAAGAATCACTTGAAATTGCTTATTTGTGATATTTTTTTCTCTCTCGTCTTAATTTCAATGTTTCTGTTTAGTTATATTATGCTTATTGACGATCAATTGTCAATAGTGATTATTTTTTGCAGCACATGTTTACATTTACACGGTTTCCTCTCCTGACGGATCTGATTTTCATTTACATGACCAGCAATTCTCTTATGTACTAGTTTTATGCAATAAAATGCTAAATCTAAGCAATGCCTAATAGAATACATCTTGTTTCAATTAGTTTACATAATTTAAACATAATTTTTTTATGACAGATATTAAAAAGTTATATACCTTGTTGTCTTATTCTTATGTTGTTAGGAATGAATAAAATATTTAAAAAAAAAAAAAAAAGAAAAAGTTGAATGTTTTAAATTTTTTTGTATTGTTTCACTCGGAGTTTAGCTTGATGATTTTCATATTTTAATTGTGATGAGTGATATAGGTAGATGATGTTTGATAGTTTTACAATTATGAAATTAAGCAGGTTTTATAATGGGCTAACATTTTTGTATTATATTTGGATATCAACCATTACTCTTATGAAAAGATTTTTTTTCTTTTTTTTTTCTTTTTTAAGATGTATGGTATATTTTTTACTTTTTTTTTTTTAAATATTATTCATTTCTAATAAAATGTTAATAGACAATTTGTGTACTTATGACCGTTATTAAAAAGTTTCACCTAACTGACTAAATGTTTGTTTCCCAGGTAATGGAGCTAAGAAATATGGGATTATTACTTAAACCCCTAATTTAGTCAAAAAAAGAAGAATAAAATTATATGTATAACTAATGGACTAATCCAAATACTAAAATTGAAATTTAAAATTTTAAATTCTGTCCAAAAAAAAATTTCAAATTTCCAATGTAATACTTGGATGTACACATTGGTAGTGTACATATATTACTCAAAATGAAAACACCCTCAAGTACCAAGAATTATGCAAAACCCCCGCTGCCTATCAAATGTCAAAAACAGGTAGGGCAAAACTATCACAATAGTTTTTTTAAATTAATAATAATAAAGATCCAAAATGTTAAAATATAATATAAAAAAATATTCGTTAAAAAAAAAAAAAAAAAACCTTAATCTAACTGTAAACATGCCATTCACCGCAACCAAAAGCTAGCAATCCCCTCCACTCAGGTTTGGGGTTCAAGTTTTGGGTTTAGGTGGTGGTGGGCATTAAGGTCTTTACCCATATTCTTTTGAAACTAATGAAAGTGACAAACAACGAGGGTTTTTTTTTATAATTCCTGTATTTGAGGGGTTTTACATATTTGACCATATCTCAGAGGTTAAATAATACTTAAGAAATATACTCCAAACCTAATTATGTACTCCAAACTTTGAGGACGAAAATACAAAATACCCCCACAAACTATATGGCTCCATTTGGTTGGTTTTAGGAATACTATTATTAGTATTCCCAAAAAGGTTAAACAGTAAAATACCAAAAACTCAAAAATTATTTAACTTTTTTTAAACCCTTAAATTTATTAATTAATTAAATACCCCTAAATATTTTTAAAAATTACAAAAACACCCAACAATCCACATTTATTAGATTCCGGCCACCACTGTCGAAAAATGGTCGAAATCTGGTAGGATGGCGCACTACCGGCTGAATCTGGCCGGTAGTGCGCCGATCTAGCCTTTTCCGACCAGTCCATGTGGATCTGGCTGAAAAAGGCCAGATCTTTGCCCGTAACCAATCAGGAACGATGACCAACAAACGGTTGTCGTTGACCATCAAGACGACCGTTTGTTGGCCGTCGTTGATGAGCAAATACGGCAGATCTACTGTGGATCTAGCCGAAAAGGCCATATCGACGCACGACCGGCAAAATCCAGTCGGTCATGAGTCGATACGACGACTTGGCTACCCTTAACGGTGGTGGCGGCCTGCTGTCGTATTTGAGGTGTGGTTGGAGGTGTTTTTGTTAACTTTTAATATTTTATTATGGGAGTTTTTGTAAATAAACAAACATAGAGAGTATTTTATAGTTTGTAATCTTACCTCGTAATACCTATCAAATTCAATTTTTTTTAATTTTTTTCAGAAAACTTTTCCCAAAAACGCAAAAAGTGTACCAAACGGGCCATGATTTCTGTTCAGTATCTTAACTTGGACCGAGGGTTGTTATAAGTGGGGCTTCGACTCTGATCAATGGGCCCTAATAGAGCCTAATTTGTGGCCCAACTGCAATGCCCTTCTCTTCCTCGTCCCACTTCACAAAAACAAATAAAAAGCTTCCAACTTTCTCACTGGAAAACAAATCAAATCGCATAATCAATTCGGTTCAAGAAGCTTACAGTTGATGAGCATCTGGGCATCTCAGTGAAACGAAATTGAGCATAAAAATGGCAGAAGTAGTTAAAAAATTCTTCATTGCATCGATGTTCATGTGGATATCTCCTCTCGCGATCTTATTTGGTTTTAGTCATAATTTACTTCCTGGTAACATCATCTCATCTAATTATCTTCTTTTATATTATGTTTTTTGAATTTTGTAGGAAATTTTGGTGATTTAGATCGCACTTTGCAAGCTCTGTTTTTCTAATTTGTTTATGGTTTTTTACTCTTAGTTAAGCTTTGCTCTGAAAATTTATTATAAAATCGTCTGGGTATAGCTAAAATCTATTTTTTTTATATGGGGAATTAGATTGATTAACATCCAAATTGATCAACTTGTTTGGGGAGTCTCCGAAACTTAACACCAATTTAAGGAATGGGATTTTGATATAGCTCTATTCATTCAGCTAATTAGTTGAGGCATAGATTTTCTTGGAACCGTTAGATAGTGATTATAAATCTTTAAATCTAATGTTTTGGCTGTTTAATGAATTGCTTTATTAAGTATCTGAAAGTTTGGTGGCAGTAAGGTTGAAATCTTTGAGCCATGTTTGAGAAGACTATTACAGGGTGATATCTTTTGATGCAAACCTATAGGCAATTTGACAATATTCTTACCGTGAGGTTAATGCTTGTATTGCAGATTGCTGTTCTCTTCATTCTCGATTGCTTCTTTATGTCGAGATATAGTGATTGATAGGAAGAGAAATTTTGTTGCCATGAAATTTCGGGATAGGTGATTAGGACCAGCTTCAGTCTTTTTGTTCTGTATTTTAGTAATTGGTATTGTTCTATGTGAGCTTGTAGAGGAAGTAATGGATAAACTTATCTCTGATAAATAAGATTTTAACAACATGGTTCTTTTTACATAAACTTAAATGCCATTTCCTGGTTTGAGTGTATGATACAGTCTATATTGAGGGACAATGTCAAGCCATCAATGTGCAGAAAAAGTACTTAAGATTTCTTCTGTAAGTCTATTAGTTTCTTCGCCTCCGTATGTAAATATGTATGATATATATTTTATTTATTACAGATATCTGTGAGTTAACATCTTAATGGAATTAGAGATACTGCGTAGAAAACTGAAGCAGGAAAGAAAGGCGGAGAAATGGAAAACCAAAAGAATGTAATCACTGCTGTTTACACTTGATCTGATTCTATCATAATTTTTCTTCTGTGTGTGTGAGCCATGCTAAGTTTTTATGTTGTGATAAGATCTGTCTAAGAATGTTGCTAAGTTTCTTCATAAAATACTTGCTTGCTGAAGCATCATTCGTTTCTGCAGGTTCAGCCCATTTGTCTCCTTACAGTTACAGCATGACACTGTTGAGTGGATTAATTACTTGCTGTTATATCGGTCAATATTTTATTGCGTTCTATATTTTATTGGCAATTAAGGAACTGGGCAAACACAACCAGATCCTGCATTCTCGCCAAGGCCAAAGCTAGACTAAAAAGGAATTTTCATCAAGAGTGATCTAATTGTACAAGATCAAACCAACACAACAAGAGCAACAATGCATAGTAATGTGAGATGGAAACCGAGTTTAGCATCACTTTATCATTTCACGTTTATCTACATTGGCATTCATAATCATGTTCTTGACTGTCTTGCTATTTCCTTTAGTGCTCTACAAGTGTCGCTCTACGTAGAGAACGATGATGCCATAGCATAAGCTAGACTATCATCAATAATGAATTCGTTCATTGGAAACTTTTCGGGTGATTAAGGTTTTGTGTTATAGCGAAATTGGAGGGAGAAGGTTGAGTTTATGAAGAAATGTAGACAAGAAATAGACTTGGGGGTTTACTGGGGGAGTATGATATTACGTATGAATTTAACAGACGTTTGTTTTAATCAGATTTATTTGTCATGATAAAAATTTGTCGATTCCAAGGGTGGTACTTGACTCTGGATTCCAAATCTTGAGTGTTACTCAAGTTGCAGGTCCACTCAACGATCCGAATTGTATCACCTGGCTAAATTGGTGGACTGAAGTAAAAATTTGTTTTTGATTGCTACACTGTATCATTCAAACACAAGGATAGCGCGGATTATTTAAAGGTTTTTAAGCTTGACGAAGGGAGATCTAAGGTGAAATTCGGGCCATCTCTGCACTAATAAGTGACGGTTGCCAAATGCCAATGCATTTCAATTTAGGTAAGTTATCTATTCAATTTGGTGACTTTATAAATGGAAGATACCAGACTGATCCTCGTACAATCTGTTGTTGAGAATTGGCCAACAAATAAATCAGAAAACCATTTAACAACAAAGAAAAATAGACCAATTCTTCAAAACATCTTGCCCTGGTTTTTTTACCCATTAATCGCATATAACAAGTCCATATTTAAGCCAATGAGATTGGTGCATTGGACACCAGTTATATTTATGTTGCATGTAACAAGTCAATATTATTTTTCTTCCTCTGTTTTTACTCTGAAATTCTCCTGTTTCTCATGCTTCAGCGCCAGACCATTGTTGTTCGTCACCGATGTTAGGACTAAAGGCTGGTCGGCTAGTTAAATGGCATCTCGTCCCAACTGGTACCATGTCGCTGACTCTCAATTCCAACGACTCTGCTAGTTTTTTATTTTTTTTTTTTTTTTTTTTTGACTTGATTATCGGTTTATGAGTTTTTATGTCTTTTAATTTATGTAATCTTAGTAAGTTGTGAAAAAAAGACTTCCAAATTGATAATATATAAATCTTTTGTAATGTTACGTTATGGAGATGGTGATTTCATCTGAGGATAGAGTGAGTAAAGCGTACCTTAACTTATATACGGATGGATGTTCATTCTGAGTGATAGTTTCGGAAATTTTAGAGATAGTTTATGAAATCATATAACTTAATAATAGAGAGCAATTAGAATTCTTAATTTTAGTGTTTAATGACTTCTTTAATTATTTAGATATATAGATTTATGTTTATTTGGGTTGGTGGGTTTGGGAAATTTTGAATGATTTGACTTTGGAAAATGCCTTTCATTTTTCACTCACTTTCTCGGAAAATTTGTTGGAAAGTAAAAGAAAAAGAAAATTGATTTGAGATTGACTGAGTCAATGCTGAGGTGGCTGAATGATTACAAGTTTAGTGTGCCCTTTATTACTTTAATCATATCATTCCTCTAATACTTTATCAACAAATAAAATATTATTTATTACTCATAGATTGAGTTTATATTCACAAACAATGGAATATTTAGATTTCGAGGGCATTAGACGATTATTGATCATTATTTCATATTTTCAGTTTCAAATTCAGGACTCGAGAAATAAGTCTATATATATATATTATATATATATATATATATAATATTTTTTTTTTCAATTTCAAACTGATTCGCAAAGTAGGTTCAAGAATTTCAAGAAAGATAAATTTATTTTTCTGATAAAGAGAAATTTGTTATTAGGTTAGAGAAGATTCATGAAAGTTTGCCAACTTTTTTAAGACAAAAACAGAGGAAAATCACAAGAAAATTTGGTGGGGTTTCTTGTAAGCTCCAACTGAATTTGGCTGAAATTTCATGAAGTTTTTCACTTATGGGTTTAAGTTAGTCAAAATTTGAAATTTCAATAAAGTATTGAGATGAAGTTACATAGAAGTTAAGCAAAAGTGAAAAATAAATAATTTAGCTTTGGGAAAGGAAAATGGGAGGATTTTTGTTTAAAAAATGGGAAACTTAAGGCTCTGTTTGATACACTTTTCTAAATAGTATTCTATTCTGAATAGGTTATAATAAGATTTAATCAAACAGAGACTTCTAAGAATGTGTTTGATACATTTTTTAAAAACATTTTATGAAAATATTTAGATTATTTTAACCTTGTACATTTGTTAATTAAGATAAACACCCATTCACAATAAAAGTTTATAAATTAACAAAAATACCTCCATCCACCTAACTAATTGCTGGCAACCGGTCACCACCATCGGACGGTGGCTAAAAGTCGCTAGAATGGTGCCTAACTAGCCAAATCTAGCCGTTCGTGCGCTGATTTGGCTGGAAACAATCAAATATATGGCCAAAAATCTAGCCGTTGATGCTGACCATATCTTGACCATCATTGATGGTCAAATGACAACTAGAGATCCAACCATCAACAACAGCCAAGATATAGATGGATTAGGATTAGATTTTCAACAATATTAAAAAAAATACGTTTTTCATTTTTTTAGGATATGATAGTAAAATAGAATAGGGTTGAGAAGATCAACTGGGGGGGATAGGGGGAGGCAGATTTAATTCTTAATATCTATAATAATACTGTATTAATACAAGCATATATCATCAAAATAATTAAGGCAAAAATACATTTTCCCATCCCTAGTTTTGCCAGAACAATACTTTCCCACTCAATATGATTTTCCATTCGTTAAAGTAAGTAATTTACGACAAAGGGGCAATATGATCATTTTGCTTGCTTTCTCTGTAAGCTTTAGCTAAGCACCGGCCACATGTACTTTTACTTAAAGCACAATAATAATAATAATAATAATAATAAATACAAGAACTAAAAAATTGAAAAAAATATGAACTAAAATAAAAAAAAATTTAAAAAAAAATTAAAAAAAAAAAAAAGTTATTCTGTTTGAAATGAGAGGTCCTTTATTCTGTTTGGTGTATTTAATTAAGTTGTGTTCGTAAAATAAAGAGGTGGTAGAAATGTATAAGGAAAAATTACGCAATAATCGATAGAGGAGTGAGATCACTCAGGCAACGTCAACTGCCACATTAATCTATAATTTATTTTAATATTTTGTTAAGAGTAAGATAAGGGCATGAAAAATAATAGGGACATCGGGGAGTAATACACCGACTATGTACACTGAATGACATAGTATAATCATGATCGTTGATTAATTATAATTTAATATTAATCGATGATCAAGATTACGTCATATTATTCGGTACATAAATTCGGTATACTATTCTTGATCCCTATAGCATTACTGGCATATATTATGTGGGTCTAAGTCGCCTTGAAAATCATTTTGGAAGACTCAATTATTGATGCTCAGTTTTCTATAGGAATTGTTTTTATTGATGCTAAGAGCTCTCATTTTTCAACATGGTAGCCCCTAGGGCCTTGTCGGTGGTTGTCACAACAAAAAAAAAAAAAAAGGAAATTATAAAACGTGTATCACACCTTAGATTAGAGTTGACAGTGGACCGACCTAGGGCACGACACAATAGGTCATTTATTCTTTTTGATGTATTTAATTAAGTTGTGTTCATAAAATAAAGAAGTGGTAGAAAAGTATAAGAAAAACTTAGGTGATAACCGATAGAGGAGTGAGATCACTCAGGCGACGTCAGCTGTCACATTAATCTATAATATATTAATATTTTGTCAAGAGTAAGATAAGGGCATATATTATGTGGGTCTAAGTCGCCTTGAAATTCCAAAATTGATTTTTCAACATGGTGGCCCCGGGCCCTAGTGCCTTGTCGGTGAATGTAACAAGAAAAGGAAATTCTAAATCCTGACGGTAAAAACGTGTACCACACCTCAGATAAATACATGACACAGAGAGGTGATAAGAGTTAACGTTAATAAGGCAACCGAGGTAGATAAAATATGGTGAGTGGTGTTTTTTTTTTTTTTTTTTTTTTGCAACTAAATAAAAGATATAAAATTTGGTAACAAAAACTGTTAGACTTGATAAAAGTACTGAGCATTACAATTTTGTGTTGATATATTTAAGTATTTTTTGGGTGAACTTTTAAAATACAAGGGACTATATTGATATTCTTTTGTGTGTGTAATGAACGAGTCCTTTCGAAATTTCATCCACCATTTTGTCAGAAAGTCTTTTCAAAAGAGTCTAAAGGGTCTCAGAAAGGCATGTTGTCAGGATCTTATCTAACCCTTTTTTAATTTCTGTTTTTTTAGTCATTTGTTTATATATAATATATATATATATATATATATATATATATGTGTGTGTGTGTGTGTGTGCGCGCGCGCGCGCGCTCGCTTATGCAGGCGCGTGTGTATTCCCAACTTTTACTTTATATAATTGATGTATTTTCTTTTTGTCATTCATAAAGCCATGAATTTAGTTTACGAGCCTAAATTAAGGCCTGTGCATTACGCGGATATGTTTATAGAATTGTATTTTAAATATTGTTATTTGTCGATAACATATTGTTGTTTATGAACTGTTATTGAAAATAATGTGATAGTACTTATATGAATATGAACTGTTTATATTTAAGTTAATTTACTATTGAATTAATAATTAAAACAATAAATAATAAAGAAATATTACATGTGTGAAATATATATTTAAATAATTTGATATATGTTAGACAGGATGGAATGTATACTAAATTAATCCAAATAAATAATATTAAATATATACCAATTTAAAATAAGTATAAAATCAAAATGGAATGACATTACAAATATTTTAATTCATTAAATAACATGAGTAATATTATTTTGTAGCCAACCCGTTTTGATATTGGGTTAACAAATTTCTAGGGGGCTTTTTTTTCTTTCCTTTTATACCATTTCTCCCAAATTCCTTCACAAATTTCTCTCCTCCTCCACTTCACTAATTTTCTATTTCTTTATCTTCTCTTCTCTTCATTCTTCCTTCACTATCACTGCCAGTCTCATTGTTTGCGAGAATAAGATTCTTTCAGCTTTGTCTTCTGGTGCTGTGATGATTCTTTCGAAAATGCTTGCAGTGTTTGTTCGGAGCCTTTCTCATATTTTGTTTAGTTTTTTTCTAACAATTTCAGTTCTTTGTTTGTGAAATTCATTCTTCAACTATGTTTATTTAATGAGAATGCAAAACATTTGTATTAATGTGAATATGAAGGGACAAACATGAATATATAGATCCTCTTATTTGAATAAATAAAGTTTTAAGTAGACCCTCAATTATTATTGACTTATTTAGATAAATGGTTCAGCAGTAAGGCATATTCCATATCAAAGGTAACATATAACATATCAAATTAAACCACTGTCTGTCTAGTTTCCAATGCTTCAATTTGTTCACTGATTGGACTTTTATTGAGCAAGTTATGACCAATTTACTACTGAATGTTCAATGGAAACCGAGAAACTGAGGAAAGCAAAACTTATGCAGATAAATGGTTCAGTAGCAAGGTAGATTCCATATCAAAGGTAGCAAATAGTATATCAAATTAGAGTCTTGTCTATCTAGTTTCCAACGCTTCAATCCCTTCTTCAATTTGACTTTTATTGAGCAAGTTATGACCAATTTACTACTAACTGTTCAATGGAAATCGAAAAACAGAGGAAAACATCATGTTTGTGTATTTTGGTAATAGAAACATCCTCAGCTTGATTCCATTCCAATACATAAATCTTTTCCCTATAAACAACAATAACAAAAATTAATTGATTTTCATCATTATAAAGAGATATGCGTACCGAATTATTGAAACCAATCATATTGTTGAAACCAAGTAACATAATGCGGCAATAGCTGACCGATGATGTCATGGTGGAATGAGAATGTGAAACATTTGTATTTATGTGAATATGAAGGGACAAACACGAATTTATAGATCTTCTTATTTGACTAAACAAAGCTTTAAGTAGACCATCAATTATTATTAACTTATTCAGATAAATGGTTTGACAGTAAGGCATATTCCATATCAAAGGCAGCATCTCTGTCTAGTTTCCAATGCTTCAATCTCTTCATCAATTGGACTTTTATTGAGCAAGTTATGACCAATTTACTACTGACTGTTCAATGGAAACTGAGAAACAGAGGAAAGCAAAAATTATTTAGATAAATGGTTTGGCAACAAGGCATATAATATATCAAATTAAATTCATATCTATCTAGTTTCCAATACTTCAATTTGTTCATCAATTGAACTTTTATTGAGCAGGTCATGGCTAATTTACTACTGACTGTTCAATAGAAACCAAGAAACGGGTCATATCTTTTCGACCAGAATGCGAAGGGTCTACAATTATTCAAATTTAGCATATAATATATCAAATTAAATCCTTGTCTGTCTAGTTTCCAATGCTTCAATTCTTTCATCAATTGGACTTTTATTGAACAAGTTATGATCAATTTATTATTGACTGTTTAGTGGAAACCGAGAAACAATGGAAAGTGAAATGTTTGTGTCATTTAATGTGTAAAACGTTAATTGTGTGTCTTTTGGTGTGTAAAACATCCAGTGGAAGTGGATAGCATCAGATGTTCTTAAATTTGACTCTTGATTTTCTTTTTGAGTAGTAATATGTCTCATTAATACTAACAAATATCAAACACCAATTACATTAAGCCACACACATCCACATATCTGATATCATCACCAATTATATGCAGTCAAATATACTTATCCCATATCATCACCAATTAAATGCAACCACGTGTCGAACAATCATCCAATATGTCAAAATCCACCAATTTTAGAGTTTTAAAAATCATTTATGATAATCAAATAGGCCATGCTTCAGGATTATATAAATATATAGATTAATTTTAAAAATGTGATAAAAGAGTAAAAAGAAAATAAATATAGTTTCATTCAAGTAATCCAAATAATATTTATCTCCAAAAATGAAATAAAATACCATAGATCATTTGAACTTGATCTCAAAAATCATCATCAATAATTATTAATAAATGTCCTTACACAATGAATGATTAAGCAGGGTCTTGATATTATATTATGACATCTTAACTGGAAAATATATAAATATATACATATATTAACTTAAATTTATTTTTTTACTTAAAATGGTGATTTAAAATTTAAGCTGCTAATTAGAAATAATTTGACGGTTGATGAATGTGAAGTTACAAGTAATTATTTAATGTGTCACTTCCTTACATTTTCAACCGTTGGATTATGATTTATCAATAGTTCTAAATCGGGGTCTTAAATTAAGTAAAAAATTTAAGTTATTATAAATCAACTTGATCACATGAAAGATAACATTCGTGCATCTTCATTATTTTTTTAAAAATAATAATAATATTTTATTTCACTAGTTAAAAATAACAGAGTTGCATATAATTCATTATTATTTATATTTATATTCAAGTGAAGCGAGCGAAATCACTACCATCAAAAATAAAATTGCAATTTTTTACCACTCGAATGCGTTTGCGTAGTCCATTAATACTGAAGTGGTTGACAACTCCATCATTCTCTCACTTGGCGAGTACATCACACAATGCAAGCCTACCTCATCACACACCATGTAAACTTTGCTAAGCTTACCGTCTTGGTCAGAAAATCTGCAACATTGACAAGTGTATCAACCTTCTCTAACAACACCAATTTTTCCTCCACCTTCTGCCTGATGAAATGGTATTGTATGTCAATGTGTTTTGATCGTGAATGAAAGACCGGATTCGTGGCTAAATAAATAGCCCCTTGATTGTCACACCATATCTTCCCAACATCAAGCTCGAAACCAAGTTCTAAACTCAATCTTCAAAGCCACATAGCTTCCTTGCCAGCATGTGTTAGTGCCACGTATTCTGCCTCAGTCGATGACAAAGCCGCAGTACTCTGTCTTTTGCTCATCCAACAAACAATGGCACCAAATAAAGAGAATACATATGTACTTGTAGAACGCATACTATCGAGATCACCTCCCCAATCAGCATACACAAGTCCTATTACATCTAGCTCATCCCCAATCGCCATGCCCCTATAACATAATGCTAAATTTGAGGTCCCATGTAGATATCTAAGAACCCTTTTTACAGCACTCCAATGCTTCTTGCTAGAATTAGACATAAATCGACTTAAAACTCCCACTGCTTGTGCAATATCAGGTCCCGTGCACACCATGGCATAATAAACCACCTACAACACTAGCATACGACATATGTGTCATTTCTTCATCATCTTCCTCAGACTTTGGACACTGATCAGTATACAATTTTTGCTCCCAAAGTAATAAGAGTCTTCACAGGTTTACAGTCTACCATGTTGAATTTCTTCAACAACTTCTCAATGTACTTTCTCTACCTTAATCATAATTTACAACTCTAATGATCTCTTGTAATTTGCATATCCAAAATGAAATTTGTAGCACTAAGAACTACTGAACTACACAACCAACAACCCTTGACAAAATTTATTAACTCTTTGCTATTCCCTATCAGTAACATATCATCCACACATAAGGTTAAAAAAAAAAAAAAAAAATTATCTAACCTTTTCACGTAGACACAATGATCCATGTTACTGTGACTGAAGCCATGTTGAAGAATACGTGAATTAAACTTTTGGTACCACAACCTTTGTGACTGTTTAAGCCCATATAGAGACTTCCTCAACCTACACACCAAGTCTTCCTTCCCTTTGCATACAAACCCCTCTGGTTGCCTCATGTCAATTTCCTCCTCCAAATTTCCATGTAAGAACACAACCTTTAGATCTAATTGCTCAATTTCAAGATTATATGCAGCACTATAGATAGAACATACCTGATTGATGTTAACTTGGCCATAGGTGAGAAAATCTCACCATAATCAACACCCTTAATTTGTGAGAATCCCTTTGCAACAAGCCTCGCCTTATATTTGGCAATTGTTCCATCTACCCGCAGCTTTCTTTTGAACACCCACTTGCAACCAATTTGTTAAACCCTAAATATGGCTAATATTCCTAGAAGGGGGTGAATAGGAATCAATAAAAATATTTGTGGAATAAAAGTTAAAGCAAATGATGAGTTCATCAAAACAATGTTCAATGACTAAACTCACCAACCAAAGTATGATAGGGTTAAAGTTAATGCAAATGAGCAATAAATGAACTCAAAAGAGAACAGTAAATGAATTCAACTTGTAGGCAATAAATATGAACAGTGAATGCAAGAACAAGTGAAATAATGATGTTCAACCAACAACTATGCAATGAATGACAAAGAGTTGAGAGAGAGAGAGAGAGAGAGAGAGAGAGAGAGAGAAATGCTCAAGGATTTAGAGTGGTTCAGAGCTATATCCACAAGCCTCTTACACCCACTTCTTCAAGGCAACCTCCTTGAAGTCCCACTAGACTTGGGTTTCACCAATACAATAGTTTTCACAAGGATTTTCACCTCACACACTTAGATTTACAAGATTGCACCTAGTTTTATAGGATTTTATCACAGGCTTATACACACAATAAGAACAAGTGAACTCTCAAAGGTTTACAAAATGAGTACAAGTGAGAGTATATGATTTGGATCTTGGGCTGTAGGGATTGTATGATAATGTATTATGATTTACTATGACTATTCTCTCTCTCTTTTTCCCTAAAAAGGTCGATTTTTTATAACACTAAAAAGATTAGCCATTGCAGCATTTAATGTATGTAGTTCTGATAAAGTCTCCAGAACCTAGAAGAATAGTCATTTCATAATCGCAAATGGTCATTCTTGACACAACGATCATTTTTCTCAAATCTAGTTTAACTGGAACGATAATTCCACCATGCCATATGATCATGCAAAGACATTGCACAGTCATTCTACCACACAGAATGATCATATCCAGATGCTCTTCCAAATCTTCTTAAATTTCCAAAGGTGTGACGACCTCTTGGAATGATGTCATGCAAAACTCTTCAGATACGAATGGTCATTCCATCACCAGGAACAATTGTTCCAATTTTGAACCTTGAGTTTTGACTTTGACCTTTGAGATGAAGTAAAGAGCGCGAAGCGATCTGAATTTGAAATATCTTGACTTTTTGACTTAAGTGCACGGTCGTGCAGGCTGGTCGTGCGAGTGTAGTCTGGTCATGCGAGTGCCTCTCAATTTGGCAGAATGTTGAACGACCAAATGTTGTGTGACATTGCAAGACAACTTTCTCTTATGGCATGGTCGTGCCTTGCTTGGCACAGTCGTACCTACGTAGAAATTTGCTTATGCACGATCATACCACCTGATAAACCTGTTTTGGTTTGGTTATGACTAATGTCATACCTTAGCATATTATGGTTAGTGTTCAATCAACTTTTTGGATAGTTTTTGCACATCAAAACACATGATAGGTTAACAATCTCCCTCTTTTTGATTGATGATAAAACTAAACAAAAATTGAGTTTCAAATAAGCATAATAACATATATTGAACATTCATTCTTTATAAGCCAAACTTGAGAAGAGCTCCCCCTAAACTATTAACTCTTCTTCCAAATATGCATTTTCAAACATGAATTTTGAGCACAAATGCTCCCTTTCACCAAGCATATTCTCTCAATAAACTAACATTTCAATTTATAAATACAATTCACAACAATCAAGCAAAAAACAACTTCAATATACATTATCAACAACACTTCCATACCAACACACAATCTCAACACTTCAATAACACAACACAACTTAATTTCCATCTTCTCTCTCCCCCTTTTTGTCATCAATAAAAAAGATACAACATTATAACATCGAGGAAAAGAAATGAGTTAATAAACATTCATTTGCATTGATATATAACCGTGACGTCCACAAGTAAAGGTAGGTGTCCAAAAGACACAAATGTTCCCAATGTGCAAAGTAAATAAAGACTTAAACTAAAAAGGTTTTGAAAAAATAACAAAATGGGCTAATGATTTTGAGGTGAAGATGGTGGAGGGAATGGTGGAAGTTTATCCATCAACCAAGCTAGAGAATAGAGAGCCTTTTTTATTCCCTTGGTCCAGCTTCATTTTGTCCAGCTTTGGAATTTTCCTTCTTGGCAAGATTTCAGTAGGAGAATCAGAACTTTTTGAGCCATCTCTAGCTTCCTCTTCTTCTTCACTCTCCTCAATTTTTATTTTTCCTTTGTCAGTAGCCAATATCCATTTGTCTTTGCCAACTAACTGTACCATGTGCATCTTCTGCAACACAAGATAAATGAGATGAGAGGAACCAAACTCTACTTTCCTAGTAGCGTCCTCTTTAGTAAGCTCAAATTCAGCTTGGAGTAGATGAAAGTTATGAACATGCCAAACTAAATTTCTCCAAAGTCCTTACGGATCTCTTCTAACCTCTTAATCAACAAAGTGTAACGCCCCACTTGAGGTACGTAGCTAAGTTATAGTGTATTGCTTGAATGTTTATTGTTTTGCTCTCATTTGGGTTAATATATTGTTAATATTGGTTGGTTGGCCCTTAGTTGAATTTTTGTTAAAGTTATTTTGAGAAAAATGTGAAGAAAATCCCTTAAACTTTCATCAGGGGTAAAATGGTCTTTTCACTCAAAATTAGTTGAAATTGTGGGGAGTGAAAAGAGATAGAATTTCATAGAGAATGCATTAAAAATGAGGGCATTATTGTAATTGAATAAGGGACATAGATAAAATTTCTAAGAAAGAGCAAGGGCAAAATGGGAAAGTGTGGTTATAAATTAAAGTGTTAAGGGTTTGAAACCCTTATTTTCTTCATTCCACCGCCACACTCCTCCCCCATTTTCTCTCAAATTGTCATTCAATCCTCCAAGGATTTTGAGGGCTTTTAAATGGTTTTTCATAGGGTTTTGATTCTAGGCATTAAAAGGTAAGGATTCATGCTCTTTATCTATGATTTATTTGTGTAAAGGTTGAGTTCTTATGAAGTTTATGCTTAGGGTTAAGAGAAGATTGGAATCCAACAAGAATAGAGAGCTTAGGAGAGACTACTCAAGCACAAGGTAAGTAAATTCCACTCAAAATCCAATTCAAGCTAAAATTTAAGAATTCAAGTGAGTAGAGATTTCTTTTAAATATGCATATGTTTTGATTATTGAGAAATTGAGATGAGATTGATGATGAATTATGCTTGTTGTTGGATATATTTGAATATGAGAAGTATATGTGATGATTTGATGATGGGTTGAAATTGGAAGAATTGGAGAAATTTTTGTGGAGTGTGTTTGCCATGTAGGTATGTGATGCTACAAGAGAGTTTTTCTCTCATTTTGGATGGTTTGAGAAATAAATAGAATGATAATTGAATTAGGGTTTGTTTATGCACAACTAATGTTTGATGAAATGCTTAAGTGAAAACTGTCCTGTCATAGCGGTGACTTTCTGAGTGATTTTTGGGCATTTTATAGATTGAACTGGGTTGAGACCAAAACGTAAAAGTTGTAGCCCTGTCTCTAAGGTTTAAACAAGACCAAAATCGTAGCAATCTGATTTGTATAACTCAAGTTATGCCTTCTTGAGTGTGACCTGTGCAAAATGACTATCTTGATGCAATATTGCATTTGTGCATTTCATAAGTGCATTAAGTAAGAAAATTTAAGCATGAATCATCCTTATGCATTAATTGTACATTGAGAAGTAGTTTGAGAAAGAGTAGAGAACTTTGTGAATGGGCTACTCTAAAAGTAAAGAGAATGAGAAAAATCTAAGAATGGGTTAGTGCTTTGTGAACTCCACCCGGAAGTTATGAAGAATGGGTTGGTGCTTAGTAAACTCCACCCGGAAGTCACGAACAGTGGGTTGGTGCTTTGTGAACTCCACCTGGCCGTGCCTCCGATAAGATGAGACCGTGACATTCAAGTGAGGAAGAATGAGAAAATATGAGAAAAAATAGAGGAAGAGAATGAGTAGAAGTCACGAAGAGTGGGTGGGTGCTTTGTGATCTCCACTCAGCCGTGCCTCCGGTAAGATGAGGCCATGACATACAATAGAAAGTTAATAGAAAATATCTATGTGAAAGAGAAACAGAAAGAGAAAATAAATGAGATGAGAAGAGTGTAAGGAAAGAATTAAGAGAAAGAGTTACGGGGACAGACTAGTAGAGGATTTACTTACTGAGCATTAATTTGTGGTCACCCCGTTGTTTCTCTTTGTATTTGCAGGATCTAGGTAAGGACGCGGTCGGATGGGCGTCGGCAAGCAAGGAGCAATAGCTACACTGTCCACTGTTTTTGATAACTTTTACAAATGATACCTTACTTTGTATAAAGAATGATTAAATGTATTAAAAGAAAATTTTGGGGCCCATTTACTTTTGCTAATATAAATGTGTTTTACTTGATGTATTTCTCTGAGTATCCTACTATGAAGCAATTATTACACAAAGCAAGAATGTTGATTTGTTTTTTAGCCACAACAGCTTCCAAAATTAGAACATCTCTTTTGGTAACTTGGGTGTTTGTTCTCTTTCTAACAATGACTGAGTAGAATATGAACCTATGAAATATTCTCATTGAGGGGTTCATTATCTTGGTGGATTTGGATAGATGGGGGTTAAACTTTTCTACCTCAAAGATCGTTTTCCAAGCCTTGTTGATGTCCCAATTACTAGGAGGATGAATTACTCCTTTCGCACTACAGCCCAACCACTCTCCAAGTAATGCAGGAGTCACTTTAAACTCCACATTTTTCAACCTAAAGAACATGGTGTATGGAGCGTTTTCACCATCAAATGCCTTAATGATCTCAAGACTACTATTGAACTCATACACAAGATGCTCATAAGCGTCCATTTTTATCCATATCAGCTTATAAAACTTCAAATTTGCTACCCATTCAGTAATAAGGCTCAGTCAATTCTAAACTAGTCAATATTTTCCTTTCAAAGGCACCTCCAAGAAACATACCTTGCTGTTCCGTAGCTTGAAACCTTCTTTTATGCTCTGAATCTTTGAAGATAATCCCATTTAGACCATTTAGATCTTTTATCAAAGACACATTGCTTCTTCTGGCTATCCTTCTTGCTCTTCTCATGGTGTTTGGGTGATTTGAGGTATTTGGGATGTATATGGAATGAATTTGAAGTGAAATTTTTTGAGTAGTGTAGAGAGTTTTTGAAATTCTTTTTTGGAATCGATGAAAAAAGGAACCAAAATTTATATAGAAAACATGAGGCACGATCGTGCGGCAGTTGAGCACAATCATTCCACTAATGTTTTATATTAGGGTTAAGGCAACTTAACTCAATACACGGTCATTTGTGATAACCAGCACAAACATGCGTTGGTTTTTACAAACTAATTTAAAAGCATTCAACATGTATGATTGTTCTATTGAAAGGCATGATCGTTCCAAAATAGGCAATTTGAAAAAAAAATTACTCTAATTTGCACAGTGATCAAAACATCATCAACAACCAATGTTTTTGATATTCCAATCACTTAGGGAGTTTCCATATTTGAGAAAAAGTGTCAAGTTTGATATCAACCACAAGATTGTATCATTTTGACTTTTCTTCAATCAAAACACCCATTCCATCATACAAGCAAATAATTATCAATCAATGTGTCTCTCATATGTTAAAATTACAAAACAAGTCTTACATATGAACTGAATATGTTCTCCATCTTTGTGAGAAGACTTGCCACTTAGTGATTCTTAAGTCCATTATCTAATGTACATTATTGGTCCCCTGTGGAGAAACATGTATAGATTTCTCTGTATAGGTCGTTGCAAAAGTAGATGTTAGAGTACCCAACTCATAATCCCAACCCTTTTATCTTTGCAATCCGATGGATCAAATCACTATAGGGTTATGTAAGAGTAATTGTATTTTGACTTATGCTAAGACAATCACACAATCAATGTATAAAGCATGTTATCACAATCAACTCAAATGCATTCTCAATATGCACATAAAACACATTATCTCAATCAATTTCACATGTAAAGCAATCACATAAGACAATGAGTCATACCTGGTTCGCATCTATCATTCCAAGCTTCTTTCGAATAGTGTACAATTTTTCTTTACAAAGTGGCTTAGTGAAAACATCAGCCAATTTTGATTAGTATCAACAAATTCAAGCACAATATCACCTTTGCTGATGTGATCATGTAGGAAATGATGTCTAATGTCTATATGCTTTGTTCTAGAATGATGTCCAAGATTTTTAGGCAAATTTATAGAACTTTTATTATCACAATGAATATGAATGTTATGCATTTTGCAACAAAAATATTCAAGTTGTTGCTTCATCCATAGACGTTGTGCACAACAACTAGCCACTAACATGAACTCAGCTTCCTTAGTCGAAGTAGCAACTAAGTTTTGTTTCCTTGAAAACCATGAAACTAGCATGCTTCCTAAGAATTGACAGGTTCCACTAGTGCTCTTCCTATCTATCCTACATCCTCCAAAATCAGGATCTAAATATCCTATAAAACTAAAATATGATCCTTTAGGATACCATAAACCAATATTTGGAGTTCCTTTCAAGTACCTAAGAATTCATTTGATAGCATTCAAATGATATTCCTTAGGACATGATTGGAAACGTGCACACATGTATACACTAAACAAAATGTTTGGCCTAGATGCAGTTAAATACAAAAGTGCACCTATCATGCCTCTATAAAGCTTAGTATCAACACTAGGAGTGAGCATGAAAATAGGTTCTACCCGGAACCGGTTGGTACCTGTGGTCTTGGTTTCGAGTAGGAACCGAAACTAGCCCTCATAGGGTAGGTTTCGGTTCTAAAAAATAGGAATTGGGACCCCTTGGTTTCGGTTCCTTCGTTCCGGCCAGGAACCGGGAACCAGAACCAAAACAAGAATAGGGTACCTTGCTAGGAACAGGTAACAGGGTACCCTGCAAGGAACCGGTAACAGGGTACCTTGCAAGGAACCAGGGTTTATACATAACTAGTATACAACATTGGGGGGTTTTAATAAATTTTACCACTAGACTATATTAACTAGTGAACATTTTGGATTTTGGATATGAAGAAGCTATGAATAATTTTAATATATAATCTTACACTATATATTAAAAGTAAGACTATATATTAAAATTATTTGAAATATTGAAATTAATTAATAAGGAAAAATTTATATTGTTATAGAATATTTAAACAAATAGGGGTGTATTTGTAAATTTTACATTTTTTTTGGTCATTTTGTAAAGTTACAATCACTAATGATAATTATCTAGGGTACCCGGAACCAGAAGCAGAACCTGTGATTATTTAGGGTACCCGGAACCGGAATCAAAACCTATGATTGTCCAAGGTACCCAGAACCAGAACTTGTGATTATCCAGGGTAGCCAGAAGCAGAACTAGAACGTATTTCATAGGTTCTGGTTCCAACAATTGAGGAACCAGAATTGGTCGGTTTCGGTTTTGATTCCTAATTTCAGGAACCGACCGGTTCCAGTTCTGGTTCTGATTCTGATTTCGATTCCTCCAAAAATCCCAAGGTACCCGAACCTAACCACCCCTAATCAACACTTTTACCTCCATCATCGGCTTCCAATTTGAGTGATGTGCTCATGGGAGTAGGTTGATCTTTTGCCTCATTCATTTTGAATCGCTTGATGAATGTACTTGGATTGATTCAACAAAATCCCTTCCTTTTGTTGCTTGATTTGTAATATGAGAAAGTAGTTAAGTTCTCCCATCATGCTTATCTCGAATTCACCTTGCATCATCTTTGAAAATTCTTTACAAAGGATTTAATTAGTAGCACCAAAGATGATATCATAAACATATATTTGAACTACCAAGATGTCATGTTTATGCTTTCTAGGAAACAAGGTAGTATCCACCTTTCCTTTTGAAAAACCATTTTGAACAAGAAAACTACTCAATCTATCATACCAAGCTCTAGGAGCTTGCTTTAAACCATAGAGTGCTCTTGAGAGTTCAAAAACATGTTTGGGAAAATCAAGGTTTTCAAATCCAAGTGGTTGTTTCACATAAACCTCTACTTGAATGAACCCATTTAGAAATGCACTTTTAACATCCATTTGAAACTGTTTGAAGTTTAAATGGCATGCATAAGCAAGTAACATTCTAATTGTTTATAATCTAGCAATGGGAGCATAGATTTCATCGAAATCAATACCTTCATTTTGAGAGTAGCCGTGGGTAACTAACCTTGCTTTGTTTCTTACCACAATACCTTGCTCATCCATCCTGTTCCAGAATCACGTTTGGTGCCAATGATTGGATGATCTTTAGGCCTTGCTACAAGCCCCCATACATTGCTTCTCTCAAATTGATTTAGCTCCTCTTGCATTGCTTAAACCCAACTTTCATCACTAAGTGCTTCATCCACTTTCTTAGGTTCAACTTAAGACAAGAATGCTACGAATTGGCATGCATTCCTCATTGATGCCCTTGTTCTTACTCCTTGAGTAAGATATCCAATGATTTGTGCATCTTTCACTTCATCTCTCACTTTTAGAAAGGAGATCTCCCTTTGTTGTTCTTTGAGATTCCATGAAGGTGTTATCTTCATTTTCAACCTCTTCTTGATGTTCTTTTTCTTTTCTCGGATTTGATGGTGATGCTTCATCATTGATCTCTAGTTCTTTCATCATCTCGTCAATCTCTTCTTCATTATTATTTCTTGCATTCTTAGAAGAAGATTCATCAAATAACACATGTATAGATTCTTCAACTAAGAGAGTTATTTTGTTGAAGACCCTATACGCTTTTGAATGTGAAGAATAACCATGGAAAGTCGCTTCATCCGATCTAACATCGAACTTTCCAAGGTTGTCCTTACCATTATCAAGCACAAAACATTTACAACCAAAGGGATGATAATATGCAATATTTGGCTTTTTCCTTTAGAATAACTCATAGGGAGTTTTATTGAGGATTGGCCTAATCATAGCTTTATTAATGTTATGGCATGAAGTAGTAACCGCTTTGGCCCAAAAATATCTAGATATGGCATGCCCACACAACATGGTCCTAGCCATCTCTACTAAAACTCTATTTCTCCTTTCAACAACTCCATTTTGCTGAGGAGTCCTAGGTGCCGAGAAATTATGCTCAATACCATGCTCATTGCAATATGATTCAAACAATGAGGTTACAAATTCTTTTCCACGACCACTTCTAATGCATGTAGTTACATAGCCTAATTGGTTTTGTGATTTCCTAATCAATGGCAATAATGATTTGAATGCATCATGTTTGTGTGCAAGAAACAATATCCATGTGGAGAGTAATCATCAACAATCACAAATCAATAATGCTTACCTCTTAGACTAGTTATCCTTGTGGAACCACACAAATTCATATGCAACAATTGTAAAGGTCTAGAGGTTGAAACAATATTCTTGGATTTAAAACAAACTCTTGTTTGTTTGCCTTTAGCACATGCATCACAAATACGATCTGTTTTGAAAAAGAGCTTAGGCAAACCATGCGCTAAATCCTTTTTAGAAAGCTTTGCAATGATATCCATGCTTGCATGACCTAATCTTATATGCCAATGCCAACTATCTTCATCTTTTATAGACAAAAGACAAAGATCTTTGGATGTAATGTTATACAAATCAACAATGTAAACATTAGAGTGTCTATAACCTATGAATGCAATTCTATTTGTGCAAGAATCAACAACTTCACAACACATAGATTGAAAAACAATTTTAAAGCCTTTGTCAGTCAATTGACTAATGCTTAACAAGTTCTGCTTCAATCCATCAATAGGCAACACATCATGAATACTTGGAGACTTGTTACAGATAGAACCAATGCCAATGATCTTTCCTTTTGAGTTGTCACCAAAAGCGACATTTCCTCCATTCTTTGGCTTCAATGAGGTGAACAAGCTCTTATCTCACGGCATATGTCTTGAGCATCCACTATCAAGGAATCATTTGTTTTCTCCAAATTTCATTGCTTCAAGACATATCTACACAACAAAAATGTTCATGTACATTGTGGTACCCAAATGGTCTTGGGTCCATGGGAGTTGGTTTCAACCATTCCCTTAGGAATCCAAACCATTTTTATCACAAAAGGCTTGCCTTTCCTAACAGGACATTTGTGTGTGCTACAACCAACATACTTGCAAAAACCACATTTTCTAAAAGATGCTTTTGGTCTAATCCATGGTTCATGCTTTTTGTTAAAAGGTTTCTCATTTGAAAACATGTTATAGCCTAAACCTTCTTTGTTGGAAGCACATCTTTGTGAAGCAAGCATTTCACCAAGTCTTTTACTAACCAAAGAGAACTTACTTAAATTAAATCTCTTTTGTGTTGTCAAACTCATTTCTCAAATCAATGTTTTCTTTTTGCAAAACATCACAAACAATTTTATAATCATCAAATTCCATTTGCAAAATGATTTTATCACATGACACACAATAAATTTCATTTTTAAGCTCTTCAACATTACCCAAAAGTTGCTCATAATCAACTTTCATTATGCATGCTTGATTTTTCAAATTCTTCCATTAATGACCCAAATGCACTTTGCAATTCATCCAAAAGAATAGTGTTGAGAGTCTTTTGTCTTGGATTCGGAGTCTCCTTCCGAAACATCTTCTTTGGCCATCAAACAAAGGTTCGTTTACTCTTCATTTGACTAATTCTCATTGCTTGAGTCATGATTTCCACTCCATGTGGCGGCAAGAACCTTTTTTCTTGTAGAATTTTCCCTTCTTGTCCTTGTTCTTCCATTTGGCTTGAGGAAAATCTTGACAAATATGACCGAGTTTTTTACATTCATGGAAAATTATCTCCGATTTGCCTTATCATCTTCATTTCTTGGTTTAAATTGTTGGAATTGTTTTCCTTTAAACCTTTTGTTCCTTCTAAGAAACTTTGTGAATCTATTTGCTAAGAAGTTGATTTTATCTTCTTCCATAGAAGAATCATCACCTTCTTCTTCTTCATCCACAGTCTTGAGGGCAATCTTATTAGAGTTGGTGCCCTAGAGCCAATCAACTATTGTAATATTAACTCTTTGTAAGAATGTTTATTTATCAATAAAAATGCATTTTCTTTTATATCATATAATTCATAATAGTATTTCTTGATATATGTCCATAGGATGGTAGAATTGTGATGAAGGTATCTAGTGTTTCAAATCTCGATAGTGAGAACCCCATGATCACATATGGTAGCCATTCTAGAAATATCCGTAGCTCTAGTATTATTTTGACTAAAGGCACGAATGAAATGGTAAAGCTATCATAATGTTGAACAACCTTATCGAAAGGTAGTGATTGATCTCACTTGTCAAGGTTGTTTGGTGACAACCTAGTGCAATACATGAGTGCTTAATATAGGCAAGTTTACTAGACAAACCCACTAGAGGATTCCACATAGATGATAACTCCAATTTCCATGGAGCCTATGGGCCACAGACTTAGAAGACGGTTTAAGGATGATAAGATTTTGGAAGGGTATATTTGTCTTTTTAGATGAATAGGCATATTGATAATTTTGTCGTGTAATTAAATTTGCTGAGGTTGTAGCCTATGTCCACTTTCATTATTGGAGTAATTTAGCAAAATTATAAATTTACTTATTAGAATTAATATTAATATTTAGACTAATAAACAAATTGGGTTAATATGCAATTTCTACCTAAAGTTTGGGTTGATACTAAACTTGAGAGGTAGAAAGGATATTTGCCTTATTATATAAATAAAAGCAAAATTAAGTTTTAGTTTAATTCATTAGCTAAACCTAGCCGCCACACCACTTAGAGAAAAATAATTATTTTTCTCTCAACTCCCTCTTCCAATATTTGGCTATCATTGAAGCTAAAATCAATTCTAGCAAAAATTAATTTTGGTAATTGTTGTTTTGTCTTTGTGTGGACAATGTGAGTGTGGTTCTACATTGAATCGGTTTGCGAAATCAATTTTAGAGACATTGAAGGAGCCTCCAAATGAAGGTGTAAACGAATCCTTGTATGTATTTTGATTATGTAAATAAAATATTCAACTCCCGGATTCAGGGCTTTTAGGATTTAATGTGAATTATGTTGTTTCCATTGCCTTGTTATCACAAAAAAATCCTTACAAATCTCCCTCTTTGGTTTAGTCTCTTCCTCTCTTGGCTTTCTCTTCATCTCAAATGTCAATAAGCTACCAATTAGCTCATCCATTTTCATTTTGGTGAGATCTTTTGATTCTTCAATCGTGGTCACCTTCATTGTCCAACTTTCTGGCAATGAACGAAGGATCTTCTTTACAAGCTCAAGAGTCGCAAAACTCTTTCCAAGACCTTTGAGATCATTTATCAAGTTGGAGAATCTCTTGTACATGTCGGTGATGCTTTCTCCGGTCTTCATTTCAAACAACTCATAGTTGCAGAATAACATCTCAATCTTTGATTCCTTCATTGACTTGTTCCTTCGTGAGTGGTTCGAAGAATTTCCCAAGCATCTTTAGCCGTTTAACATGCCGAAACTCTTCCAAACTCTATAGAATCAAGAGAGCAAAACAAAATGTTAAGTGCTTTGTCATTTAAGGTCAATTTCTTTTCATCTTCAGTCATATAATGTTCTTCTTCTTTGGGAAGAACCATTGAGTCGTTCATGGGAACGAAGTTCCCTTGCTCAACTATTTTCCACAAGTTAGAGTCTATATATCTAATGAGGAGTCTCATTCTAATTCAACATTGTGTGTAGTTTGTACTACAAAACAATGGGGGTCTAGTGGTTCAACAACCCTCACCAAACAATGGTGTAGATGAACTAGCCATCTAGATCGATTGACTCTTGAAACTGTTAGGTTTTCAACACAAGAGCCCAAGCTTTGAAACCAATTATTAAACCTTAAATATGGCTAATATTCTTAGGGGGTAAATAGGAATCAATAAAAGTATTCGTGGAATGAAACTTATCAATAAAAGTTAAAGCAAATAATGAGCTTATCAAAACAAGGTTCAATGACTAATCTCAATAACCAAAGTATGATAGAGTTAAAGTTAATGCAAATGAGCAATAAATGAACTCAAAAGAGAACAATAAATGCATTCAACTTGTAGGCAATAAATATGAACAATGAATGCATGAACAGGTGAAATAAATTATATTCAACCAATAACTATGTAATGAATGATAAAGAGTTGAGAGAGAAAGAAATGCTCATCAAGGATTTATAGTGGTTCGAAGCTATATCCACAAGCCTCCTACATCCACTTCTTCAAGGAAACCTTCTTGAAGTTCCACTAATTTTGGATTTCACCAATACAATAGTTTTCACAAGGATTTTCACTTCACACACTTAGATTTACAGTAATGAACCTAGTTTTATAGGATTTCGCCACTAAGGAATGAATCAAAGTTGTTTGTGAATGATTGCCTCTTCAACAATAAGAACAAGTGAACTCTCAAAGGTTTACAAAATCAGTACAAGTAAGAGTGTTTGATTTGGATCTTGAGCTCTAGGGATTATATGAGAATGTATTCTGATTTAGTATGACTCTTCTCTCTCTCTTGCCTTAAAAACGTTGAGCTTTTATAACCCCAAAAAGATTAGCCACTATATTATTTAATGCAGTTCTGATAAATTCTACATAACCCAAAGGAACAGTCATCCCATAATAGCGAACAGTCGTTCTTGATACAACGGTCATTTTTCTCAGATCTAGGTTAACCAAAATAGTCATTTCACCATGTCATATGATCATGCAAGGACACTGAATGGTCATTTCACCACACGGAACAATTATGTCCAAATGCTCTTCCAAATCTTCTTAAATATTTAGAGGCGTAAATGACCTCTTGGAACTATGTCATGCAAAACTCTTCAAATATGAATGGTCATTCCACCATAAGGAACAATCGTTCCAATTTTGAACCTTGAGTTTTGTCTTTGACCTTTGAGACGAAGTCAAGAGCACAAAGCAATCTAGATTTAAGATATCTTAACTTTTTTACTTGAGTGCACGGTTGTGCAAGTTGGTGTGCAAGTGTAGTTTGGTCGTGTGAGTTCCACTCAACTTGGCAGAATGTCTAATGACCAAGGGGAATGATGTCGTGCGACATTGCACGACAACCTTCTCTTATGGCATGGCTATGCCCTACTTGTAAAAGCAGAAATTTTCTTATGCACGGTCTTACCACCTAATAAACCTGTTTTTGGCTTGGTTATGACTTATGTCATACCTTAGCATGTTATGGTTAATGTTCAATCAATGTTTTGGATAGTTTTGACACATCAAAACACATGAGAGGTCAACACAATTGCCTTTTATCCTTAGGAAATTTACATAGGACCCATGTACTATTCTTGTCCAGTGACTGCATCTCCTCATTCATCTCAAGCTCCCATAAATTTGCATCTTCCATGCCTCTTGCTTTATTTACATTCCTAGGTTCATCGCCAGTCACATTCAATGCATGCAATCCACTCAAGGCACTTAGAGAGTAACGAACTGGTGCCGTTCTAACCCTTGTAGATCTCCTCAAAGTTGGTGGCACCACAACTTCATCATCAATCATCATTTGAACCATCCAAAGAGCCCTCATCGGCCACATTATCAACTTGATCTGTGTGATCAGATTCAGTATACTCTAAGTTATCAGTCTTTGCAGCAACATTAGGAATTTCCTCCTCCTCTTACTCCACTGTAGTCACATCAAATTGAACTTTACTTGACTGTTTAAGATCTTTAGAAGCTCTCACACGTTGTTTTACCTCTCTAAAGATTACATATCTGTTGTAGATAATACTTCTATTCATAGGATTCCACAACTTGTAACCATTGATGCCATCCTTGAACCCCACAAACTTGCATTTCTCAGACTTACTGTCAAGCTTGCTTCTCTTTTCCTTTGGCACATGCACATACACATCACAACCAAAAACCCAAATAAATGACAGATTAGGCTTCTTACCATACAAAGCTTCATAAGGCATCATGTCTTTAACTGAAGAAGTGGGAGACCGATTCTTCAAATAACAAGCCATTGTAGTAGCTTCAACTAAATTTAGACCCCAAATCCATTGTATTCAGCATACACCTTGCCTTTTCTAATAGTGATCGATTGAGATGTTCAGACACTCCATTTTGCTGAGGCATGTAAATTGTAGTTTTCTACCTTGCAATTCCATGTGTCACACAAAACTACTCAAACTTACCAAAGCAAAACTCACCACCATTATCAGTACACAAAGCCTTAATCTTCTTGTCGAACTAATTCACAACTAATATTGCTTTAAATTCTTTAAATTTCTCAAAAGCTTTAAGATACATAATACCTAGATTTACCAACTGATTCAACTGGAGTAGGCCCAAATACGTCGCTGTGAATTAACCCCAAAATTTCTATTGCTCTTGTGCCTATCGACTGAAAACTGACTCAATTCTGCTTGCCTTGTAAACACTCCTCAAACCCAAAACTCATTGAACAGTTAGGAATCCCTTCAAACATTTCTGAGTAACCAAAGTAGACAAAGCCGTCTCCCCAATGGCCCATTTGCTGATGCCACAACGTTGTAGAATCAATTTCTTTTTTAGCCTCCTTTTTCGAAACATAACCACCCAAAGAAGAATTTTTCATAACTAATGCCAGCTGTTTGTACAGTGTACCATGTGGAACTCCTCGTGCAATAACCATAGATTCTCGAGTCATTTTGCAAGATGTTCTGTCACAACTAAATACTATACATACATCAGCCATTGTTCCAACAGAGAGCAAATTTCTACTCATACCAGGGATGTGCATCACTTCAGGGAGCGTCTTCACTGAACCATCATGCAATTTTAGCCTGATTTTCCCGTGGCCAATAATCTTCACAACAGTATCATCTCCTAACAAAATGTTACCTCCATTGTATGTCCTATACTTACAAAACCATTCTTTGTGAGGTGTCATATGGAATGACGCATCAGTATCAACTTACCAGATTGCTTGGTTTGATCCAGCCATACACGCTACAGCCACATACATGTCTCTATCTGATTCTCGTTTGTACGAGGTTTCAACATCGATCTTTCCCTTTTATAGGTTTATTTTTGTAGTCCTTCTTTAGGTGCCCAAAATCCTAACATCTCCAGCATTTAAACTTACCTTTATCCTTGCTCTTCAACCGACCTTGCGACTTTCCCCTATTGCCAGATTTATTAGAATTTCTATCAAAGTTTCATCCCCTAGCTGTTAAAACATCCCTAGACGAACCCTCTAAACCTATTTGCTGCATATCCCCTACTAGCAATGTAAAACAAACAGTTTCCCACAACATCTCTATCGCTCTTACACCACTAATCACAACAATCAAGTTGTCCCCTGTATCCAACAATGAGCATAGTAATGTAACCACTTTCTCACCTTCAATGAGTTGTACATCCATAGCTAGTAGTTGATTCACAAAGTATTAAAATCATCCAGATGTGCAGCAAAAGAATCCTCATCATGCATAAGGAGATTGTAGAGTTTCTTGCGACAGAACAACACATTCACCAAAGACTTACTTAGATATAGATTTTCTAACTTCTGCCATAAACCCTTAGTCATATCCTGATCCATCACATTCATTAGAATTGAGTCCTTAAGGTAGATGTGGATCAAACCTCTGGCTTTCCAATCCATCTTGTCCCATTCTGCAATTGTGGCATGATAAGCCATTGATAATTCTCCTCCAGATGTTGTTGCAGGTACAGACCCAAGCGTAGTTGACGTTGTGGTTTTAGACGTTTCAATCGTTGTAACAACAACTATCCCGACTATCAGCCTATCATTCACAATTGCACCCCACACACCCCTATCAACAAGTAGATCTTCCATCTGTAATTTCCAAAGCTCGAAGCGTTTGTCGTTGAACTTCTTAATTTCAACCTTTGATCCTGTCATCTCTAAATCACAATCTAACTAACCTAAAGGCTTTGATTCCAACTGAACAAATATAGAGATATGAAAACCAAAATAACAAGAAACACACAAATCACAAACAGTAAAGAGAAAGAATAAACGCTTGCGATTTTACCTTGGTTCACCTAATTACTAGGCTACGTCTAACTAGGTCAATATTATTGCAATACTGCCTCACCTCATTTACAATGAATGTAACTTGCCCTATTGTTTGCTATCACTCATTACAAGAGAAAATTATAGTTATATATTAGGTTTAAAAGACTAAAACCTAGTATTACAAAGACTTCTATTCCTAAGCCCAAACCCAATAAAAAATTAATAACTTAAAAAAATCTTTCATGAATGGACAACAGGACCCTTGAACGCGTTTGTGTGGCCCATTAATGCTGAAGTGGTTGACAATTTCAATAGTTTGTGCATAGGGGGCAAAGCCAGAATATTTTTTTTGGGGGAGACTGAAGTGCCATCTTCAATGATAAATGGGTTTAGTTAGGGGCGGATCCAGAAATTTCTATTAGGGCGGGCCAAATAAAAACTAATTATATATAACATTCATATTCTGTTTTTCCAGTCAATATTGTCACAAAAACAAAAAAAATTACATTTACTATTGTCCTCGACGGGGCTTCATATTGAGGAATCGTTGCATGACCATCTCCTTATCAACACTGTCAAACATATCTTTCTCAACATATGGAATTAGGCTATCATTCAAGAATTGATCTCCCATCCAATTGCGTAAATGAGTCTTCACAATTTTCATAGCAGAAAATGCCCTTTCTACACTTGCAGTTGCAACTAGTAAGGTTAAAGCCAATGTGATGAGCAAATATACCAATGAGTAAATAAGATGCTTCTTCTTCTCAACCATTTTCTGAGCAAGACTAGTAATATCATTTAGTTCTGAAAAATCACTATTTGAGCGCATATCATTAATGTAATTATCAAGTTGAAGTTCAAATGCCATAAGATCAATAGAAGAAAATTCAAGTGGATAAAATTGAGCAAAACGAACTAATTTTCCCTTATCAAATGCTTGAAAGCAATCACTTGGATTTAGAGAGGCCATGCAAATAAGTAATTTTGTATTACCTTCATTAAAACGACTGTTAAGCTCTGATAGTTGCAAATCTATTATGGCATAGAACAACTCAACACGATAATGAAATAAATTTGTCATCTCTTGAACATTACGTCACGACCTCCCTCGTGCAACAAATTTCTCTTGCATATTTGGTACATCCATATTATGAGTAATGCAAAAATGAGAAACTTCATCAAGTAGATATCCCATCCATTATTTCTTATCAACGATAATCTTCTTTTCGACAAGTGAACCAAATACAAAGCATTTATTATATCTTGATCCTTCCTTTGCAATGCTTGTGAAAGTTCAAATGTGATTCCCAAAATGTTTTTCATCATGTGCAGGTTAAAAGCAAAATCAAAAGAAGTCATATAATCCACCAAATCACTTGCTTAATTTTCAGTAAGCTCCTCAAGCACTTCAATAACAGATGAAAACAAATTAATCAAGCTCAATAAAGTCCCATAATGTGAGCCCCACCGTGTTTCCCCTGGTCGCTAAAGACTAGTATCTTGATTAAGACCTTGCCTTGTTGAAAGCTCACCACTTTCAATAGCTTTTTTCACTTTCAAAGCTTGTTTCTCATTAAGAAGATCCCTACATCTAGGTGACCATCCAACAATATTTATCACACAAGAAACTTTCAAAAAAAGTCTCTCAATATTTGTATCCTTTTTTGCCACAGCTACAAGTGCTAGTTGAAGTTGGTGAGCAAAACAATGAACATAGAAGGCATATTCATTATCTTTCAATATAAGTGCTTTTAACCCATTAAACTGACCTCGCATATTACTCGCACCATCATAACCTTGTCCATGTAATCTTGATATGCTCAAATTGTATTTAGAGAACAATGTTTTGATTCCCATCTTTAGTGTCAAAGCAGTCGTATCTGTGACATGCATAATGCTCAATAGACACTCAACAACACATCCTCTTTTATTTACATAACGTAAGATAATTGCCATCTGCTCTTTGTTGGATCCATCACGAGCTTCCTCAACTAGTATAGAAAAAAAAACATCTCCAAGATCACTAATTAGTTTGTTGATGGTTTCAACTGCAAATGCATTGATTATATCTTTTTGGATACTAGGAGCAATCAATTTGTCATGTCCAGGAGCATTCTCCGATGCTACTAATCTATATTCTTCATTTTGCTCAGCTGTATAGTGTAAAAGTTCAAGAAAGTTTCCCCGATTCATTGAATTAACAGACTCATCATGGCCATGAAAAGGCAATCCTTGCTAAAGAAGAAACCGACTAGCAGAAATTGATCCTTTCAATTGAATACGATAATCTTCTCGCTGTTGGTCAGATTTTTTATTAATAATTGTACTTACATGCTGCTTTTGGTTCAGCAAAGCTTAACAATTTTTCACAGCTTGGTTATGATAGCTGTTATGACCTCCAATATGATATTTAAAATTTTCAAGTCTCTTCCAATTGCGAAACCCATCAAGAACAAAAGAATCACCACCACTTTGCTCACCTTTATCTGGTTTGAAAAGATAACAACAAAAACAATATGCAGCATCATTTTTAACACTATATTCCAACCAGTAAGAATATTTATCAAACCAAGAACATTGGAAACTCCGTTCATGATCACCAGATTTTGATTTGGGAAACTTATGGCTGCGAGGTTGACAAGGACCATTTTGTAGATAACACATTCTAACTTGGTCTCGAACATTAGGATGATAAAACGTAATTCTTGGTCGAAAGCCAGGATAAGAAGGAAGATTTTCCAAGTCAACTTCGAAGCAATTTTTCTTTAAAAAGGTTGGTTTTCATGATCATTGACACTAGAGCAAAGTTGAGATGTCTCAGCAATTGACTTTCTTTTAAAATATTTTTTCATATCTAAATACAAAGAAATAAAATTATATAAATACAAAGAAATTAATTATCACACAAATTGAATTCTATAATAACAATAGAAATTCTAAATTTTCCAACGTAAAGTTTTTTAATCATCAACTTAAAGTCTTAAAGACTTAAAAAATATAAAAATAAAACCCTCCTTGATTCTATCTATATTTTTATTTCTATTATCTATATATTATTTTTCTTCCAAATTTTGGGACCACAAAACAATCATTTACCTATCACAAAATATTGGAATCTAAAAACTTTCCATTTTTTCTTAAAAGCTTTCTCAATAAAAAATTCAATGCACAATGCTATTATACTAATACACACAAATAACAAAAAAGCATTATACTCAAAGAAAAAAGTACTCACTAGAGAGAAAATAATTGATAAAATTTGGTTTAAGAAGAATTAGGGAGAGCACCAGTCCAGCAGAGGAGTTGTGGATGATGCAAGCGACCACCAGTCTGACTTACTGAGGGTTTGCAACTTGCAACTGCAAAGGAAATTCTATTTTTACACGTTTTGTTAAAAAATTGAAGGTGGATCGTGGGCAAGTTTTTTAGTATTAAAAGGGAGAGTGGGCCAAAGACTTTTAGTTCTAAAATTGAGAGTGGGCCATAATTTTTTAATATTTGACAACAAAAATTAAGGCTGGGCCAAAGACAAACTAAATAGAATAATGTATTCAATTTAAAAAAAAAAAAAAAAAAATGAGGGTGGGCACATTGGATCCGAACCTGGGTTTAGTGTAAGTTCATTAAAGGAGGTGGCCAAAAGTAAAAAGTGAATATTCAAAGGTCAAAATGATACATTTCTAAATAATATTCAAAAAAATTTGTAGTGAGCAGTGGCCATGGCCAACACATAGCTAGGCCACTGTTTGCATATCAAGACCATATTTAATGACTTAGTGTTAGTCATCTCATTGTTTTGAATACAGCTCTTTAGCTTTTATTATTTATTTAGTCTTCTGATCCTCACGGGTTCCTTCAACGAAGTATTTTAAAAAAATTTCCGCAAGGAATTAGACAGAAATTTCAGAAATCGATTCAGTCAAATATGGGGGAGCACACTGTAATTATAGAGAGGGCATCTTCTTCACCGCTTCAGGGTAAGTAGCAGAACATTATTACAGCTTTCGTGTAAGTAGCAGAATATCTAGTATGATCAAATAAATTTTCTGCTTGTTTCTTTTATGGCAGGAGGACTCAAACAATACCTGCCACTGTATAAAGCTATACTGAAACGCAACTTGGAATATGTAAAACGGCTATGTGAACTGGATAAACGAGCGTTAGAAGCCAGGATCACGGTGAACTTGGACACAGCTCTTCATGTAGCAGTCGGAACAGGCAAGGTGAATCATATTGTGAAGTATCTATTGACAAAGATGTCAAAAGATCAACTAAAACTGAAAAATAAAGATGGCAACACGGTTCTCTCTATTGCTGCGATTGTTGGCAACGTTAAAGCGGCCAGGGAGATAGTGAAGATACAGCCAGAGTTAAATAATGTTGCAAATGATTGTGAGATAGTACCTTTGATTGAAGCTGCTCGAAATGGCCACAAGGAGATGATTAAATATTTAATGCAATTCAACAGAGATATATTTAAGTCTGGCGGGGAATGTGATTCTATACATGGTGTTTCTTTCGTGAATTTGCTTATAGACGCTGCATTTTATGGTAAGTTAATGAAAATTCTCCAATGCGGACGTTCTTAAATTTTTCACTTCGCTCATTACGTTCACCTTTGATCCATACAGTCAAAATTTCAGGATATCCGCATTGGAGAATAACTCGGTAAATTAATTAATTAAGTTTCATGACCATGTTCTTCATGTTGAAATAAAACTAGTTCTGAATTCTGTGCATTCGTTATGCCTCAGACTTGGCACTAGAATGGGTTAAAGATAATCGAAGTTTAGCTACAACGGAGCTAGACACTGGTGAGACTCTTTTGAGTGCGATGGCAAGAAAGCCGTCAGCATTTCCAAGTGGAAGAATGGTAGACATTTGGCAACATATCAACATTATTGACTGTGAGTATAAAGAGTTTATAAGATGTTCCTGATCTTCAACTTCCAATACTTTTCAGGATAGTTATGTCATTGTTGAGTTTGTTCAATTTGCAGTATATGCAATCTTGGTAACGGAAAAGGTAAACACAGCACGGATATATAACAAAGTACGTGAACTTGTCGAACTCTTGTGCAAGGAAATTACGACAGACTATGAAAGAGCTTCCTCAATGCTAAAACGGCCATTCCTTTTAGCGGCGGAATCGGGGGTTCACGAAGTTGTGAAAGTGATTATAGACGTGTTTCCTGATGCAATCTGGTTTGTAGATGCAGAAAATCGTAATGCATTGCAGTTGGCAGTCATGAACCGTCGCGAGAAAGTATTCAACCTCATATATGAAATGAGCGATTATACACATCTGCTATTGATGTCTAAAGATAATTTTGGGAACAATGTCTTGCACTTGGCTGGAAAATTAGCACCACAAAATCAATTCTGTGGTGCAGCACTACAGACGCAGCATGAGTTACAGTGGTTTAAGGTAACTCTGCTCTCTTGCGGACATCGACATCTTTTTAACTGGTGATAGCTAACACTAAAGGACATAACTTTAGACATAATTTTTATTTTTTATTTTTTTCATTGCATATATAGATGTTCACAATTTTAGTTTTGCGGTTAAGATATCTTATTGATCTTTTACAGGGAATAGAGAAAATTGTACAGCCTGCCTATAAGAAGGATAAAAATTATGAAGAAAAAACTCCAGCAATGGTTTTTACCGAGGAGCATGAGGAGCTTGTTAAAGAAGGTCAGAAATGGATGAAGGATGCAGCATCCTCCTGCACAGTAGCAGCTGCACTGATTGCCACAATTGTATTTGCAGCAGCAATCACAGTACCTGGTGGAACCGACGATGATGGCCGGCCAATTTTGTCCAATGAAAACAGTTTCGGCATATTTTATAATACAAATTCATTCTCTCTATACACATCAATTGTGTCCATACTTATTTTCTTGTCCGTTCTCACTTCACGCTTTAACGAAGCTGATTTTCTTTTTGTCTTGCCGACGAGGTTTGGTTACGGTCTTTTTATGCTTCTCTGCTCTCTAGTATCGATGATGATAACCTCTGCTATGACCGCTTCTCTGATGATTTCTGTGAGAAGGGGAGCAGGCATTACTTTAGTGGCTATAGTGATTGCTTTTTGTGCACAGATGTTTACACATACGCAATTTCCTCTCCTGATGGAACTGATGTTCTTCACTCGAGGCCCCAGCATCTACCGCAATAAATGCACGCATCTCTATAGGGATTTAAATTAGTGTCCTTCTGGCTATTGTAATTCACCAAGTATGACCAGCATATTCTCTATGTACTAATTTGATGTGATTCTGAGTACTCAGATATTATTCTAGTTCGATATCAATTATGTTATTTCCGATGTTTCTTTGGTACTACCTAATTATCAAAGTGGGGATGTAAGGTCCCAAATGTGGTTTGATTTGATTTAAATGAAGAGGAAATACTTCCAAATAAAGACCAGAACAACCAAAGAAAACATGAGAAACAGGGGAATTACAGAGTAAAAAATAGAGGAAAACAGAGGAAGAAAAACGTAGTAGACATTATTCAATAAAATGCTAAATCTAAGCAATTGGCAGTGGGCAACAGTGATGTGGTAGCAGTGGTGGCTTTGCCTAATTGTAATACTTCTTGTTTCAATTAATTCTTACTAATTTTATAACAATAGTTTTTAACGACAGATGTTAATATATAATTGGATTGTGGTACCACCTCAATCTCAGGCAGTATCACACTTGTATTCTAGATTTTTTTTTTCATTAATAAAGGTTACAACATCTTGTATGTATAGTTGACAGTATATACTACTGTGAATAAAAGAAAAAAAAAAATCTGTTTTATTAGGAATGAATAAAATATAAAAAAAAAGGAAAAAATGGAATGTTTTAAATTTTTTATATTGTTCACTCGGATTTTAGCTTTGATGATTTTTCGTATTTATAATTGTGATGGGTGACATACTTAGATAATGGGCTAACATTGTCTATATTTTTTTTACTTTTTTTATATTTTATTCATTTCTAATAACATGTGAACAGATAACTGGGTATTATAGAATTGTTTATTAAAAAGTTTTACCTAACTAGACTAAACTGTTTGCAATTAGGGGTGAGCACGGGTAGTTTGTAGAACCGGAACCTAGAGTAAGAACCGGAATCGAAACCCCCTCAAGTACCAAGAATTATGCAAAAGCCCCTATCACTGTCAGATGTCAGAAATGTTCCATTTCTTTAGACAGATAGAGGCAAAAAAACCATAATAGTTTTTTGTTTAAAATTAAATAATTAATAAAGATCCAAAAACTTAAAAAAAAATCTCTTCAAAATTAAAAAACCAAAATCTAACCCTAAACACGCCATTGTCCACCACACCCAAAAGCTAGCTACCCCCTCCACCCAGGCTTGGGGTTCAAGTTTCTAAGTTTGGTTGGTGGTAGGATATTATCGGCAGGGCATCAAGGTCATTATATCTGTTGAAACTAACGAAATTGACAGATAATAGAGGGTTTTTCATCATTTCTGGTACTTGAGGGGTTTTTAGACATTTGAACATATCTCGGGGGTTTAAATAATCCTTAATAAATATACTCCAAACCGAAGGGTGAGCGATTCCAGATATCTTGCATTTTTCGAGGGAACCGGAACCACACAGTACAGGTTCCTAAAAAAGTATCTAGAACCAGAACCGCACAGTGCAGATTCTTAAATTCAAGGAACTAGAACCCAAAATACAGATTCCTGTTCCTTTCCTAGGTATCCTGTAAAAAATCAATTACCCCTTATTAGTTTAAAAATGACAAAAATACTTTAAAAGTTTACAAATATACCCTTAACAAATTTTGATTACTCATTCATTTATGTCCAATGTGACTTATAAATCCTATAATCTCTAGGCGACACTTGAATTCAATCAATTCATCACAATTCACATAAAATTTCTCAATCAAAACCAAAACACAAACAATTAATTAAACAATCATACTATAAATCTATAATTTAATATTATAATTAATTAAATTTCTAATCATTTAATTAAGTATTGTACTAATGTTTATAATGGAATATTATAATTAATTAAGTAATCATACTATAAATCTATAATGTAATGCTATAATAATTAAATTTTTAATCATTTAATTAAGTGATGTACTAATGTAGTAAATTACTAATGTTTATAGTGTAATGTTATAAATTTAAAATTAATTAAGTAATCATTTAACTATATAATGTTATAATTAATTAAGTGATTATAATATGATGTAATGTTATAATTTATTAAGTAATTATTTAATTATAATGTAACATTTTTATTAATTAAATTTCTAATCATTTAATTAAGTATTGTATTAATGTTTATAATAAAATGTTATAATTAATTAAATAATCATTTAATTAAGTATGGTGCTAATATAGGAAATTACTAATATTTATAATATAATGTCATAATTAATTAAATAATTATTTAATTATATAATGTTATAATTAATTACGTGATCAAACTATAATGTAATGTTATAATGAATTAAATAATTATTTAATTAAGCAATCATTTGTTTATAACGTAATATTATAATTAATTAAATAATCATACTATAAATTTATAATGTAATGTTATAATTAATTATGTGATCATATTATAATGTAATGTTATAATTATTAAATAATTATACTATAAATCTATAATGTAATGTTATAATTAATTAAATTTCTAATTATTTAATTAAGTAATGTACTAAATTACTAGTGTAATGTTATAAACTTATAATTAATTAAGTAATCATTTAACTATAATGTAATGATATACTTAGGACTTGATAATTGAAGTAAATAACTAAATATTATATTATTATTCAATCAAATATACTATTTTATTAAAAAATAATTCTTTAATAACATTAAAACACTTTTAATTGGTCCTAATACCAATTATACACTTAATTAATCAAAACTTTAATCTTAATATATTATAATATATTAAAGTTTTGTATATGGTGTAGTTTATATGTAATAAGTATAATTGTATATTTATTTAATTAGGTTATTGTAAAAATTTAACTTTTCCATTTTAAATTTTTTATATGTAAAATTACAAGAAACCCTCCATTCTTCATAGATATTTTGATTTCAGCCCAAGTTCCAAAACAAGGTACCAGCTGCAGGTTCCAAGTCGGGTACCCACTGTAGGTTCCTTTTTCCAGGTTTCGGTTCCAAAAAAATGGAACCAGAACCTACCCGCATAGTATCGGTTCTAGGTAGGCTCTGGTTCCGATTTCGGTTCTACTCGCAGCTTTCTGTTCTACCCGCTACCCATGCTCACCCTTTATATATAGTGTTTTATATATGCATTTACAGGCACATTCAATGGGCAAAAAAGACTAATTTGTGAGCTGATCAATTACAAGTTATCATGCCGGGGTTGCAAGATTGGGTTGTAATTGTAGTATTACCCTTTTAATATTAACATATATTTTTATGTTTATCTTTTAGTCATTAATTCTCTTACCTCAAATCCGGTATTGAAGGAACTCTTCCTTTGTTTCATAAGCAATGTTATGTTTACAACTGAGTCATACAAACAAATAAAAAATAAAGGACAGAGTAGTTATTTTACATGAATTTTGTATAATTTTTGTCTGTTTGTATGACTCAATTGTAAGCAAAATATTATTGTTGTTTTATTAGTTTTAGTAGTCGAAAGATCCCAATAACATAATTAGAAACTTCATTATTTTGTTTGAAGACAATGTTGTTGAATATCTTTCGTGCAAAAATCTTTTTTGTTTTTTTTTTTTTTCCCTTTGATCGAACAGTAAATAGGATAGATCATCCCACCTTTGTTCATTGTATATATATGTAGTGATCCTAAATCAATTAGGTTACCTTCATTTGGATATAAATTTCATGATACAGAAATGTAAGATTACAAATATGAACAAGATGATCTTCTAGTATTAAAATCAAAACTTATTTATTATCTAATTACTAATTGTCCTTAAAATTTAGCTATTAAATTAACAATTACTCTTAAGTTAAACAGTTCAACCGTTATTGTAATTAATATAATGAAGAAATATACATCAAATAACTTTAATATATGAACAATAAATGAAGATAGACAAATATAATGGAAGTAAGATTACAGTACCTTAGAGAAAAACTTCAATTAAATTAAATGATTAACAGCTAATACCAACTAACTTTGTAACATCAGTAATTAATTCCATCCACAAATAGACATTTATAGATAGTATAAGACGTAGCCAACTCATAAATGATAATCTTCTTAGAACCATTTATTATCTAATTACTAGTTGTTATTTATTTATTATCAACATTTATCATGCTCACCAACACCATTTAATATTTGTTTGAGAAAAAGTTACTTTTCCTACTATGCCAGCTTGGTCTGCTTGACGAACCAAAACCAACAGGTAGAAAATAAAGAATTGAAGAAGGAGGAAAAAACATACTCTATTTCTTCTTGTATTATTTTATTGAATAAAGAAGACAAATAAATAGGTAACCAGGGTGAGATAATTCCGGAAAGAAATCTGTCTTAAAGGAAAAAATAAAAATAAATCAAGAAGATTTGGCAATTAGGAATTCAATCTTCTGGTAAAAGGAAAAGAATAATTAAGAAAATAAAAAACTTCTAAAAAAAAGATACACTAGCTCATACATAACAAGGAAACAAAACAACCAAATAAACACAGTCAATTGCTTGACTTTCAAGGCTCCCTCTCAAGTTGATGTATAGATGTTGATTATACCAAGTTTCTCTACAAAGTCTTTGAAGTTGGCTCGAGCAAGAGTTTTTGTGAGAATATCTGTAGTTTGATCGGTTGTCGGAGTGTAGCTAACCTTAAAAATTCCTTCTTCAATCTTTTCTTTGATAAAATGTCGATCTATCTCCACATGCTTAGTTTGATCATGATGAACCGGATTCTTGGCTATATTGATGGTGGCTTGATTATCATAGTATAATTCATAAGATGCTCCAAGGTGACCTTTAATTCTAACAATAATCTTTGTAACCAAATTCCATCTCAAATTCCCTCTGCCATAGCTCAAAATTATGCTTCTGCGCTACGGGCTACAACTAATTGCTTTTTGCTTCTCCAAGTCACCAAGTTTCCCCACACATAAGAACAATATCTAGAAGTTGATCGTCGATCTGTAATGGATCCTGTCCAATCTGCATCTGAATAAACTTTGATATTTCTCTTAGAAGTTCTTGAGAAGAATAAACCCTTACTCGGAGTCATCTTGAGATATTTCAGAATTTTTTATACAGCATAGTTGATAGACAATACTGCACTCACAATCTAATTTTACAAACTTTCTTTCACAACCCTAATATAATAGTTTATGATTAGTTAACTCATAAATATGTCTTATCTCCTTATAATAGATCTCGTTTGCTTATTTATGAGTTTACTAATCGTAAACTATTACGCTGAAGTTTTAAGAGGAATTTTGTAATGCTAGTTGGTTTAGATAAACTGTTGTATTGTTGAGGTCGCAATATAACCATTACTGCTTGAGGTCAATAACCGACTGAGGAGTAAGATCACTCAGGTGACGTCAGCTGCTACATTAATTTATAATTTATTGGGATGGGCATTTATTATGTTGGTCAAAGTCGCCTGAAAATTCATTTTGGAAGACTCAATTATTGATGCTCAATTTTCTATAGGAACTGTTTATACTTTATACTGATGCAGTGATGCTACGTGCGTTCTCATGTTTGCCAATTCACTTGGAAGTCAAAGCTTTTTATTCAATTGATTTTCAATATGGTGGCCTTGAAAATCAATTTAGTCGCAATATAACCATTACTGCTTAGGGATGGATGGGTTCTTGTCGCAATACTAATTGAAAGAACTTGCCAGCAACGTGTAAGTCATTATACCACTCAAAAAGGGGGAAAAAAATGGGAAATGCTAAATCCTAACCCAAAAAAAAAAAAAAGGTTTACCACACCTTGGATATAAACATGATAGAGAGAAGTGATAAGAGTTAACATTAATGAGGCTGAATGATTTTTGATCCCCTATCTATCACAGAATAACATTTTTTCCCTTTGATTTCAGAAGCACTTATATTATTTCAAATTTTTGAACTCAAGTGTTAAAATTTAGCTATAAAAGGATAATTTTGTCAATTCATCTCACGTATATAACATATGGAGACATTAAACCTAATCTAATATTATATATATTTTTTTTCTTAATAAATTCAGTTTCTGATTGTCAATATGTAAAAATGCAACTATCCAGAAGTTCTCGAAGGATAAAACATGAGCACTACTTAAAGAAAATGGTTCTTCATGTTCTTGTAATTTTTAGAGGTTTTTTTTTTTTTTGGTATGAATATCTTGTTTCTTGTTATTAATTATAAAATCTTATTTCGGTACCAACTTAAAGATATTTCTATCGACATAAATTATTAAAATATTTATGCAAATAGATATAATTAATGTAATCGAAGAAACCAAAGAATTGGTGATAATTCATGTGTTACTTCCGTAATTTTCCAGATTTTCCCATAAAAAAGTAGCTTTCCCTAGTTCCCTTTACACAAAAATCCTTCATCCTATTTCTAATACCCTTTTAGCCAAATAACCCATCAGCCCCCGGTTTCTTACAAGTTAAACCCCTTCGTACCTACTTTCTTGCTGTTACCAACTACCAAATTATAAAATAACTGTGCTATAAGAGCATTGTTTATCATTATATTTATATATAAACAGGAAATAGAGTTCAATAATTATACGGGATATATAGTCTCATTATTTCACTTTGTTGGTGTGATAAGCTTATCTACTAAATTAAAGACATGTATTATTAAATCACTAAATAGTCTCACTATACTAGCAAAGTGAGATGATAACACTATAGTATTTCTTAGTATAAGAGCATTGTCAATCATTATATTTATGAGTAATACTCTTAACAAAAAAATTTCACAAACTTTTGTTCACAAACCCTACGTGGCATTCCCATCACACCCCTAAGCAATGTCAATAGATAGGAAAATTCATCAACTATCACGTCAAGGTTATGAGAAAAAATTTGTGACATTCATTTGTCTAACTTATCTTAATTTTATATTTATATATGCATACAAAACAGGGTTCAAAACTAAACCTTGAATTCCTGGCCATGGCCAAAGGAAACACCAATCTGTTGGAGTTGTCGACTAATTCAGCATTAATGGGCAGCGCCCCCGAGCCCGTAGGCGGTTTTGGGCTTTTCCATGTATAACCGCTGTAGGATTCCTTTTAAGTTATTAATTCCTTTTTGGGTTGGGCTTAGGAATAGGAATTCTTGTAAAACTAGGTTTAATCCCTTAAACCTAGTATATAAACATTCTTTTCTCTTGTTATGGGTGTGAGAACAATTCATTCATTGTAAACGAGAGAGGTGAGACATATTGCAATAATATTGACTCAGCTGGACGTAGCCTACATTGGGTGAACCAGGGTAAATCGCGCGTATTACATTCTTTATTTACTGTTTGTTTTGTTTAACTATTATTATTTTGTTCCTGTTGCTTCTCTGTTTCGTTCACAATCCACTTGCTCCTATCCCCATCTTTACTGGGAAAAATTATGATGTTTGGAGTATTAAGATGAAGACATATTTTTTGTCCCAAGATTTATGGGACATTGTTAATTACGGAAACTATATGTTAGAGATCACCGGCTCCACTCTATCTGAAGAACAACAGGGGCAGTTGAAAGAAAGTAGCAAAAATGACGCGGCAGCACTTTTCATCCTTCAACAAGCGGTGGATGATAATATTTTCCGCAAAATTTCTCGTGCTCAGAAGGCGAAAGAAGCATGGGAGGCTCTGAAAGAAGAGTTCCAAGGCAATCCACAGATACGCGCTGTCAAACTGCAATATCTCTTCTTCATAACAGCTTATAATCGCCTCTTCTTGATTTTTTCTGAAACTTGCTAATTAACTGTTTTGCTTGTTATTTACTTACTATTTTTATAATTCATTTTGGAAGACTCAATTATTGATGCTCAATTCTTGTCGATGTATACTAATAGAAAGAACTTGCCAGCAACGTGTAAGTCAGTATACCATCAAAAAGGGAAAAAAAATAAAATAAAAGGAAATGAAAGGTAATATATGTAGTTGCTATGGCTTATTTTATGGTGTATTTAGTTAAGTTGTCTTCATAAAAGAGGTAGCTGAGTGACAAAGTGAGTGAGGAGCAGTTGTTCTTAACTTCTTATATATCATGCCTTAAAATAAAGGAAAATTTTAAAGTGTTTAGTTTGAGAAATTGTTAGAGAGATGTTAATAATCAATCTTCGCTATAAATTATTTAGAAATTATTAAAAAATAATTGTTAACATTTAATAAAATTATTTGCGTAATATATCAAAGAAATAATTTCCATTTTTATCATATAATTTGTTCATAAATAAAAAAATTTATAATATAAGAAACTGTAAACATATTATATAATTGTATATTAGATAATACTTTTTAATAGCAAAGAACAATCTTGGAACCGACTAAAACACGTTAAATTTTTTTTGTCAAACGGAACATGAAACGTCAGACAATTGCATTATAAATGGTCTCAAACCGACGTGTTCAGGAATTAAACACTCAGAAAAAAGCAGTAATTTAAAATCAGCTTTCTCAAGAATGTTCTCTTCCTCGTCACAGCCGATTATGGCCTCTAGTTCATCACAGTCTATGGGTAAGTTATGTAGCAAGTAGAAAATCACAAGCAGCTTTCAGAAGTAAACAAACAATTCTTGTTAAAGTTTTCTTCGTTTTGTATGTTTTATTGCAGAGGATCTCACAAAGTACACGCCACTGCATAAATCTATACTTGAAGGCAACTTGGAATCGGCACAACAACTCTGTAATGCGGATGATCATGCTTTAGAAGCAAGGATCACCGCGAACTTCGACACAGCCCTTCACGTAACAGTTCGGATGGGCAGTGCGGCGAATGATGTTGTGGAATATCTATTGAATAATGTTGATGAGTGATTTTAACATCAACGACTCGCACGTGCAAAGTGTTAAACTGTTCTTAGAAATTATACGTGAATGATTCATGAGAAGTGTTTATGGTATTGAGATGATAAATGTTTGATAAAGCATAAATAAAAGATTGACAAGAGAGGTTTTTATAGTGGTTCGAATGCTTAAAGCGAATCCTACATCTACTATTATTTTATTATTCTCTGACTATTTCGATGATATTGCCTATAAAACGTACAAAGAATGGAGAAATACTTTGTTTACAGGAAAAAATAATGAAAGAAGCTCAAATCTATGCCCAACTCTCATATATCTAGCCTGTTAGACCGGTCGTCACAGTCACAAAATTAAACCTAAATACCATAGTTAGCGGTAAGCAGGGTCGAATCCACAGAGAGCAAGACTAATGACCTAATGTATATTTGAGTTAACGAAAGAGAAATTGACAGAATGATTGATTAAAATTAAGGAAACTAATTACTTGCAGGAAATTAAAAAGCATTAAATAAATTGCTAACTAAAACACAATATTAAAAACGTTGCCGCTACGGGTTCGGTTTGACTCAAGACCAACTCTCACAATTCCTCTCCTCACTCTTCAATTTCCTAAACCTTCAAGGCTAGGCAAATCAATAAAAATATCTCTCGGCACTCTAGGTATAATCTATCCTGTCTCCCTGTCGTCTTAGTTACAGATCAATTGGTTAAAGACTATCATCGACTAACCAAAAAACACTAAACCCTTAAACACCACTAGTTGGTACAACGTTAACAAGTACAACCTATCAACCTGTATCATCCAATCAACTAATTACACAATAAATGCATTCCTAGTAGAAATGATATTAAACGCTACAACAACTTGATTGCAATCAGTACTGAAGCAATTTAAAGTCATAATCAACATTCAATAATCTCAAACCAACATTCAATTATGCGAAAAGTTATATATCAATAAACGTTCTTAATGGACATTATCAATTCAACACGTCGAGCATCAGAATAATATTAAAGCATCACAAACAAACTGAAACGAAAACAAATATAATCTGAATACAAGAAACTTAACCAAATATCCAACATTCGGGCTCATCCAACTAGTCGAGAGCTGATGAGGAGATCAATGGAGTCAATCTCGATCTCGCCTACACCGTAACGGACAACCAGGAACTTAGCCGCTCATGGTGGTGATGACGAAGGCTGAAACAGTGCAAACGGAGCTGATCATAGCGGAGAGGGGGTAACCGACAGTGATATGATGCGAAGAAGGGGTGAAAACGACCAACGGACAGCCCGGAATACGAACAGCCGCACTTCATTGGAAAACGTTAATTTTCCGACGGGTCTTCTGGAAAACGGTGGCGGAAATGGGATCCGAAGGTACCAATGGAAAGCTCTGGTGATGGGGAGTTCAGATCAGGTCCTGGGGAGGTGAGAAGTCGCCGGAAATGAGCAAGATCTGGGCTGGAAGATGAAGAGGCGCGACGGCAAAATCGTGGATTCCGGTAGTTTTCGCGGCGGCTGAAGCAAGGGAAGTGTAGATCTGGCCGTGGGGAATGAAGATCAAGTCTTGGGGAGCTGAATCGTCACCGAAAAAAGGCCAAAACTGGCCGGGAAGACAAAACGACGCGGTGGTGGGAAGATGAATCGTCGCGGCTGCCCTTGGTTAGCGGTGGTGGCTTGTGGTGGAGGCTCGCCGGCGGAAGGTGAAGGGTCGCCGGCCTGGAAGATGAAACGTCACCGGCCGGTGACCAAATTCTGGTGGGAGGCTAGGGTTTTAGGTTGATGTTTGCGCGCGCCTCCTTTTTCACGATGGTCACCAAGAAGTTTATACCCATTGCGGCAAATATCCATTTGGTCCCTACATATTAAAAATGACAAAATCAACCCCAAGATATGACAATTTGACCCCTGAATGGCATAAATGAGACAACATCAACCCTAGAAAATAAATCCCATCCTAATATCAACTTACACAATCTCAAATTTCAATCCAAACATGCCAAATTAGTAAGAAAAACTCAAAATATGATTTTTAAACATAAATTCATAATTTCTCTTAATTGTCTCAATATAACTTCAATTCAATAACAAATAGGGTCTTTTTGTCACCAAAGTAGAGTCACTTTCATGACTCTAACATAGCCTCCTTTTTCATGAAGAGAGGTGTCCATTTATACCTTTGAAGTCAATGTAATGAGTGCTTTTGCAAGTCGCCTTGACATGTGGGGACTACTCCTTAATCCTTATCTTAAAATGAGATAGGATTGATATAAAATATCTCTTGGAGGCGGTTTGGGTTTTTAATAGCTAATACCACCTTATCTTTAAGTGCTTGTTGAACTCTGATTAATGGTGCGGACATCAATGTGTACTTTTGGCACAACAGAACTCCCCCCCCCCCCCCCCCTAATTTTTGTAGTACGTAATTGCACTTAAAAAACGCATGTCTTAGATCTGAATGGCTGTTGCACTATAGGCTGCAGTCTTAAACTGAAGAGCTCGAACTATGCCAGGCGTGATCGAGTGCTAAGAGCTATGACTGCGATCTAAGCACTTGGAGCAATAGGAAGTTGAGCGCGACCTAAGAATTGACATAAAATGTCCAGTAGATAAATTCCTGAAGAGATTTGACGTCAAAAGCCCAAACGCACGGCTTAGAAGCACTAAATGGATAAGCCAACTTAAAACAACCATAACTTTTGATCCAGGAGGAGTTTTGGAGCCCGTAAGATATCTACGGAAAGCTCATTCGTAGCTCTATGTTGTGCCAATAAGGGAGCCATTTTTTGAGCCAAAATCCACTATTTCGGCATGTTTTGGGGTTTTTTTGAGTTTTCTACGCTTCTTTTTCTGACGTTGGCAACTGGTCATGATCTAATAACTGAGAACTTATTAAGATCTAAGAGCTAGGAGCTGATCGTGATTTGATAGGGGTTCAACCCGAGAGCTTGAGGCATGTGATCTAAATGATCTACAACATGAGATCTCAAGCAAATGAGCGAGCTTATGAGCTTGATTAGAGAGCATAAGGAGCTCGATATGAAGTGCAAGGAGCTTTGATCTAAGAACTCGAGAGCTCTTTGTGATCTGAGAGCACAAGGAGTTCGATCAGAAGGCATATAGCACAAAAAGTTTGATCATAAAGCGCAAAGCTTGATCTAAGCACACAAGGAGTTTGATAAAAAAACGCAAAGCTTGATCTGAGAACAGAAGAAGTTCAATCAGAAAGCGTGAAGTTTGATATGAGAATAAAAGAAGATCGATTAGAAAGTACGAAGCTTGATATGAGAATAGAAGAAGTTTGATCAGAACACTAGAAGCCTAATCTGAGAACTCAATACTAGCGATCTAGGCACTCAAAAGCACGATTTGGGTGCTCGGAAGCACAATCTGGTCGTGCAATCTGGATGATCTAAGAGTGCGATTTGTGATATGACCACGTGATTTGAGAGCTCTGATGAGTGCGATCTGGGATCTGGCCACATGATCTAAGAGCTCTGATACGTGCAATCTACAATCTGGCCACGCAATTTGAGAGCTCTAATGCGTGCGATCTGCGATCTGACCACGTGATCTGGGTGATTTTAGTGTGCAATCTACAATTTGGCCACGCGATCTAAGAGCTCTAATGCGTGCGATCTACGATCTGACCATGCGATCCAAGAACTCTTATACGTGCGATCTGCGATTTGACCATGCTATTAAAGAGTTCTGATACATGCGATCTTTGATTTTACCACGCGATCTGAGAGCTCTGATGCATGCGATTTGCGATCTGACCACGCAATCTGGGTAATTTGAGCATACGATCTGTGATCTGGCCATACGATTTGAGAGCTCTAATTCATGTGATCTGCCATCTGACCACGGGATCTGAGTGTGTGATCTAGTCATGCGATCTGAGAGCTTTAATGTATGCGATCTATAATCTAACAATGTGATCTGAGAACTCTAATGCGTGTGATTTGCGATCTGACCACGCTATTGAAGAGCTCTGATGTGTGCAATCTTTAATCTGACCATGCGATCTGAGAGCTCTGATGAGTGCAATCTGCAATCTGACCACACGATCTAAGAACTCTGATCTGGAACATGCTTCAGTATTTTGACAATAACTTGAGCTATAGACCTCAAATTTGGATGATTCTTAGACCATTGGAAAGCTAACTCGAAGCGCTACAATCTTGTGTTTATTGCTTTGCCAGATTTGGACTATATTCTGCTAAAATTTTCACATCTAATAGCATGAAGATTTCAAGGCTTGCTAGAAAAACATGGAGAGCTAATGTGAATCATGCCCTCCTTCTAACGCCAAACTGTTAATGCGTGATTTTGACACCAACGACTTGCACGTGCAAAATGCTAAGCTGTTCTTAGAAATTACACGTGAATGATTCATGAGAAGTGTTTATGGTGTTGAGATAATATATGTTTGATAAAAAAATAAATAAAAGATTGACAAGAGAGGTTTTTATAGTGGTTCGGATCCTTAAAGCGAATCCTAGATCCACTGTTATTTTATTATTCTTTGAATATTTCTATAATATTGCCTGTAAGGCGTACAAAGAATGGAGAAATACTTTGTTTACAGAGAAAAATAATGAAATGAAGCTCAAATCTATGCCCAGCTCTCATATGTTCAGCCTCCTTTTTCATGAAGAGAGATGCCCATTTATAACTTTGAAGTTAGTATAATTAGTGCTTTTGCAAGTTGCCTTGACACATGGGAACTACTCCTTAATCTTTATCTTAAAATGAAATAGGATTGATATAAATTATCTATTGGAGGCAGTTTAAGTTTTTGACAGCTAATACCATATTATCTTTAAGTGCTTGTTGAACTCTGATTGGTGGTACTGACATTAGTGTGTATTTTTGGCATAACAAATAAGATGTTAGACTATCAAATGAGACTGAAAAATAATGAGGGCCACACAATCCTTTCAATCGATGCAATTGTTGGCAATGTTCAAGTTGCCAAGAAAATATGAAGAAACAACCCGACTTAAATGAAGTTAAAAACAATATCTGTTGGATACCTTTGATGGAGGCTGCTCAACATGCCCAAAAGGAGATGGTTAAATATTTATTACAATTTAGCGAACCCTGTTTGCGGTCAGTTCGAAGTTTTGAAGATAAAGATGGCGTTTTCTTCGTGAATTTGCTTATAATTGCTGGATTTTATGGTGAGTTAGTCTCTTCTTTAGCTTTACTACTACTGAACAACTACCAATATTTATAAATTTCACTTATATCAATAACTGTGTTAGCTAGCAATGTTTATTCATTGGGTTATTGACACTTGGACCCCTCTGTTGATGCTTGATTTTGACACCAACTAAAAGCACGTATGAAATGCTAAGCTAGCCCAAAAGACACACGTGAATGGGGGATTGGGAATGTAAATGGTGGAAAGACAATGTTTAAAGTGGTTCGGATGCTTAAGCAAGCAAATCCTACATCCACTGATATTGTATTTATATTTGAAAGATCAGGTCGTGACTTAGCGAGTTGACTTTTAGAGTATTGAGAATACAAATGAGAAAGAAAATAAGTTATACAGAGAGAAGATAGCTAATCAAGAGTAAAAATGAGCGAATCCTACAAACGAGAGAGAAGCTCTCTATTTATAGTGGGATACATTGAGGTAATAATTACTGAATCCGTAAAAAGGGGTTAGGTACCGTGCAAATCCTTCTTTGTGTCCTGTTGTTCACCTACTCGCATGATTTCCTTGACTCATGTAGGGATTGGACACGTAGACGTCTTCCAGCCTCTCGTTAGTCTAGCACACCCACTACATTGGCAGAAACATGCTGCTCAAGCCAGCATGCGACGTGGCCATGCTTGAATGGCTGTAGGATCTGCCTAGACTCTGACCATTTATGCTGACTGGGCTCTACGTCAGCTATACTTTTCCAGGCATAATAGAAGTCCCTTAATTTTTAAGGTTTGAGAATCGAACCTTGGAAATTATAAATGCCTTGATTTTATGTGTTTGAAGAGATGCTGGTCGAAGCGACCTGATTGCGAAAGGGGTCGAGAGGACATTTCCTCGCATGCGACCTGGGGTGATCTTTGCCCTTATAGTCAGCGACCTGGATTTGGGTACCCAGTGCTATAATGATGATTCTGACCTGGATGGAATCCTCGACCTGTTTACACTTAGCAGCTTTCAAAAGGATAAATGGTCGTTGCTTCGCAGTTGATGTCCATCGAGGTCGAAGGATCACATCTCTTTGCAATCGACGTGAGACGAGATTGAAGAGTTATGTCGCCTCGCGGTTTACAAAACGAAGAGTGTTTTTCATAACGACCTCTTCAGATGTTATCCGTTGCACTTTTGCAGCGGATACATTAAATGAAGTACCTTTTGCTCTGACAGACGTGTCTTGAGCATAATAAGTGCCAGCCATACGCATTAAATGTGAGCCATGCTTAAACGACATTCCCTATCAGAGCATTAAATGTGGACATGGGCACATTAAATGTGGAGGAGGGAAAACGTGCCGTTGCTTGAGTGTTTCAACAGAAAGGGATGATGATTTGATTTCTCAAGGCGTGATGGTCACTCTTCCTCACTGATTCGTGACACATGGTCGCGATCAACAGTCAGATGTGTTTTCCGCCCAAGCGTTATTTGACTTCGGGAAACCAAAGCGCCATTTCCTCAATTATATAAACCCCAAGCTCTCTTCAGGCAAAGTTGCAGTACTTTCATTCTCAGAGACAGCAAGAAACTTTCACGAATTTTGGTTCTTTGTCTTCTAGAGTGGTGTTTGTCTGATATTCGGAGCAAAAGAGTCAATCTTTCTCATTTCAAGAGGTAAAAAAGATTCCCTTCTCCTATTTTTGGTTTGATTTTGCTTTCAATAGTCGCCATGCGACGACTGTTCGTCGGTAGCTCATCGGAGGTGAAATATCCTCCGTTGGGTCAGGTCTATTGATGGTGGCCCTTTAAGCATTCTGTTAGGGTTTTTCTAGGGTTTAGGGAGGAAATATTTATTTTTTCCTCCACGTCATCGTAAGAGGTAGTGTACGAGGACTGAATGGTTCCCTGCTTGTCGCTTTTGCAGACCATAGGAGAATGGACCCCCTAACGACTAGAGCTGAGGAAGGGACCAGTTCGCCCATGCAGGATGCTCCTACGGGTCCCACTCAAGAGATATTCTCTATACTTACCAAGGAAGAGCTTGAAAGGGTGGTAGACCAGTACGCTATCAGCATGGAGGTCTTCTACAATAAGACACACACAGCTCGGTATCCACCACGAGGGTTGGTCGCGATCTCCGAGGACATTTTCAAGGGTGGGGGGTTGATCCCTTTCCACCCCTTTGTCAGGTCGGTCCTCGATCATTTTGGGATCGTACCAATGCAACTCACACCGAACGCGTATATGATTGCCATTACTATGTACATTGCGTGTCGTGAGAACGGATTGGGCGAGCTAACCGCGGCAAAGCTCGGTTGCTCATATATTATAAAAAAAAGCAAAGACAAGGATCACTCAGTTGTTGAGAGAGTTGGAACAAATGGGCCGAGTTAGGCAGTAACCCTAACCCGACCCGTATTAAAAAGGGTTCAACCCGGACCGCCAAAATGGCAGTCTGAGTTAAACCCAACCCGCATGCAACCCCCGGGCGAGCCAGGTTGCTATCCGGCGACCCGATGACCCGCGGGTTGGACTTTTGTCCTTTCTAGAAAGGATCGCAACCCGCCGCGTTGACCCGTGGGTTGGCTATTTCCAACTCGGCGGGTTGGCAACAAGTTGACCCACCAGGTTGGCCCAAAAAAATAAAAAAATAAAACTAAATTTTTTTTGTTTTTTTGAATTCCCCTTTTACCCTTGAAATATAGCCATTTTATAGCAATTGGAGGGGTCTTTTTCGTCATTTGATTTCCCTAATTTTTTTTATAAATTGGCTCTAAACTCTCATATTTTCTCACAACTCAAATTCTCTCATTCTCTCTAATCTCTAATCTTTATTGAAATCTCTCAATTATTCTCTTAATCTCTTTATTATCAATTTGCTCTTATTTTAATTTTTATTAGTTTTTGCAATTTTCAATTCATATTTCCAATTTTCCATATTCCAATATCCAATTCTCCTTCTTTAATTTTTTATTTCTTCTACATTAATTTTTTTTTCAACTACAATGGATAGATATTTCTCTTCTATCAATTTCAATGAGGAAGGAAACTACTATCCTAGTCCTAGTCCCACTGAATTTACTAACATGAATGCAGGACGAGATTCAAATAGTCCCGTTTTCCCGGTCTCAGAATCTGATACACCTTAAAATATGTGCCCGATTCCTCCCCATGCTACTACACCTACACCTCCCGGTGGTTCTAGAAGTCGTCCTCGTAATCGTCGTCCTCGTCCAACTTCATCTCAAGCTGAAGCGGGTTCATCAACTGTTGTCGAAAGCGATGACAGACACACATCGGAAGTTTGGACGCATTTCCATAAGTTTTACGAGGTAGAAAATGGAGTTCAAGTGAAGAAAGCAAGATGCAAGTATTGTGGAAATGTTTATAAAGTTGATTCAAGTGATGATACTAGTACTTTAAAAAGGCATGCTAATAAACATATTGCTCAACATGGAAATAGAGAAACCAATCAAACTCAAATAACTAATATAGGTACTACTTGGCGTTATAATTCTGATGTATATAGGGAACAATTAGCTTTATATATTGCCACAACTGATCAACCTATTAATATGGCTGAAGATAAATATTTTGAAAATTTTATTAAAAATTCATTTTTTCCAGGATTTAAAAGTTATTCTAAAACTGCAACTAGAAATGATTTAATAAAATTGTTTAAGAAAATGAAATTAGAATTAAAAAATAAAATACATACTTGTCATGTTAGTGCGGCTCTAACTGCCGATATTTGGAGTGGTAGAGCTAAACAAGATTATATTTGTGTGACTAGTCATTATTTTGATAATGAATGTAAATTAAATAAATCTTTATTAGGATTTAGATTAATGGATGTGGATGATAGTGGTCAACAAATTTATAATAAAATTGTTGAAGTTTTAGAAGATTATGATATTGTTTAACTTTAAATAATGCAAGTTCTAATAGTAGAGCTATAGATTTTTTTCAAAGTAATTATCATTTATATAACAATTTGAAGTTTTTTTACCAACGTTGTGCATGTCATGTTATTAATTTAATTGTGAAAAATGGTATGAAAACAATTAAAGAAAATGTTGATAGAATTAGAGATTGTTTAGCTTGGATTACTGGTAGTAATAAAAGAAATGCTGAATTTCAAGATGCTTGTATAAAATCAAATATGTCTCCTAGAATTTTTGCATTAGACATGCCTATTAAATGGAATAGTACTTATTTAATGCTTGATTCATGTTTGCCTTATGCTAATTTAATTAGTTATTTTGTAGCAAATAATAGAAGTCCTCATTATTTGGTAGAAAATGATTGGCAAATAGCTAAAGTATTTCATTCTTTTCTTAAAAATTTTTACCAATTCACTTTACAACTTTCTGGTGTGTATTATCCTACTAGTCCATTGGTAATACATACAATTATAAAAATTTCAGAGTTATTTACAAAAAACAAAAACAATGAAATTTTAAAAGAACCAATAAAGGCAATGGAAAATATTTTTTTTTAAAATATTTTAAACCCATTCCTTTTCTTTATTGTTTAGGTGCCATTTTTTATCCTAGAATTAAACAAGAAGGTTTAGAAAATGGTTTAGAGACATTAACTGAAAATTTACAAAACTTAGCATTTGTTAATCAAATAGGAGAGGTAAAAAATTGGCTTGCAGAGGTATATTTCCAATATGAAAACAGGTATAGAAACCCGCAAAGACATGAAATACATAGGGAAGTTGCATCAGAAGAAACAAATGAAGACTTCTACACCTGGAGTGCATTTAATAGGCTGAAGAGGAAACGAAACAGAAGCACAGGCGTAGCCTCCTCTTCAGAAGAACCAACAGCAACAACGAATCTACTGTTTGCCATGCAGTCACAGAGTAATGAGCTTCAATAATATTTGGGAACTCCTGAAATGTTACTAACAGATCCACAACAAAGAGCCAACTTTGATGTCTTGGAATATTGGAAAACCAGAAAATGTAATTTTTCGATATTATCAAGACTTGCCTTGGATGTTTTTGCTGTTCCAGTCTCAACCGTCTCATCCGAACAAACATTTAGTGCAAGTGGAAGAATTTTAAATGAAAGGAGGACTAAACTTTCACAAAAAAATGATTGAAGTCCTCACATGTCTTCGAGATTGGGAACAGTCGCGCCATCAAGATCAATACGAGGTTCTCGATGATACTTTAATAGAATCATTTTAATTTTGTAATATAAATGATACGGATGAGGGAGGTCCTAGTCAACCCCAAAATTAGTTGTTTTGTAAATTGTAACTTGTAAATTAATTGTCAATTATTGTACTCTTTTTTCCTTACCAAGTTTTTATCCCATTGAGTTTTTCTTGGTGAGGTTTTTAACGAGGCAATAATTATTGTAATTTCTTATTTTATTTTTTGATAAATGAATAAATTTAATTTTTCTTATATTACAATTTTAATGTATTAAAATTGAATTAATATTTGAAATGTTAACAAAAAAAAAAATTTATTTAATTGAATTATTGATATTTGAAAAGAAGTTAACTAAAAACAATTACATTTATTCATTTATAAATTGTTAATTATTCATTTGAAAAGTTAATTAAACATTTAAACTTAAACAAAACAAAATCAAATCAAAAAAAAAAAATCAAAAAGGGGGTTAACTCGGCCCAACCCGTAGCCTAACCTAGTGGGTTAGGGTTGGCGGGCCGGGTTGGGCCATCCAATCCCCCAAAATTGGCGGGCCTAACCTAGCCTGCCTTTGGTCAGTCTTGACCTGCCCGCCAACAAAGGCAGGCTAGGTTAGGCCCGCCAATTTTGGGGGATTGGATGGCCCAACCCGGCCCACCAACCCCGCTGGGTTGGTGGGCCGGGTTGGGCCATCCAATCCCCCAAAATTGGCGGGCCTAACCTAGCCAGCCTTTGTTGGCGGGCAGGTCAGGACTGACCTGCCAAAATGAGTAACTCGCCGCGGGCCAGGTCGGGTCGGGCTGGGCCGGGCCGAGCAGGTTACTTTTCCACCTCTATACACAGCTACCCGAGTAATGTAGGACCGTATGAGACAAAGTTCTTTTTCTTTCGTCACGATGGCATTTGTCGCTTCTAGGAGCCGAGTAAGTTCTTTTTCCTTTCGAATTTATTGACTTGATTTGTCCTTCACTAACGAGCTATTTATTTTTCTGGCAGTTAACAAAATGACTAGTTTAGAGTTGCTCGTGGACCCTGAAAAAATCACAACCTTTTGTTTTCTACCTGAAGCAAGTCGAGACGTGAGGCTGCTCGTAACAACCGCGAATTTGCGGAAATATGGTTTCTTCAATTCAGAAGTGACCCTAGAGTCCATACTGGGTAAGCTTCTTGACCTTATCTTTTTTGACTTTGTGTGCAATGAACTGTTTTACTAACGACGTTCATGTGTAGCGACCATGCCTCCTAGAGTGCCTAAGTCACCACGACCAAGGTAATTTTCCTTCCCCCAAAGAGGTACCACCGGACCAGTTGGAGCGGCTCCTAGTGGAACCTTTGATGGGGGCACATCGACAGTCGATCTATCCAAACCTGAGGGTGTTGCTCGCCCTATGCAGAAAACCATGGCTCAGAGGCGTAAAAAGAAGAGGTAGATTCAGACCGAAGAGTCGGAGTCCGAATCGGAGGGTTTGGGCGTCCAACCCTAGAGGTCGCAGCCTTACCAAGCATTCCGTTTAGGAGGGCTAGCTAGGGGCCTGATTGGTATCTCCATCGCTCCCGGGGATCAGCAGGTAAGACAACAGGCGACCGCAGTCCCTGGGAGGAGGTCAGGAAAAGAGCCGGCAGGGGGGACTCTACCCGCTACGGGCACTGGCAACCCCTTCCTAGAGTCAATGGGATAGCTACCAGACCATCTGCAGTCGGTGGTCTTTGCATTGCTCGAATGTGGGCTTGTAGAGGCTTTCGAGCAGTTCGTGGCCACCGGTACCATGGACCTGATGACCATATCCTTCCACCACCTAAGCCAGTAAATGAGCTGCCCTTGGTGAGGACATTTGCTTATGCGATATAAATAAATTTATTCTCTTCGCTATGCAGGCCTTGCTCTCCATGCACCTGTCCTTGCAAAAGGTCTAGTTTGAGGCTGTTGAGGGATTGGTGGAGATAAGGGAAGAGAATGCACAGCTTAAATGGAACAGGGACTCGTCCATCGTTCAGGAGGAGAAGAATTTGTCTGAAAGGGATGCTGCACTTCGTGCGGTGGACTTTCAGAAGTCCGAGTTGGAGAAGCACAGCGAGGAGGTGAAGGTCCTCCAAAGGACCATGGCCAGACTCACCACGGAGGCTAGTGAGAAAGACCAGACGCTACAAACGACCTCTAAGCGGGCTATGCAAGTAGAGAGGGAAAGGGGTGAGCTGTGGGAGAATACTATGGAGCAACATCAGCGCTTGAGGCCAAGCTCCACTTTACTCGAGGCTACGTCACTTCACTAACTACGGAGATGTAGCAGCAAGAGGCGGAGATCAAGAATAGGGCTGTAGAATGGACTATTCAGTCCATCTTTGCCCTTCTTTTGAGGAATCCTGAGATGGATCTGTCCAACCTCCTTGACGAGTACCGGAACGAGCTTCTTACCATGGCATAGGCCGAAGCTGAGGAAGTGGCTCGAGGACCTGACCTGGAAGAGGAACAACTTGAGTTCATTTCGGAGGAGCCCGCGTCTGATTAGGCGACCGGCGACCAGCCTGGAGATGAGGATCAGTGATCCGTTTCTCTTGTTTTCTCCCTTTATGCTTATGTACTTTCCCTTTTCATAAATAAAGACATTGCTTTTCACAATCTTTCATGAGTATTTACAATTTCTGCATTCTTTACATATGAGATCGCATTCTACCTGTTTACAATAATATTGGTACAAGTTTATACGAACAGAATTGTATATATGGGAAAATGATTACAAATGAACAGAGTTGTACACTTGCTATTACAAAGATTGCAAAAATTAAGACCGACCTTTAAAAGGAAATAATTGAGTTTGGAATTACTGATAATATGGTTGGAAATGCTCAGCATTCTAAGCTCAGGGTACTTCGGAACCATTCAGCCTTTTGAGATGGTAAGTCCTCAGTCTTATTACTTTGGCGATGCGAAATAGGCCTTCCCAATTTGGTCCCAAAACTCCCGCACTTGGTTCTCTAGTATCGAGAAGAACTTCCTTCAAAAAAAGGTCGCTAATCTGGAAGTCTCTTCTTCTGACCTTAGAGTCGAAGAGTTGCTGATAGGCTGCTATTCTTAACAAAGCCTTGCTACGATGTTCTTCAACTAGATCCAAACTTGCACGCATAAACGCTTCATTATCGACTTCGTTGTATAGGTCCCTCCGAAGTGAACTGGTTCCTACCTCCACAGGGATCATCGCTTTGCAGCCATATGCTAGCGAAAAAAGGGTTTCTGAGGTAGAGGTTCTCAGAGTTGTCTTGTATGCCCATAGGACTTCGGGGAGGTCGTCGGCCCAATTCCCCTTGGTTGCGCCAAGTTTGGCCTTAAGAGTGTGCTTGATGGTTTTGTTAATAGCTTCAACTTGACCATTTGCTTGTAGTCTTGCGATTGAGGTAAATTTTTTATGAACACCCAACTCGTCACAAAACTGCTTGAACTCCTCGTTGTCGAACTATTTACCATTGTTTGAGATGAGAGTATAAGAAATCCCATAGCGGCACACAATGTTTTTGAAGACGAAGTCTTTGAGCTTTTTTATCTTGATCGCGGCTAACAGTTCTGCTTCGACCCACTTGGTGAAGTAATCCACCACAACCATGACATACTTGACTCCCCTTTTACCAACTGGCATGGGATCAATGAGATCGATTCTCCACATGGAGAATGGCTGGGGCTAGTCATGGTTATCAGTTGGTGGGAATGAGCTCGCGGAATGTTCGCGAACTGCTGGCACTTGTCACACCTTTTGACAAAGTTGTGGGTGTCTTCTTGGATTAGGGGCCAGTAGTACCCTTGATGAACAACTTTGTTGGCGAGAGATCGTGCGGCGATGTGATTACCAGAGATCCCTTCATGTATCTCCCTCATGATATAATATGGCTCTTCGCTGGTTACACATCAGAGGAGAGGGGCGCTAAACCCCCGTCTATATAACTGGTCTCTGATGAGTGTGTAACGAGCAACTCTTGTTCACAAGGTCCTTGTTTCAACCTTGTCATTGGGCAAGGTCCCATCTCGGAGATACTAAATGATAGGGGTCATCTAGGAAGCTGATTCTATTACATTCACGGCATGTTTGATCAAGCTAACATTAGGGGTCTCGATGAACCGAACAGGAATGCTTTCTGGTGCATCTGAATCCAACGACGAGGCTATCCTTGCCAAGGCATCAGCCACAGAGTTGCTATCTCTAGGAATTTGTGTGATCGTGAAGTGCTTGAATGGCTCGAGCACGGCCTTAGCTTTCTTCAGATAGCTGATCATGTTTTCTTCCTTAGCTTGTTACTCTCCCAAAATCTGGTTAACGATCAACATGGAGTCGCTGTGGATGCTGATCGCGATTGAACCCATTTCTCTGCCCAACCGCAGTCCAGCGAGCAGAGTTTCATACTCGGCCTAATTATTGGTGGCCTTAAAACCAAACCGGAGAATGCCATGAATGCGAGTCCCTTTAAGACTCAAAAGGAGAAGACCTTCCCTGGCCCTCTTTTTGTTCGATGATCCATTGACGTAAAGACTCTAGGTTGATAGATTTTGAGTAGTTTCCTAAATGACTTCGCTGGGCTGTTGCTCGGACTCATTCATAGGATGATATGAGAATTCTGATATGAAGTCAGCAACAGCTTGCCCTTTGATGGTTGCTTTCGGTATGTACTTTAGATCGAACTGACTTAATTCCATGGCCCATTTAAGCAATTTACCCAATGCCTCTGGTTCTGGAGGACCTGCCTGAGCGGGTAATTGGTCATTACATGGATCGTATGGGCATGGAAGTAAGGTCGTAACTTTCTGGAAGCGATCAGCAAGGCATAAGCCAATCGTTCCATTTTTGGATACCATACCTCAACATCTAACAGACGTTTGCTCGCGTAATACACTAGCCATTGGACCCTGTTCTCTTCTTGAACCAAGGCTGCACTGACCGCAAACTAAGAGACAGACAGATACAGGAGAAAGATCTGTTGCGGGAGATGTTTGGACAGAAGAGATGGCTTTCCGAGGTGTTCTTTAATACTCTGGAATGCCTGTTCGCACTCGAGAGTCCTCTCAAACTTCTTATTAGGCCTTAGTACATTGAATAATGGCAAGTAATGATCTGTTGCTCTTGATATGAAGCGACTGAGTACTGCTATTTGCCCATTGAGGCTCATAACCTGTTTTTTGTTGGTTAGGCTTTTCATATCGAGGAGAGCTTGGATTTTCTCGAGGTTGATCTCTATTCCCCTCTAGTTAACCATGTATCCCAGGAATTTTCCCGAGGACACTCCGAATGAGCACTTGAGAGGGTTTAGCTTCACTTTGTATTTTCGGAGGATGTCGAACATCTCAGCGAGATGCGTTATATGATCTGAAGCAACATGCAACTTTACCAACATATCATTTACATAGACCTCCATCGACTTCTCGATCTGCTCAGAGAACATCCGGTTAACCAGTCGTTGGTAAGTCACGCCAACGTTCTTGAGGCCGAAGGGCATAACCTTGTAGCAATACAACCCTTGATTTGTAACAAAGGAGGTATGCTCTTTGTCTGGTGCAAACATCAGAATTTGATTGTACCCCGAGTACGCGTCCATAAAACTCAGGAACTCGTACCTGGAGGTGGCATCCACAAGCTGGTCGATCTTAGGCAGGGGAAACTATCTTTCGGGCATGTTTTGTTGAGGTCGGTAAAGTCGACACAGGTTCGCCACTTGCCGTTGGGTTTCTTCACTAGAACCAGGTTGGTAACCTAGCTCAGATAGAGCGCTTCTAGAATGGATCCAATTCGAAGGAGTTATCTACCTCAAGTTTCAAGGCAGCATATCGCTCTGGATCCATCGCTTTTCTCTTCTGGTGAACTGGCTTGGCTTCACTGTCGATGTTCAAGGCATGGTAAATAATATTCGGGCTAATCCTGACCATATCTGCATGCGACCATGTGAACACATCGATATTCTCTCTGAGGAAGCTGGTCAGTTCGGTGGCGAGCTGAGGGTTTAGATTGCTCCCAATCCTCAACACTCTGCTCAACTCGCTCTAGTCGACCAACACCTAAGATAGATCCTCAACTGGCCCATTGGAAAGGCATTCCTAAATACGAGGATCCATATTATCCTCGGTTGGGCCAGGTTGTGGTTTGACCCGGCTGATCGCCATTGCCTATCTGGGAATGCCGCGCGAGATGCATTTCCCTTTGTACGCCATCTGTACTGCCTTTACATAGCAGTCGCGAGATGTGCGTTGAGATCCGCTTACGTCCCCTATGGAGAACTTCATTTAGAGATGGTATATCGAAGTGACCGCCTTGAAGTTTCTTAGTAGAGGTCACCCCAGGATGCCGTTAAAAGCTGACAGGCAATCTACTACTAAGAATTTAATAACTTTGGTCACCTCGTCAGAGTCACCCAGCATGACTGGACACGAGATCGTTCCTTTGGGGATCAGGTGGTCCCCTGTAAAACAGTATAGGGGGATCAAGGTAGGCTTCAAGTCGGCCTCGTCCAAATTCATTCTTTCAAAAATTGTCTGGACCAGGATGTTCACTGTAATAGCCACTACTCATAATGAAAAACATATAAAATAATATGAAGAAATTGGGCCCAAAATTTTCTTTCTATTAAATATATATATATATTCTTTACAAACATATACATTTTTACACAAACTTATAATGTGTACAAAAGGTATTAAAACATGCTGGACAGTGTAAACGCTTCCCCTAGCGTGTAGACGTCCATCCGACTGAATTCTCACCTGGATCCTGCAAAACATAGGAAAACAACGGGGTGAGCACTAAAATAATGCTCAGTAAGTAAATCCTCTACTCATCTATCCCTGTAACTCTCTCTCTCTCGAATTCTTTCCTTACGACTTCTCAGTCAATTTCTCTTGGGTACTTCTCTCTCTCTTTCTCTTTCTCTTAGAACTCTTTTCTATTACCTCTCTTTAGTAAGTCACGACCCCATCTTACCGGGGGCACGGCCAGGACTCACTCCCACTCTATGTGACCTCTACTCATTCTAGCCGATCGGACTCGGTTATGCATGGATTCAGAACCCTTGGCCATGTGAGTGTATAATCTCTCTCTCGGGTACTCGAGTATAGCCCTCATCCGCATGCACTCTCACGGGCTACACCACTTCTCTATCTCATACTCATGCCGCTCTCTCAATGTGGCGTACATGCGGGAATACTCTATCCATTACTCACGAGTTCCCCATCGCACAACCTACTCTATTCTCTTTCTCTTAACTCTTAAAGTAACTTATACTCAAATTCTTTACTATGTCTCAAGCTACTTCTTAAGTGTATAAACAAATGTGTAAAGCTAGCTCATACTCACTAATGCACTTATGAAATGCCAAATACAAGATTTCCTCAAAAACAGTCATTCTGCACAAGTCACACTAAAAAGGCCATAACTTGCGTCATACACCTCAGATTGCTACGGTTTTGGTCTCGTTTTAAAGCTTAGAAACAGGGCTATAACTTCTGTGTTTTGGTATCAGCCCAATTCAATCCGTAAGATACCCAAAAATTACTTAGAAAGTTACGGCAGTGACAGGGCAGATTTTACTTAGGCATTTCATCAAACAACTCATGTGCATAAAAACACTCTACTAAAATTACTACTATACTTCATTCTCTAGTCATCCAAAATGGGGGAAAACTCTCTCATGTAACCATAATCCCTGTCAAGAAAAGCACTTCCAAAAAGATTTACACAACATCTCCCAAACTTCATCTCAAATTCCATTTCTCATCTCACATCAAAAACACTTCTCATACATGGAGTCTATCCAACAACCACAAAAATAGCTACTCATCTCAACTCAATTTCTCATCAATCATACTACATACTGATCATGCATACATCTCTACTCAAAAGCTTATTCAAAACTCAAGTTGGTTGGATTTACTTACCTTGTCAAAAGATGACTTCTTTAGCACTTTTCCTTTCCTTTGTTGTCTTGTCTCTTCTCTACAACTCAAAAAAACAACAAGAACAATAACAACCAAATAAGACTTCACTATAACTATAAGAAAACTCACATCTAAAGCATGAATCCTTACCTTAGGATGCTTTAGATGAAATCTCTACTCAAAACCCCTCTTAATTCCCTTAGAAATCTTGGGAGATTGGATGGAGACATTGAGAGAACTTAGGCAAATGGAAGAGGCGGTGGAATGAAGTTATAAAGGGTTTCTCTACACTCTAACTCTTTTTAGCTCATATTTTAAGCATCATTTCCCATTTTGCCCTTGCCCTTCCTTGGAAATTGCATCTATATCCTTTAATTCTTCACAAAGATACCCCCATCCAAACACAATCTCTACTAAATTTCCTTACATTTTACTCCCAACTTTTCCTACTAATTAGGGGTAGAATGGTCATTGTGCCCCAAAAGAAGAATTCTCTAGAAAACTTAAGAAACTTTGTATTAGGCTCGTCGCCGCGGCGAAGCACTTTCCGTCGCCCCGGCGACACAGGGCAGAACCTACCCGTGGGTGCAGCTCCTCCTCGCCGCGACGAAGATTGGATTTTCCAAACTTCACCAAAACTCAACCAATTTCAAGGCAACCATTTCAATTAAAGACTCACCAACCAACCTTGACAACACACAAACTCAATTGAAGCTGAAACAGTAAACTTTTAACTAATACAGCAAATCTTAAATACGTACCTCAAGTGGGATATTACATTCACAGCACTTTCGTTGTCCACCAACATTCTGTGGACGTTGAAGCGCCCTATTAAGGGCGTGATCATGAGAGCGTCATCGTGGAGATGATGCAATTGGACTGCATCCTTTTCGGAGAAGGTAATTTCCTCCTCCTTGTGAACCTTTAGTGGTCACTGCGTCGTGTTCATCAAACTGATGGAGTCGTGATACGCTGTGCGAGCATATCTTTCTTGGGGACCTCGCGAGTTCGTTGCGAGGTGCGGTCCTCCAAAGATTACTCCGACGCTGCAGATACCCTTGCGATCATGATGCTTCTTTCCTAGTTCCCCTTGATTTTTCTCTCGCACAGGAGTGGAGTCATCAATATACTCTTTGAAATGCCCCTGCTTGATGAGGTCTTCGATTGCCTGTTTGAGAGCTCGACACTTATCGGCGTGATGCCTATTATCCCGATGAAAGCGACAGTATTTTTCATTATTTCTGGCTGATGGGGGATTTTTCATGGGCTCAGGCTCTCCGAGCAAGCCGACTTCTTCTGACTTGTCAAGAATAACCGATACAGATGCATTCAAAGGCGTATACTAACTCCTGTCATGATCGCAACAAGGAATTGGAGCCTAAGACTTTTTGGGCTTGAACCGTGGTTTCTTTCCTTTTTGTTGATTGTCATTAGCCCGTTTGTGATCAACTCTCCTACTTTTCCCCTGACCAGGTGCACTACTAAAGCATTGAGGTCGTGGCGTTGGAGCGCCGCCACGGAGTTTTCAATGTGGAGGTATTTCTCCGCAAGGTTGTAGAAGCGGGTAAGGGAAACATCATCCTCAGCTTGCAGCTCTTTCCACATGTCGGTCTGTGGGTGAACTCCCGCTATGATGAGAGTCTGAACAGTCTCTTCGGGAGTGTGAGCTACCTTATTAAGCTCTTTGTGGAATCGGTCGATGTAAGACTAGAGGGATTCATCCCTCTCTTGCCTTATGTTGCTAAGGTAGCTTAAAGGCATTGAGAACTTTTAGTTTGCTTGGAAGTGTCTCAGGAACGTCGTGCTCATCTAAAGCCACAAGCGGATCGATCCCGCTGGGAGCGACCTGAACCACCGTTTGGCATGAGAGGTTAGGGTCACTACCAAACAACGCCACTTTGCCAAGTCTAAAACCTGGTAAAGCTCTATCAGGTCGCTGAATTCATACAAGTGGTCCTGCGGACCAGAATTTCCATTGAACACCCGCATATCAAGCATTCTAAATCTTGATGGGAGAGGGGTGGCTAATATCGTCAAAGAAAAGGGAAACGGTACTGTGACCTGCCCTTGCTCATTTTGCTAAGCTTTTAGCTGATCTAGAGCTCGCTATAGCTCCTCAATCTGAGGTAGTAGAGCTATCTAGGGATTGATTTCCCCCATGCAAGTTTGACCCTTGCGATTGCGGTTGAGGAAAGTCTGGAGGTTGGATTCCTCTTCGCCTCGGCCAGCAGTTCTGATAGCTCTTGACACACGCTGGCTAGAGTCGTGTGATGGTGATGAATGGTGCGGGGAATTCTCACAACCTTCGCTGTGGTATGAACCGCCCTGCGAAGTGTGGGAACCTCCCGCACGATGACGATCGAGATCGTTATTCTGTCGGTGATGAGAATCGCCCCGCCTAGCACTTTTATGGGAGTGCTCATGCGATGTGGCATGGGACAGCTCGGGATGCGACCTTTCATCGAGTCTTAACATTAGGGGTATTCTACTTGGGACGTGGTCGGTGTTTGTCGGCCCTTTGGAGCCCTTAGGCCCACTGTTCTCCACTTGCTTACCCTTCATTCGACGCGGTGCAGTGCGCGCGGAATGGCCTATCGCCCTTTTCTACACTTTTGCGCGACTTGTAGGCATTTTTCTTGGTTGCACCGCCCCATTTGATTTAGGTGGCATGCCCCGATCCAAACGGTCCAACCTTTGGTTGACCATTTGGAGAGTATTATTGAACCTCTCCAGGTAGCTCATAACGGCAGGGTCAGGTTGTGAGCTTGAAAGGATATCCCCCACGGTATTTTGTGGGACTGAGGGCACCTCGGGAGAAGTGTCTTCTTGTACCTGGGGGATCTCCTCAGCACCATGATTGGTTCGCTCAGGTTCGAATCGACGAGCCATTTACTGTTGTAGGACTAATTAGTCAGAGATTCTCTTGATGAAGGACGAATACTAAATCAGGCCCTTCTTCTAGCGTCAAATTGTTGATGCTTGATTTTGACACCAACTAAATGCACGTGTGAAATGCTAAGTTGGCCTAGAAGACACACGTGAATGGGGGATTGGGAATGTAAATGGTGGAAAGACAATGTTTAAAGTGGTTTGGATGCTTAAATAAGCGAATCCTACGTCCACTGATATTATATTTATATTTGAAAGATCAGGTCGCAACTTAGCGAGTTGACTTTTAGAGTATTGAGAATACAAATTAGAAAGAGAATAAGCTATTACAGAGAGAAGATAGCTAATCAAGAGTAAAAATGAGCGAATCCTACAAACGGGAGAGAAACTCTCTATTTATAGTGGGATACATTGAGGTAATGATTATAGAATCCGTAAAAAGGGGTCAGGTATTGTGCAAATCCTTCTTTGTGTCCCGTTGTTCACTTACTCGCATGATTTCCTCGGCTCATGCAGGGATTGGACACGTGGACGTCTTCCAACCTCTCGTCAGTCTGGCACGCACCCACTGCAGTGGCAGAAACATGCTGCTCACGCTAGCAAGCGATGTGGCCACGCCTAAACGGCTGTAGGATCTGCCTAGACTCTAACCATTTATGCTGACTGGGCTCTACGTCAGCCCTACTTTTCCAGGCATAACATCCTTGAAGTTTAGAAATTAGCACTTATACCCCCCACTGTCTCTTTCTACCGTTAAAATTGATAGAAGACCATGTTTGATCGCTGCAATTACAAATTTGTCCATGATTTATTCGTCAAGATAAAAATGTTATTTGAATGGTTCGAACCATTGACCTCAATTTATAAAGTGAAATGACTAACCACTTTACCAAATTTATGTCAAGGAAATTGTAAATACACTAATAAGAGACAAAAAATTATTAAAATATACTGTATATAACATATTTAAAATTTTTGTTACAGTGTAGTTAATATATACGTTAAAGTACATTGAAAATTTATGTTAAATTATATTAAACATTTTCTCAGAGTTTATTGAATATTACAAACTTTGAAAGACTCAGTTTGTAAGATTGATCCTCAACCAATCAAAGAAACTTTTTCTCATAACTTAGACGTGATAACTCGCAATTAATCAACTCTTAATCTTAATTATATATAGCATATATTTGATCTTGGATGAGCTGGCAGCTACGCGGCTATATTGTTGAGGTCATTGACCATAAGGGGCATTCATTATGTAGGTCTAAGTCGCCTTAAAATTCAATTTGGAAGACTCAGTTATTGATGCTCAATTCTTGTCCATGTATACTAATTGAAAGTGTTAAGAAATATGGGTTATTTTGTTTTATTGTTTATTAAGGGTAGATTTGTCTTTTCATTATTTCCTTTGTTTAGCCTATATATATATATCTTTGTATTTAGGTTAAATCATACTTTTTGTATTCAATTGAATTGTGCAATATCAATGAAACCCTAGCTTCCTCTTTTTTATTATTTTCTTTGGATTGTTTAACATGGTATCAGAGCCAAGTTTCATGGGACGAGGCTTAATCTTAAACACAGCTTGCGCGGATCCAACTGATATTTCGTTGGTATTCATTCAATTTCGGCAATCTGGTATTTCGTTTTCCTTTCTTTTGCATTCTGGTTTCTTTGTTTTTTTTGAATATGGCTACTGAAAGAGACGATTCACTTCAGTCTGTAAGTGTGAGGTTAGATGACAAGAATTATTCGTATTGGAGTTATGTGATGAGAAATTTTCTTAAGGGTAAAAAGATGTGGGGATATGTTAGTGGAACTTCTGTGAAACCTAAGAATACTGAAGAGGGTTATGATGCTTTGATAGATGCCTGGGAAGCAAACAATGCAAAAATTATTACTTGGATTAATAATTCTGTTGGGCATTCCATAGGTACACAGTTAGCGAAGTATGAGACAGCAAAGAGGTTTGGGATCATCTACAAAGGTTATTTACTCAGTCAAATTTTGCAAAGCATATCAATTGGAGAATGACATACGAGCTCTTCAGCAGAAGAATATAGTGTTCATGATTTTATTCTGCTATGACAGATCTTTGGATCAATTGGCTCTTACAGAATCTGCAGAATTAAAAGCATGTGGTGCCTATATTGCTCATAGGAGCAGCACGGTTGGTACAGTTTTTAACGGCACTTCGTAGTGATTTTGAAGGACTTAGAGGTTCAATTTTGCATCGTTCTCCAATGCCTTCTGTTACTCAGTTGTCAGTGAATTATTGGCTGAAGAAATACGTCTTAAGTCTCATTCTGAAAAGGGAATTCTTTCTACTTCGACTTTCATCCTTCTGTGTTAGCAGTACCTTCGAAGCTAGTCTTAATAATCAGAATAAACCTTACACAAGGGTTGCCTTCGACGAGTGCATTTCTGTAAGCAAAAAGGTCATTGGAAGGCTCAGTGTCCTAAGTTAAGACAGCAGAATCAATCGCACAGCAATCTCAAGCTTGGAAGCCTGGCAATCAGTCACAATCTAATGCTCATAGACCACCTCAGGTTACAAACCACCACAGTCTAATACTGCAGCAGTAGTTTCATCAGGTCCTTTCACTGATCCAGTACTCTGGCTGAGCATTTCAGAAGTTTCTCTCCTTACAGCCACAAGCTATGTCTGCTTCTTCTTCCGTAGGTCAGTTACCTCATAGTTCTTCAGGTATGTCACATTCTGTGGGTTTTGGATTCTGGTGCTTCACATCATATGTCTCCAGATTCTTCATCTTTGCTTCTGTGTCCCCTTCGTCTTCTATTCCTGTCATGACTGCTGATGGCACTCCTATGCCTTTAGCAGTTTGGTGTTTGTTGTCACACCTCACTTGTCTCTCTCTAATGTTTATCATATTCCAAAACTTACATTAAATCTTGCTTCGTTGCAGTTATGTGATTCTGGTAATTAGTCACCTTTTCCTCTTCTTCTTGTTATGTGCAGGATCTACAGTCTCAGAAGCTGATTGGGACAGGCCGTAGGAAGGGGGACTATATTTTGGATGAGTTAAAAGTGCCAGTTGCTGCTGCTGCTACGTGTTGTGCTGCCGCTACTAGTGTTGATTTGTCTTCTTTTCGTTTGAGTCCTTCTTCTTCTAGTTTTTATTATGGCATTCTCGTTTAGGTCATGTTTCTTCTTCGTTGAGATTTTTGCATCCACAGGGCTTTAGGAAATTTGCAAACTTGTGATATTTCTGATTGTAGTGGATGTAAACTGCAAAATTTTCAGCTTTACCTTTTAATCGAAGTATTTCGTTTCTTCTTCTCCATTGATTGATTCATTCTGATGTATGGGGACCTTCTCCTGTTGCCACAAAAGGAGGGTCTCGATATTATGTTTCTTTTATTGATGATCATACTCGTTATTGTTGGGTTTATTTAATGAAACATCGTTCTGAATTTTTGAGATATATACGCCTTTCGAGCTCTTGTCAAAACTCAACATTCTGCTATTATCATGTTTAGGTGTGATTTGGGTGGGGAATACACTTCTAATAAATTTGTGAGTTGCTTGCATTAGATGGAACTGTTCACCAAACCTCGTGTACAGATACTCCTGAACAAAATGTGTGGCTGAGAGAAAACATAGGCACTTGTTGAAACTGCTCGTTCTCTCTTATGTCTTCCTCTGTTCCTAGTGTGTTTTTGGGGTGAAGCTTTCTTACTGCTGTAGGTTTGATTAATACAATTCATCTTCTCATATTTCAGGTTTTTCTCCTTTCGAAAAGTTGTATGGGTATGCCCCTGATATTTCTTCCCTTAAAGTTTTTGGTTGACTTGTTTTGTTCTTCGTCCTCATGTAGAACACAGCAAGTTGTCATCTCGATCTGTTATTTGTGTCTTTCTTGGTTATGGGTGAAGGTAAAAGGGGTATCGTTGTTGATCCATAACTCAGAAACTTTATGTGTCTCGTCATGTTGTTTTTCTTGAGCTATACCTTTCTTTTCTATTCCATCCACTACTCATACCTTGACTAGATCTGATCTAATTCGTATAGATCCTTTTTCTGAGGATTCTGATAGTTTGTCATCTCAGGTTCCTAGTACTGATCATTCTGCAGGTACTGACACTTTACTCTCCAGGACACTTTACTCTCCAGCACACTTGAAGCTCCCTCTTCTCCTATGGTCACTCAAGCTTCGTCTGAGATTGTGGATCCACCTCTACGTCAATCCATCCGCATTCGTAAGTCCACAAAGTTACCAGATTTTGCTTATTCTTGTTATTCTTCACTTTTGCTTCTTTTTTAGCTTCTATTCATTGTCTCTCGAGCCCTCTTCCTAAAAGAGGCAATTCTTGATCCTCTTTGGCAGCAAGCTATGGATGAGGAACTTTCTCTTTACATAAGACAGGTACTTAGGATTTGGTTCCTCTACCTCCTGGTAAGACTGTTGTTGGTTGTCGTTGTGTGTAAGATCAAGACTAATTCTGATGGATCTATTGAGCGATACAAAGCTAGGTTGGTTGCAAAAGGGTACTCTCAACAGTATGGTATGGATTATGAGGAGACATTTGCTCCTGTTGCAAAAATGACTACTATTGTACTTTATTGCAGTAGCTTCGGTTCTTCAGTGGCATATCTATCAACTTGATGTTAAAATGCATTCTTGAATGGAGATCTTCAAAAAGAAGTTTATATGGCGCCCCCCTGGTGTTTCCCATGATTCTGGGTATGTTTGCAAGCTGAAGAAAGCGTTATATGGTCTTAAAAACACCTCGTGCTTGGTTTGAGAAATTTTCTATTGTGATCTCTTCCCTTGGATTTGCTTCTAGTAGTCATGATTCTGCTCTTTTGTTAAGTGCACTGATGCAGGTCGTATCATTCTGTTTTATATGTTGATGACATGATATTACTGGTGATGATATTGATGGTATTTCAGTTTTGAAGACAAAGTTAGCTCAACAGTTTGAAATGAAGGATTTGGGTTCTCTACGATATTTCTTGGGTATTGAGGTAGCCTACTCACCTAGAGGTTATCTTCTCTCTTAGTCGAAATATGTTGCAGATATTCTTGAATGGGCTAGACTTACTGATAATAAGACTGTCGATACTCCGATTGAGGTTAATGCAAATATTCTTCTTCTGATGGTTTACCTTTGTCAGATCCTACTTTATACCGTACTGTTGTTGGGAGTTTGGTATATCTCACTATTACTCGTCCAGATATGCATATGCTGTTCATGTTGTTAGCCGTTGTTGCTTCTCCTACTACAGTTCATTGGGCAGCTTTCTTCGTATTTGCGGATTTCGGGGTACAGTCTTTCAAGTCTTTTACTTCCATCCACCTCTTCCTTGGAGCTACGTGCATACTCTATGCTGATCATGGCAGGCATGACCACATATCGCAAGTCTGTTACTGGTTCTGTATCTTTTGGGTGATTTTCTTATTTCTGGAAGAGCAAGAAACAATCCATTGTTTCCAATCTTCAACCGAAGCAGATATCGTGCTATGGCATCTACTACCAAGAGATTGTTTGGTTACGTTGGTTACTTGCAGATATGGCGTTTCTTTTTCTCATCCCACTCCTAGTATGTGACAACCAGAGTTCATTCAGATTGCTCACAACTCGGTTTTTCATGAACGAACTAAGCACATTGAGATCGATTGTCACCTTACTCGTCATCATCTCAAGCATGGCACCATTACCTTGCCCTTTGTTTCTTCTTCCTTGCAGATTGCAGATTTCTTTACCAAGTCGCATTCTATTCCCGTTTTCATTTTCTAGTTGGCAAACTCTCGATGCTTGTAGCCGCCGCATCGTGAGTTTGAGGGGAGATGTTAAGAAATATGGGTATTTTTGTTTTATGTTTATAGGGTAGATTTGTCTTTTCATTATTTCCTTTGTTTAGCCTATATATATATCTTTGTATTTAGGTTAAATCATACTTTTTGTATTCAATTGAATTGTGCAATATCAATGAAACCCTAGCCTCTTCTTTTTATTATTTTCTTGGATTGTTAACAGAAAGAACTTGCCAGTAACGTGTAAGTCGTATACCACTCAAAAAGGGCCAAAAAAAAAAAAAAAAAAAAGGAAATGTAAGATATTGCCATCATATAAAGTTCTTGGTCTTCTTGGACAATGTATGACTACGTGTGATTCACGATGCAAAGACGTGATTAGTAATTTATACGTTTGTATACCTCAACGCAGATTGTGTTGGAGTATGGAGACTTCTACAATGTAATCTACCTCTGTCGAGGCATCACTAAACAATCACAGCGCATGGGTAAGTTATGTAGCAAGTAGAAAATCACAAGCAGCTTTCAGAAGTAAACAAATAATCTTGTTAAATTTTCTTCGTTTGAATGTTTTATTGCAGACGATCTGACGAAGTATATGCTACTGCATAAATCTATACTCGAAGGCAACGTGGAATCGGTAAAACGACTGTGTGATTCGGATGATCATGCTTTAGAAGCGAGGATCACAGTAAACTGCGACACAGCCCTTCACATAGCAGTTCTGATGGGCAGTAAGGCGAATCATATTGCGGAATATCTAGTCAATAGGGTGTCAAGAGATCAAATGATACTGAAAAATAACGAGGGCAACACAGTCCTTTCAAACGCTGCAATTTTTGGCAATGTTCAAGCAGCCGAGAAAATAATGAGGAAAGAGCCCGACTTAAATGAAGTTGCAAACAACGGTGGTTGGATACCTTTGATCGAGGCTGCTCGACATGCCCACAAGGAGATGATTCACATATTTATTGCAATTTAGCGAAAGCTATTTGCAGTCAGTTCGCAATTCTGAAGATAAAGCTGGTGTTTTCTTCCTGAATTGGCTTATAATTGCAGGGTTTTATGGTGAGTTAGTCTCTTCTTTAGCTTTACTAGTACTGATCAACTACCAATATTTACAAATTTCACTTATCTCAATAACCGTGTTAGCTGGTAATGTTTATTCATTGGGTTATTGACACTTACACCCCCTCAATGTATTAATGACAACACATCAAGGAAAAGTTCAGAAATAATCACTTACACCCCTTGCTGTCTCTTCTTGCCGTTAAAATTGTTAGAATACCAAGTATGATCACTGCAATTACAAATTTGTTCATGATTTATATTATCAAGATAAAAATGTTATTTGAAATTTGTGTTACAATTAGTGATCGCAATGGGCCGGGCTAGGATCGGGTACCCTTTGGCCCAGGCCCAAGCTGGGCTCAGACCTGTCACGAGTATGACAAGTAAAGTCCAAGCCCAACCCGACGGGCTTTTTGTAACCTCAGGCCCGGTCCAAACCCGCCCATTTTTATAATGTAAATTTATAAATAATAAATTTCAATTTTTTTATATTTTTAATTCTAGAAACAGTTTTTAAATATTAATTTATTTTTGAATACTAACCAAATGGGATGAGATTAGGGTTTGGGAAAAAATGGGTATATATATGTAAAATAATATTATAATTAAATATATAGTATAAGTGTAATTTAGTAAAATTAAAATTGTGCGGCCAAGCCAGAAATATCGGGCTCATTGTCATCTCTAGTTATAATGTAGTTAATATATATGTTAAAGTATATTGAAAATTTATGTTAAATTATATTCAAATTTTTTATAAAAGTATATTAAAGTTTGCCGCTGTAAAAGTTATATTAAAAAAAATATTTATTTTATGATATTATTGAATTTAAGAAAAAAAAATATTTTTAATACTCTTTTTAATAGAATATCTTTGTAATTGAATTTTTGCAAAAATATTTAAATTTTAATATTTTCTTCAATAAAATATCTTTGTCAAAATTTTAAATATGTTAACTTTAAATTTTTTTCAACAATTTTAAATATAATATCTAATATCTCTAATATTACTTTGAATATATTAAATTTGATAATTAAGCATAAAATATTTTCACAGAAATTTTAATATACTAAGTCTAACAACTTTTTCATATTAATGTTTATGTATTATATAAATAAATCGTAAGCAACATTTACATGAATTGCCTTGAGCAAATCTTTACATGTTTAATTTTATGACTATAGGTCAAGGGTTCGGTCTTTTATGTATCAATTTAATCAATGTCAAGTGTAAGTTGAATGTCATTCCTACCCTTTGCCCCATCTATTTTAATGGCCAAAAGAGACGGTAGGGGGTGTAAGTGACTATTTCCAAACCTTCTCGGGTGTAACGCCTTATGGATACTTTGATGAGTGTAAGTGGCTATTTCCGAACTTTCTTGGGTGTAACTATCTTATGGATACTTTGAAGGGGTGTAAATGTCATTAACCCTTTATTCATGTTGAAATTTGAAATTACTTTTATGTTACTTTCCATCCATTGTTGCCTCAGACTTGGTTCATCGCCATTCAAGTTTTGCTACAACAGAGTTGGATGGTGGTGAGTCTCTTCCAAGTACACTAGCAGGTCAAACGTCTGCATTTCCTAGTGGAGGTATGAATTCTAAGTTAATTTGTCACGTCTGCTTTCATTGTCAGTTTTTTTTTTTTTTTTTTTTTTTTTGACAATCTCCCTCTTTTAATTAGTTAGTATGGAAAATAATCTTTGTGGTCGAATATAATACATAATATTTGTTAAATTTCAATAAATACTAATATTGTTTACAATAAGCAAACCGAATAATTCAGCCATGTTGAGTTTGATTTTATTGGCAGTTCCAAGTAAAAAGGATCTAAGAGAAAAGAGAACATTATTTGCAATTCTAAGTAAAAAGGACAAAAAACACAAGAGAGTGATGCATGTGACAACGATTCAATTCTGAAATGCTTATGCGTGGAAATTACAAGCAAGCTAAACCATGAAAGAGCATCCTCAATATTGAAATGACCACTCCTTTTAGCAGCAGAATTGGGGGCTCAGGAAGTTGTTGAAGAGATTATAAAATCATTTCCTGATGCAATTTGGTTCTCAGATGCCAAGTATCATAATGCATTGCAAATAGCGGTTATGAACCGTCAAGAGAAGGTATTCAACCTTCTAAAGAAAATGAGTTGTTGTAAACAATTGTTTATGGTCCAGGACAATTCTGGAAACAATATCTTGCACTTAGCTGGAAAATTGGCACCTCAATATCAACTAAATCGCATCCGCGGTGCAGCTCTGCAAATGCAGCGTGAGCTATAGTGGTTGCAGGTACTATAACTTCTTGTGTAAACAGTATTATACATATCTAATGATTTCAGGCTGAGAAGGAATTTCTTTTAAAGTGCAGTATTTCATTACTTTATTCTTTTGCACAGGAAGTAAATAGATATATACCGCCTGCCTACAAAGAGGACAAAAATCTGGAAGACAAAACTCCGGCAATGGTATTTAGAGAAGCACACAAAGAACTGACTAAAGAAGGTGAGAAATGGATGAAAGAAGCAGCAGTCTCAAGCTCAGTTGTAGCAGCCCTCATTGCCACAGTGGTATTTGCAGCAGCAATTACCGTACCTGGTGGCAACAACAATAATGGCATGCCAAATTTTTACGACCAGTACTCCTCCCTGTTGTTTGGAATCTTCGATGCATTTTCTTTAGTCTCATCACTTAGTGCCATCACAACGTTCTTGTCTACTCTCACTGCACGCTATGCTGAAGCGGAATTTCTTTTCTTCTTGCCAATGAGGTTAATATGGGGCTTGTTGAATTTGTCCTTTTCTTTAGCGTCCTTGATGATAACCTTTGGTAACACCTTTTATATGGTGTTTCTGGGTTCGACGAACGGGTTCTTTTCGTCTATTTTTAATCGGTTGTACTCTCCTTTCCCTTTTTCCTTTCTCCACAATTTTTCCTCTTAAAAGACCATCTTTTGTTATAAAATACTATTCTATCTCCAACCCACAATATCAAATATTATATCAAAAAAATATTTCTTAGAATATTTTTTAGAATATTCTTTTTTTTTTCTTTTATTGTAATAATCAACAATTAATCTATTTCACTCATTATTTTTGTATATATTAATTAAATACTGGGAATTATATTTTTATTAAATAATAATTATTTTAAAAATTATACTAATTTAATAAAATTAAGCATTTATTTAATCAAATAAACATTACATTTAATATAGAAAAACATTACATCTAATATAAAATGATAAAATTAAGCAGTTATTTTAGTTTATGTTGTATTTTCTTTTAATTTTAGTGTTTTTAAATTAGTATTAATTTTTATTTTGAGTTATTGTAGTTTAACATTTGCATTAAATAAAGTTCTATTTTTAATTTTTCATCATTTTTTTAATTATATCATTATTATGAATTTATTATTATAAATAATAATCAAATTAAATTAAATACAAATAATCAAATTTTGTGTGATTTTTGGTGTAAAATTTAATACTCAAATTAACTTAACAAAATTAAAAAAAAACAAAAAGAAAAAAGATAAAAAAAATTATTGGCGTGGCGTTTGGCGTGGGTTGGGGATGCCCTAAGGTATCTAGTACTTTCCATGTGCCCCGACATTTTTGAAAGGAATCGGCACCCGCATGTATCTTGGCAAAATTTCTTTTATGTTGGATGGGAAAAATTTGATGTACAAATTTACTTGAACAAACTTATGTACTCTAATGTGATCGGATGATTTTAAATTGGAGATATTTTTAACAAATTAGAGTAAATGATATATTAAACATGCTAGATTGTTATATGAGTTTGTAAGGAATAATTTGTATAATTAATTTACGTATGTAGCCAGGAACTTAAGGTATGGGGGTCAAATGCAAAAAACTTAAGACGGAGGAGTCAAATTACAAGCAACAATATGATTATAAAATATAATTATAGGAAATTTTCTAAAGTTCAGGTGGGTCAAGTGACCCTCCTCAACTCCCCTTGGCTTCATCCCTGTATGTAGCATTAGGGGTGTTCAAAAGAACCGATTGAAACTAGAACCTGTGGGTACCCAGGGTTTTGTTCCGGTTCTTACCCAGAACCAGCCGTCAACGGATAGGTTTCAATTCCAAATTTTTTGAATCGAAACCTGGAACCGAGACTAATATAAAATAAAATTAAAGAGTAGAGGGTTAATAAAAACTTTTGTAGAAAAGGTAATGTGAATATATTTATATTTATATTTCATAACATTTAAAGTAAGTTGGTTTGACTTTTGAGAATATACCTTTACAAAGTAATGGAGTTTGTAATTTTGAATTTATAATTTGTAATTTTATTTTTGTTAACAAGTGCCAGGTGGGGGGTATTTGTAAGTTTTTAAGGGTTTTTTTGCCATTTTAAAAACTTTTGGGGGGTCATAAAATTTTATAGGGTACCCAGAATCGGAACCGGAACCGTTTTTACAGGTTCCGATTCTAGGTACCTAGGAACATGAACCATCAGTTCTGGTTCTGGTTCCAAATTTCAAGGAACCCTTGGTTCCGGTTCCAATTCCGGTTCCTTCAAAAAGTGTAGGGTACCCAAAACTGAACACCCCTATGTAGCATTACATGTTTATGAAGGGTTTCCAGTTTGAGCAATTCTACTGATCTCAAATTTCAATGTCTTCGTGGTTTCATCACTTTACGAAAAAATTTAAAATACAATAAATATAGGTGCCACACCACCTATATCACCCTCAAGTGAATTTATGTTACTATTGAGTTTTTTTTCTCTCAATTATTTTTAAGTTAATCGTGATTGATAATTTCTAAATATAATAACTACTTAAAATGTATGTGTGTTTTTTATTATCACATCGTGATATTATCATTTTATTTATATGTTAATATGTATCATGTATGATATATTTAATTGGGTTTAACCCCACTCTTTATATTGGGCTTTTCTGGCCCAAAAGGATCCATCCATGATCAAAAACCCAACAGTAACTTCCCTGTCTTCGTTATCAAAATTCAAAAGGCCGAGTTAACTCGTCATCACAGTTCGAAGTTTCACTCAAAAGCTTCCAGTTTAACAAATCAAAATCAAAAGAAGTCTTTTCTCGAAGCCTACACGTTTAATGAGTTTCTGGGTATCTCTTTGAAAAAGAAATTAAAATTTTGGGTATCTTGGTGAAACGAAATTGAAGGATAATCATGGCAGAAGTAGTTAAAAAGTTCTTCATTGCATCGATGTTCATGTGGATAGCTCCTCTCGCGATCTTATTTGGTTTTAATCATAATCTGCTTCCTGGTAAAATCATCTCATCTAATTATCTTCTTTTACAAATGTTTTTTTTTTTTTTTTTAAATTCAGAATATTTTGGTGATTTAGATCCCACTTTGCAGGCTCTGTTTTTCTAATTTATTTATGGATTTTGATCTTCGTTAAGCTCCTGCTCTGAAAATATATGATAAAACTCGTTGATTTTTCCTGGGTATGGCTTAAAATTGTTGTTTATATGGGAAATAGATTGATTAGCATCCAAATTGATCAACTTGTTGGGGAGTTAAAAACCTAACGTAATTTGAGGAATGGGATTTTGATAAAGATTTTAATTAAGCTAATTAGTTGAGGTATTAGCATGACTTGGAACAGTTGAAAAGTGATGATAAATTTTCAAATTAATATTTTGGCCGTTTAATACAATGGTTTGTTAAGTATTGAAGGTGTGGTGGCAGTAAGTTGAAATCTTTGAGAGTGCTTTAGGAAGGTTGTTAGCAGGTGTAGACTGTTCACGGTAAAGCTGATAGGTGTTTGGCAGTAATTGCTTCCGGAGTTTGATGCTTGAATTGCAGATTGCTGTTTTCTTCAATTTTCTATTGTTCTTTATGTGGAGACCTGGTGAAGAGAAATGTTGTTGCAGTGAAAATTGGGGATGGATGAGTGGAGTTTAATTCTTTGTTGTTCTGTAATTTTAGTAGTTGGTATGGTAATTGTGACTGTGAGGAACTAATTGAGAAATTATCTTTATGAATTAGCTTTTAAAACCATGGTTGGTTTTCCATAGCTGAGAAGCCATGTCCCAGCTATAGTGTATGGTTGAGTTTTCTTTGCCTCTAGATGTAAAATGTAGGGTCCTATTTTGCATTACAGACATTTGATATAAATCTTAATCAAATTGAGGAATACTTGTAGAACTAAAACAAGGAAAGAAGGCGGAAAAATGGAAAACCAGAAGAATGTATTCAATATTTTTACGCTTCACTGATTCTATCATAATTTTCTCTGTGTGTGTGTGAGCCACTCTAAGTTTCTCATAGTGATAAGATCTGTCTAAGAATGTTGTTAAGTTTCTTCAAATAATACTTGCTTGCTGAATATCATTCGTTTCTGCAGGTCAGCTCATTTGTCTCCTTACGCGCCTGACGCTGTTGAGTGGATTACTTGCTGTTATATCGGTCAATATAGTTATTGCATCTATATTTATTTGGCAATTAAGGAGCCTTCAGACAAACACGAGCCAGATCTGCATTTCTCGCCAAGGCCAAGCTAGTGTAAGCCAGCCTACCAGTGAAGCTGAGGTGTCGTCTGAGGCCTCGAAGAAAGAAAAGTAGGACAGCCAAAGCCTTTCATTTCACCTGTGGAAAGAGTGAACCTGAACTGTGGTGGCTGAGTCTCTAATAGTATAATAGCTTAAATCTACTTGGTTGATATCTTTTTAGTTGCCAATACTATTATTAAGTTCTAGATATGTGATTAGTGTCCTTTGATATCCGTTTTTTATTATTAGATTTGCGTTTTGTTAGCCAAGAATAAGGTTCTTGATTTACATTTTAATAGTGAGTTCTTGAATTCAAAAAATTCTGTTGTCAACAATTGCTGGATTTTTTTTTTTTCATTCAAGTATGCAATTCAAAGCTGAAGATGAGTTTTTCAAATATTAAGATCCTCCATATCTCTTCTATTAGTCTTTGTGATGCTGCTACCATTAAGCATTCGGGATGTCTTCACGAGAATTGAGTTACATATGCTTAATAAAGCGAAACAACAGAACTTGTAATAAATGCATGTTTAACAACATTCATAGATGTATGCCAATTGAATTAACTTGTTCCTTCAGCAGACTTTGGCATTAATAAAATTATATACGCTAGGTAGAAAAACCAACATAAATTGTAAAATGAACTCTCATTAGTATAAAAAATTGTCATTTAACTATAGAAAGAACATACAATTTCTCAGTCTGTAATATCAAAACACAGCTTAGCCTCGTCCCAAGGACCATTAATCTCAAATTTGTATTCTGAATCTGTAAAGCCAATAAGGGCATACCACATTCACAAAAACCAACAGGCCTAAGAACAAGACGAAAAGTAGCCGGTGAAGCATATAAACAAAAGCCAATGTCGCAACCATCAAGGTAAATGAGAACAAAAGGTGTAAACGGAGGGTATTTCTTACACGTAGTATGGACTAGTGGAGCAAAAAGGAAGACTAACAAGGAGATAGCATGATAGCAAAGACATGTAGCCTTGATGGAAGCCGGGATGCAATGAAAACAGATGCCACAAGAAGCATTAACGCGATGCAACTGGTTAAAGTTGGATTCTGTAGAGCCCCCGGAGCTTTTATAGTAGACCCTGAATAGTCATGCAGGAAGAGATGGAGTATGAGAAGTGAGATGGTCACAGCCCAGATTGAGTCTGAGCTTATAGACCTCGTGAGTGTTTGGTAGATAGGAGCCAAAACATAAAGACCGGTCATAAAAAAAGAGATATTGAGAATATAATGGAACAGCAGGTTAAGAGAAAGCATTTCTTCAGTTAAAAGAAGAATCAAGAAGCCTGACGCAAGGAGACTTACATCAAGAAGCAAAAGGGAATTTTCATCAAGAGTTGATCTAAGTGTGTAGATCCAAACCAACACAACGAGAGCAACAATGCATAGATATTGTGAGATAGAAACCGAGTCTTGCATCACCTTTATCATGTCCCGTTTAACTACATTGGCATTCATAACCATATGTTCAAGAAAAGATTCATCCGTGTGGTTGTCATCAAAACCAGGTTGCATTCCTCCATATGCCACTTTTCTCCACCTGGGAGGAGTTGGAGGAGAACTATTTCTATCCATTGCAATTCCACCGCCCTATAGCAACCGTAATCTGCTTTATTTCAAATTGTCAGCATTCGAAGATACATCTTTCACAACGCAACACCTGATTCACACAGGCTTATTCAACCACATATCAGATCCAGAAGAAACAACATAAATGCCAGATGAATGTCTTACTGCTGCAACCTCCACTTCAAAACCAAAAAAACCTGTCCACACACGGCAACAATTATGATGACATTTCTCTCTTCTAAAATTTCTTCAATTAGTTATGATTACAACTGTAATTATCCAAGTACACCAGCGACTAAAATGACTAAGAACACTGACAACTTGATGAGAAAACTCATTTAATTTCTGTTTATATCATAAGATATGCTTAATAGTTTCGACAACTATCCTTAAATGCATAAAAGCCAGTCAAAATCCCCAAATAGTAGAACCAGCAATGATGAATATCTCACTTAGAAGCCAAAAAAACTTATGTGAAATTAGAAATTATAGCAGCTCAGACTATAACAACAAAAACCCATTAAAATTTTGCCACTCAAAACACATTCACAATCATCGACACCATGAACAATTAGAATCATACCTTATGTAAATCAAGTTACCATCTTCTAAATTATATCTAATAAAAATCCCAGTTATTATTAATCTATTTACCACTCACCAAACCAACGCTTCATTATGAATTCAATCAAAGTAAACAACATAATTAATATCAAGAAATTTCAAAACGGCAGCGGATTGCGCCATTGAGAGATGCAAATAAGCCGAAAAAGAAAATTCGCGAAATATCAATATAAATTCAATTGAAAGAGGACTTGGGATCCATATTGAGAGACTCACACTTTTCCGGCAAAGAGCCACGGCGGACGTAACGGCGCAATTTCGGTGGTCCCTCTGTTCACTTCTCTCTATTGGTTCCTCCGTTAGATTTTAGAAGCTTTCTGTGAGATTGAGTATGGCAGCCAAACATTTAAAAAGAAAATTGAAAATTACTATGCGCTCCTAAGGTTTTAATAAATTATATGAATCCCCTAAGGTATGAGAAATCATCATACCTCCCCTTCAAAGTAGGCAAGATCATTACTCGTCTTCCTTTGACCAATGACCACGAAATCCAGCGGTCAAAATTAACAGAACTCTTGAACTCGTATTTATTTATTAAATAAATGTCAAAATTTTAAATTTGCCACTATTATAACCTTTAATTTTCAACTCCAACCTATTTATGGTGAATATCATTGTACCCACCTTATTTTCTCATCTTTCATTTCATACCAATTTTTGATTGTAAACAACTTCATTATCAGAAACCAACCATTTTTTTCTCTAACCCAATTGTAACGAATCCATTGGGTAAAACTCACTCTTAAAACTGACGTGTAAGGGGATGGATAGTGACGGATCATGATTTTTGTCGAGAAGGGGTCTTTACAGCTCTGCTATTGTTTGTCAAACAACTAATGAAAATTTTAAAAAATAACTAAATTATAAGTAAAGAAAATAATACAATATCAAGAATTTGAAAGAAATGAATGCAATAATACAATATTTTCCTATTTGAATAAATCTATAAGAAACAAAATTTTGAGTAAATGTGTTGAGTGAATCTTGAGCAAAACATTCTTTTAATTTTTTTTTTTTTAATATTTGGATAATATAATTTTTCATGACTTTGATCAGAATTAGCCTAAGTTAAAGTTAACCAAAACTTAAATCAAGTCAATATTACGTTGTGTTTTAATATGATTAATGAAAAAATGTGGAATTTTCTTAATATAAACATAGATAGTAACTCAATTTTCCTCAATAATTTTGAGCAACTGAACGGTAACGTTTGAAATGTAGGAAAATGGTGGGTGAAGAGTGAAAAATAAAGTCCTTTAAAATATAGTTAAGGTTTTAATAGGAACATTCTCAGACATAAAACATAAAATAAACTAATAAGATCTATGTCTTTTTCTCTCAAATTGGAATAAAAAACCTCCAAGAAACAAGCATGATTCAACCTAAAATAAACTAAATTGAACGAAGCAATACACATACCTAAAATTGATAAAACAAAAAACGGAGCTAATTGTAGCACCTTGAGTAGTGAAAGCTTCAACAATTTCAGTCTCCAAAAGTTTTAAAAGAGAATAACATGAGAAAGAGGAAGAGAAAATAAGAGAATAAAAAATTTTGAGGATAAAATCATAAAAAACAGGTTGAGTAATGAAAAAGAAGAGTTGAGAGAGTTTTAAACTTTTAATATGATATGGGCTTGGAATGTATATATATTAATAGCAAATTTTTTGTAGGTTTGGATATATGTATAATAATTCTCGTTTTTTTTTTGTTTGAAGTTTTAGAAGATTATGATTGTTGAACTTTAAATAATGCAAGTTCTAATAGTAGAGCTTATAGATTTTTTTAAATGTAATTATCATGTTATATAACAATTTGAAGTTTTGTCCAACGTGGTTGGCAGTGTTATAATTAATTGTGAAAAATGGTATGAAAACATTAAAGAAAAATTTGATAGAATTAGAGATGTTTTAGCTGGATTACTGGTAGTAATAAAAGAAAGTGCTGAATTTCAAAGATGCTTGTAAAAATCAATATGTTCTCCTAGAATTTTGCATAGACATGCCCTATTAAAGAATAGTACTTATTGTAATGCTTGATTAATGTTTGCCTTATGCATAATTTAATTAGTTGATGTTGTAGCAAAAATAGAAGTCCTATAATGGTAGAAAATGATTGGCAATAGCTAACGTATTTCATTCTTTTCTTAAACATATTTTTACAATTCACTTGACCAACTTTCTGGTGTATTATCCACTAGTCAATTGGTAACATACAATTTAAAAAATTCAGGTGGTTACAAAAACAAAACAATGGAAAATTTTAAAAGGACCATAAAAGGCAATGGGAAAATAATTTTTTTGAAAATATTTGTAAAACCATTCTTGTTCTTTATTGTTGAGGTGCCATTTTTTATCCTAGAATTAACAAGAGGTTTAGAAAATGGTTTTTTAGGACAGTAAATGAAAATTACAAAACTTCGCATTTGTTAATCAAATAGGAGAGGTAAAAATTGGCTTGCAGAGGTAATTCTCAATTGAAAACAGGTTAGAAAACCCAGCAAAGACAGTAAGTACATAGGGAAGTTGCATCAGAAAAACAAATGAAGACTGCTACACTGGAGTGCAATTTAATAGGCTGAAGAGGAACGCAACAGCAGCACAGGCGTAGCCTCTCTTCAGAAGAACCAACAGCAACAACGAATTACGTTTGCCAGTGACGTACAGAGTAATGAGCTTCATATATATTGGAAACTCTGAAATGTTCTAACAGATCACAACAAAGGAGCCAACTGATGTCTGTGGAAATTGGAAACCAGAAAAGTAATTTTTCGATATTATCAAAGACTTCGCCTTGGAGTTTTGGTGTTCACAGTCTCAACCGTTCATCACGGAACACACATTTAGTGCAAGTGGAAGAATTTTAAAGAAAGGAGGACTAAAACTTTACAAAAAATGTGAAGTCCTCACTGTCTTCGAGATTGGGAACAGTCGCGCCATCAAGATCATACGAGGTCTCGATGTACTTTAAAGAACATTTATTTTGTATATAAATGTAACGGATGAGGGAGGCTAGCAACCCCAAAATAGTTGTTTGGTAAATTGTAACTTGTAAATTAATTGTACAATTATTGTACTTTTGTTTCCTTACAAGTTTTATCCCATGAGTTTTCTTGGTGAGGTTTTAACGAGGCAATAATCTATTGTAATTCGTATTTATTTTTTGATAAATGAAATAAATTTAATTTTTCTTATATTACATTTAATGTCATTAAAATTGAATTATATATTGAAATGGTAACAAAAAAAAAAATTTGATTTAATTGAATATTGATATTGAAAAGACGTTTAACTCAAAACAATACATTTAGTTGCCATTTACAAATGTAATTATCATTGACAAAAGTTAATAAAAATTAAACTTAAACAAAACAAAACAAATGCAAAAAAAAAAAAATTCAAAAGGGGGTAACTCGGCCCAACCCGTAGCCTAACCTAGGGGTTTAGGGTGTGGCGGCGCAGGGTGGGCCATCCAATCCCCACAAAAAATGGCGGCCTAACCCTAGCTGCCTTTGGTCAGTCTTGACCTGCCCGCCAACAAAGCAGGCTAGGTTAGGCCCCGCACAATTTTGGGGGATTGGAGGGCCCCAACCCGGCCCCAACCAACACCGCGTGGGTTGGTGGGCACGGGTTGGGCAATCCAAGCCCCCAAAATTGGCGGGCCTAACCTAGCCAGCATTTGTTGGCGGGCAGGTCAGGATGACCTGCCAAATGAGTAAACTCGCCGCGGGCCAGGCGGGTCGGGCGGATGGGCGGGGACCGAGCAGGTTACTTTCCACCTCTATACCACAGCACACGAGTAGATGTAGGACCTGTATGAGACAAAGTTCTTTTTCTGTCGTCACGATGGCATTGTCGCTTCTAGGAGCCGAGTAAGGTTCTTTTTCTTCGAATATTACTTGATTTGTCCTCAACTAACAGCTATTTATTTTTCTGGCAGTTAACAAAATGACTAGTTTAGCAGTTGCTGTATGGACCCTGACAAAATAACACAACCTTTTGTTTTCTACTGAAGCAAGTCGAGCAGGGCTGCTCGTAACAACCGCGATGTGCGGAAAAATATGGTTTCTGCAATTCAGAAGTGACCCTAGAGTACCTACTGGGTAAGCTTCTTGACCTTATCTTTTTTGACTTGTGTGCAATGAAATGTTTACTAACGACGTTCATGTGTAGCGACCATGCTCTAGAGTGCCTAAGTCACCGACCAAGGTAATTTTCCTCCCCCAAAGAGGTACCACGGAACAGTTGGAGCGGCTCTCTAGTGGAACCTTTGATGGGGGTCAATAGACGAGTCGATCTTCAAACTGAGGGTGTTGCCGCCCTATGCAGAAAAACAGGCTCAGGCGTAAAAGAAGAGGGGTAGATTCGAACCGAAGAGTCGGAGTCGAATCGGAGGGTTTGGGCGTCCAACCGCTGGTCGCAGCTTACCAAGCATTCGTTTAGGAGGGCTAGCTAGGGCGATGGTATTCCATCGCTCCCGGGATCAGAGGTAAGACAACAGGCGACCGCAAGTCCTGGGAGGAGGTCAGGAAAGAGCACGGCAGGGGGGACCTATTACGCTAGGGCACGGCAACCCCTTCTAGAGTCAATGGGATAGCTACCAGACCATCTGCAGTCGGTGGTCTTGCATTGCTCGATGTGGGCTGGTAGAGGCTTCGAGCAGTCGTGGCCAACCGGTACAGGACCTGATGACAATACCTTCACCACCTAAAGCCGAGTAAATGAGTGCCCTTTGTGAGGGACATTTGACTTATGCGATACTAAATAAATTTTTTCTGCTATGCAGGCCTTGCTCTCATGCACCTGTTCTTGCAAAAGGTCAGTTGAGGCGTTGAGGGATTGGTGGAGATAAGGGAAAGAGATGCACAGCTTAAATGGAACAGGGACTCGTCCACTCGTTCGGAGGAGAAGAATTTGGTTGAAGGGATGCTGCCTATGTGCGGTGGACTTTAAGAAGTCTGAGTTGGAGAAGCACAGCGAGGAGGTGAAAGGTCCTCCAAAGGACCATGGCCAGACCACCACGGAGGATAGTGAGGAAGGACCAGACGATTCAAACGACTCTAAGCGGGCTATGCAAGTAGAGAGGGAAAAGGGACGTGAGACTGTGAGAGAATATATGGAGAAAACATCAGCGGCTGGAGGCAAGCTCCAGTTTACTCGAGGCTACGTCACTCACTAATAACGGAGATGTAGCAGCAAGGGCGGAGATAAGAATAGGGCTGTAGAAGTGGACTATTCAGGTCCATTCTTTGCCTTCTTTTGAGGAATCCTGAGATGGTGTCCAACTCCTTGACGAGTACCGGAACGAGCTTCTTACCATGGCATAGGCCGAAGATGGGAAAGTTGGGGGGGTTCGAGGACCTGACCTGGAAGACGAACAACAATGAGTCATTCGGAGGAGCCACGCGTCTGATTAGGCGACCGGAACCCAGCCTGGGAGACTGAGGATCAGTGATCCGTTTCTCTTGTTTTCTCCACTTTATGCTTTGTACTTCCTTGTCCTATAAAGACATGCTTTCACAATCTTATGAGTATTTACCAATTTCTGCATTCGTTCCATATGAGAGCGCATTTACCTGTTTACATAATATTGGTAACAAGCGTTTATACGAAAGAATTGTATATATGGGAAAATGATTACAAATGAACAAGTTGTACAACTGCTATTACAAAGCGATTCAAAAATTAAGACCGACCTTTAAAAGGAAATACATTGAAGTTTGGAAGACGATAATATGGTTGGAAAGCTCAGCATTCTCAAGCTCAGGGTACTTCGGAACCATTTCAGCTTTGAGATGGTAAGTCCTCAGTTCTGATTACTTTGGCCGATGCGAAATGGCCTTCCCATGGCCCAAAACTCCCGCGCATGGTTCTCTAGTATCGAGAAGATTCTTTCAAAAAGGTCGCTAATCGGGAAGTCTCTTCTTACTGACCTTAGAAGTCGAAGAGTTGCTGATAGGCTGTATTTTAACAAAGCCTTGCACGATGTTCTTCAACTTAGATCAAAACTTGCAACGCATTAACCTTCATTATCGACTCGTTGATAGGTCCCTCCGAAGGAGAATGGTTCCTACCTCCACGGGCATCATCGCTTATGCAGCCATTGATGAGCGAAAAAAGGTGTTTGAGGTAGAGGTTCTCAGAGTTGTCTTGTATGCCCATAGGATCGGGGAGGTCGTCGGCCCAATTCCCCTTGCGTTGCGCAAGTTTGGCCTAAGAGTGTGCTTTGATGGTTTTGTTACTGCTTAACTTGGACATTTGCTTGTAGTATTGGCGAGTGAGGTAAATTGTTTATGAACACCCAATCGTCACAAAACTGCTTGAACTCACTCGTTGTCGAATATTACCATGTTGAGATGAGAGGATAAGAAATCCCATAGCGGCACACAATGTTTTTGAGACGAAGCTTGAGCTTTTTGGTATCTTGACGCGGCTACAGTTCTGCTTCAGACCCACTTGGTGAAGTAATCCACCACAACCATGAATACTTGATCCCTTTACCAACTGGCATGGGATCAATGAGAGCGATCTCCACAGTGGAGGAATGGCTGGGGCGTAGTCATGGGTATCAGTTGGTGGGAATGAGCGCGGAATGTTGCGAACTGTGGCACTGTACACCTTTGCCAAATGGTGGGTGTCTGTTGGATTAGGGGCGTAGTACCCTTGATGAACAAACTTTGTTGGCGAGACGATCGCTGCGGCGAGTGTGATTACCCAGAGATCCATTCATGTATCTCACCTCATGATAAATATGGCTCATCGCTGGTTACACATCAGAGGAGAGGGGCGCAAACCCCCGTTATACTAACTGGTCTCTGATGAGTGTGCGAACGAGCAACTTCTTGTTCACAAGGTCCTTGTTTCAACCTTGCTTGGGACAAGGGTCCCACTCGGAAGATACTAAGAGATAGGGGTCATCTAGGAAGCTGAGTTCAGTACATTTCACGGCATGTTGATAAGATCAATTAGGGGTCTCGATGAACCGAAACAGGAATGCTTTTCTTGTGCATCTGGAATCAACGACGAGGCTTATTCCTTGCCAAGGCATCGCCACAGAGTTTGCTATCTCTAGGAATTGGGTGATCGTGAAAGTGTTGAATGGCGTCGAGCAGGCCTTAGCTTCTTCAGATAGCTGATAGTTTTTCCTAGCTTGTTACTTCTCCCAAAATCTGGTTAACGATCAAATGGAGTCGCTGTGGATGCGATCGCGATTGGAAAAACCATTTCTCTTTTATGCCCCAACCGACGTCCAGCGAGCAGAGTTTATAACTCGGCCTAAATTATTGGTGGCCTTAAAACCAAAACCGGAGAATGCCATGAATGCGAGCCCTTTAAGATACAAAAGAGGGCGAAGAACTTCCCTGGCCCTCTTTGTGTTCGATGATCCATTGACGTAAAGACTCTAGTGTGATTAGATTTTGAGTAGTTTCCTAAAGGACTTCGTCTGGGCTGTTGTCGGACTCATTACATAGGATTGATATGAGAACTTCGATATGAAAGCAGCAACAGCTTGCTTTGAGTGGTTGCTTTCGGTCTGTAACTTATATCGAAACTGAATAATTCCATGGCCATTTTAAGCATTTACCCAATTGACTGGGTTCTGGAGGGACCGCCTGAGCGGGTAATGGTCATTACATGGATCGTATGGGACAGGAAGTAAGGTCGTAAACTTTTCTGGAAGCGATCAGCAAGGCATAAGCCAATCGTTCCATTTTTGGATTACCATACCCAACATCTACAAGACGTTGTGCTCGACGTAATACACATAGCGCATTGGACCCTGTTCTGTCTTGAACCAAGGCTGTTGCACTGACCGCAAAGCTAAGAAGACAGACAGATGACAGGAGGAAAGATCGGTGTGCAGGAGATGTTGGACGAAGAGGATGGCTTCCGAGGTGTCTTTAATACCTGGAATGCCTGTGTTCGCACTCGAGAGTCCTCTCCAACTTCTTATTAGGCCTTAGTGACATTGACTAATGGAAGTATGATCTTGTGAGTTGATATGAGCGACTGGTACTGCTATTTGCCCATGAGGATCATAACCTGTTTTTGTTGGTTAGGCTTTTCATAATTCGAGGAGAGCTTGATTTCTCGAGGGTTGATATATCCCCTCTAGTTAAACACAGGATTATCCCAGGAATTTTCCCGAGGAACTCCGGAATGAGGCACTTGAGAGGGTTTAGCTTAAAACCACTTTGTATTTTCGGAGGATGTCGAACATCTCAGAGGAGCGTTATATGATCTGACGCACATGCACATTAAAACCCCATAAATCACCCCCCCTTTTACATAGACCCTCCATCGGACTTCCGATCTGCATCAGAGAACATCCGGTAAACAGCGTTGGTAGTCACGCAACGTTCTTGAGGCCGAAGGCAGAACCTGGTAGCAATACAACCTGATTTGTAACAAAGGAGGTATGTCATTGTATGGTGGGCAACATCAGAATTGATTGTAACCGAGTACGGTCCATAAAAACTAAGGAACTCGTACCTGGAGGTGGCATACCACAAGCTGGTCGATCTTAGGCAGGAGGAACTATCTTTCGGCATGTTGTTGTGAGGTCGGTAAAAGTCGACAACAGGTTCGCCACTTGCCGTTGGGTTTCTTCACTAGGAAACCAGGTTGGTAACCTAGCTCAGATAGAGGCTTCTAGAAATGCATCCAATCGAAGGAGTATCTACCCAGTTGCAAGGCAGCATATCCGCTTGGATCCCACGCTTTTCTATTATGGTGAACTGGCTTGGCTCACTGTCGATGTTCAAGGCATGGGTAAATATAGTCGGGCATATCCTGACCATATGCGCTGCGACCATGTGAACACATCGATATTCTCTCTGAGGAAGGCTGGTCAGTTCGGTGGACGGAGCTGAGGGTTTAGATGGCTACCAATCCTCAACATCTAGTCAACTGCTGCTAGTCGACCAACCACCTAAGATAGATCTCACGGCCAATTGAAGGCTTCCTAAATACGAGGATCCATATTATCCTCGGTTGGGGCCAGGTTGGGTTTGACCGCTGATCCCATTGCCATCTGGGAATGCCGCGACGAGATGCATTTCCCTTGTACGCCATCTGCCTGTGCATTTACATAGCGAGCGCGGATGTGCGTTGAGATCCGCTTAGTCTCCATTGGAGAACATTCATTAGAGATGGTATAGACGAGTGACCGCACTTGAAGTTTCTGGTAGTAGAGGTCACCCCAGGATGCCGTTTAAAGCTGACAGGCAATCTTAATAAGAATTTAATAACTTTGGTCACCTCGTCAGGATCACCAGCATGACTGGACCACGGAGAGCGTTCCTGGGATCAGGTGCGTACCCTGTTAAACACGTATAGGGGGTCAAGGGTAGGCTTCAAGTCGGCCTCGTCAAATTCATTCTTTCAAAAATTGTGGACCAGGATGTCACTGTAAGTAGCCATACTCATACATGAAAAAAACTATAAAAATAATATGAAGAATGGGCCCAAAATTCTTTCTATTAAATATATAATATATTCTTTACAAAATATAATTTACACAAAACTTAGAATGTGTACAAAGGGTATTAAAACAGTGATGAAGTGAATCACCGCTTCCCCTCGCGTGTCGACGTACATTCCGACTGCATTCTCACTGGATCCTGCAAAAACATAGGAGAAAAACGGGGTGAGCACTAAAATAATGCTCAGGTAGAGTAAATACTCTCTACTCATCTATCCTGTAACTCTCTCTCTCTCGATTCTTTCCTTCGAATTCTCAGGTCAATTTCTCTTGGGACCTTCTCTCTTCTCTTTCCTTTCTCTTAGAACTCTTTTTCTATTCCTCTCTCTTAGTAAGTCACGACCCATCTTACCGGGGGCCGGCCAGGACTCACTCCCACTCTATGTGACTCTACTCATCTAGCGATAGGACTCGGTATACAGCGGATCAGAACCCGGCCAGGAGTGTATAATCTCCTCTGGGTACTCGAGTATAAGCCCTCATCCGCATGCACTCTCACGGGCTACACCATCTATCTCATACTATGCCGCTCTCAATGTGAGTAATGCGGGGAATAATCCATCATTATCACGAGTTCCCATCGCACAACATCTATCTCTTTCTTCTAATCTCAAAGTAACTGTATACTCAATTTCTTTACTATGTCTCAAGACTACTTCTTAAGTGTATAAACAAAGTGTAAAGCTAGCTCATACTCACTAATGCACTTATGAAATGCCAAATACAAGATTTCCTCAACAACAGCATTCTGCACAAGTCAACACTAAAAAAGGCATAAATTGCGTCATAACCTCAGATTGTACGGTTTGGAGTCTCGTTTTAAGATTAGAAACAGGGCTATAACTTCTGTGTTTTGGATAGCGCCCAATCAATCCGTAAGAACCCAAACATACTTAGAAAGTTACGGCAGGACAGGGCCGATGTTAATAGGCATCATCAAACAAACTCATGTGCATTTAAAAAACTATACGAAAATTACGACTATACTTCATTCTCTAGTCATCCAAAAGGGGAAAAAACTCTATCATGTAACCATAATCCTGTCAAGGAAAAGCACTTCAAAAAGATTACACAACATCTCCCAACTTCATCTCAAATCATTTCTATCTACATCAAAAAACACTTTCATACAGGGTCTACCCAAACAACACAAAAAATAGAGCTATAACTCAAACTCCACAATTTCTTCATCAATCATAGACTCCATCTAAGATCAGCATACAGCTTACTCAAAAGCTTATTCAAACAAACTCAAGTGTTGGATTACTTACCTGTCAAAGATGACTTCTTAGCAACTTTTCCTGTCCTTTGGTTGTTTGTCTTCTCTACAACTCAAAAAACAACAAGAACAATAACAACCAAATAAGAATCTCACTATAAACTATAAGAAAACTCAATCTAAAGACCTGAATCCGTAACGTAGGATGCTTAGATGAACATCTCTACTCAAAACCCCATCTTATCCTTAGAATTATGGGAGATGGATGGCGACATTGAAGAAACTTAGGCGAATGGAAAGGCAGTGGAATGAGAGTTATAAGGGTTCTTCTACACTCTAACTGGCTTTTAGCTCATATTTAAGCATATTTCATTTTGCCTTGCCCTTCCTTGGAAATTGCATCTATATCCTTAAGTTCTTAAAAGAACCCCCATCCAAACCCAATCTCTACTTAAATTCCTACATTTTACTCCAACTTTCCTACTCATTAGGGGTAGAATGGTCATGTGTCCCAAAAGAAGAATTCTCTAGAAAACTAGAAACTTGTATTAGGCTCGTCGCCGCGGCGAAGAGCACTTCCGTCAGCCCCGGCGCACACAGGGCAAAACTACCCGTGGGTGAGCTCCTATCGCCGCGCACGAAGATTGGATTTTTTCCAAACTCACCAAAATCAAACCAATTTCAAGACCATTTCCCATTAAAGCTCCACCAACCAAACTTGACAACACACAAACTCAATTGAAGCTGAAACAGTAAACTTTAACTTAATACAGCAAATCTTAAATAAGTACCTCAAGTGGGATATTACATTCACAGCACTTCGTTGCCACCAACATTCTGGTGGAGTTGAGGCCATATTAAGGGAGTGATCATGAGAGCGTCATCGTGGAGATGATGCAATGGACTGCATCCTTGTTCGGAGAAGGTAATTTACCTCCTCTTGTGAACCTTTAGTGGTCACTGCGTCGTGTTCATCAAAGTGATGGAGTCGGATACGCTGTGCGAGACATTCTTTATTGGGACTCGCGAGTCGGGTTGCGAGGGCGGTCATCCAACAGAATATACTCCGGACGCTGCAAGATACCCTTGGATCATGATGTTCTTATCCTAGTTCCACCTTGATTTTTCTCTGCACAGGAGTGGAAAGGCATAATACTACTCTTGAAATGCGCCTGCTGATAGGTCTGCGATTGCCGTGGAAGAGCTCGACACTATCGGCGTCGTGATGCCTATTATCCCGATGAACGGCACAGTATTTTACAGTAAGTTCTGGACGTTGGGGATTTTCTGGGACTCAGGCTCTCTCGAGCAAGCGCTCTTCTGGATTGTCAAGAATAAACCGATACAGATGGCATTCAAAGGCGTTACTAATCATGTCTGATCGCAACAAAGGAAATTGGAGCCTAAGACTTTTGGGCTGGAACCGTGGTTTCTTTCTTTTTGTTGATTGTCATTAGCCCGTTTGTGATCAACTCTTCCTACTGTTCCCTGACCAGGTGCATTACTAAGCATTGAGGTCGTGGGTTGGGAGCGACCCACGGAGTTTTCAAGTGGAGGTATTTCTCCGCAAAGGTTGTAGAACGGGTAAGGGAAAACACTCATCCTCAGCTTGCAGGCTCATTTCCACATGTCGGTCCCCCCCTGTGGGTGTGAACTCCGCTATGAGGAGTTGAACAGTCTCTTCGGAGTGTGAGCTACCTTATTTAGCTCTTTGTGGAAGCGGTCGATGTACGACTAGAGGATAATCCCTCTCTTGCTTATGTGTGCTTAAGGTAGCTTAAGGCATTGAGAACTTTATTGCTTGGAAGTGTCTCAGGAACGTCGTGCTCATCTAAAGCCACAAGGGATCGTATCCGCGGGAGCGGGACCGAACCACAGTTTGGCATGAGAGGTTAGGGCAATACCAAAAACGCACATTGCAAGTTAAAAAACCTGGTAAAGCTCTATCAGGTCGCTGAATTCATACAAGTGGTCTGCGGGACCAGAATTTCCATTGAAACACCCGCATATCAAGCATTCTAAAATCTGATGGGGAGAGGGGTGGCTAAAATCGTCAAAGAACAAGGGGAAACGGTACTGGACCTGCCCTGCTCATTTTGCTAAGCTTTTTTAGGATGCTAGAGCTCAGCTATAGCTCCTCATCGGGTAGAGAGCTATCTAGGGATTGGATTTCCCCCAGTGCAAGTTTGACCCTTGCGATGCGTTGAGGAAAGTCTGGAGGTTGGATTCGTCTCGCCTCGGCAGCAGTTATGATAGCCTGACACACGCTGGCTAGAGTCGGTGATGGTGAGAATGGTGAGGGGAATTTCACAACCGTTCGCTGGTGATGAACCGCCCCTGCGCAGTGTCGGGAACCCCCGCACGATGACGATCGACGATCGTTATTCTGTCGTGTGATGAGAATCGCCCGAGCCATAGCACTTTTAGGGGAGTGCTCATGCGATGTGGCATGGGACAGCTCGGGATGCGACCTTTTTCATCGAGTCTTAAACATTGGGGTATTCTACTTGGGACAGTGGCGGTGTTTGTCGGACCTTTGAGGCCCTTAGGCCCATGTTTCTTCCACTTGCATACCACTCATTCGCGCGGTTGCAGCTGCGCGGAAGCCTATCGCCCTTTTCTACCACTTTGCGCGGACTTGGTAGTCTTTTTATTGGTTGCACCGCCCAATTTGATTTACGGTGGCAGCCCCGATCCAACGGTCCAACCTGTTGGTGGACAATTGGAGAGTAGTATTGAACCCTCCAGGTAGTCATAACGCAGGGTCAGGTTTGAGCTGAAAGGAATCCCCACCGGTATTTTGGGGGACTGGGGCAACTCGGGCTAGGGAAAGTGTCTGCTTGTACCTGGGGGTCTCTCGCACATGGATTGGTTCGCATAGGTTTCGAATCGACGACGCCATGTTAATGTTTAGGAACATTAGTCAGAGATTTTCGCTTGATGAAGGACGAATACTAAATCAGGCCTCTTCTAGCGTCAAATGTTGATGCTTGATTTGGACACCAACTAAATGACGTGTGAAAGCGCTAAGTTGGCCTAGAAGACCACAGTTGAATGGGGCGATTGGGATGTAAATGGTGGGAAGACAAGTGTTTAAAGTGGTTTGGATGCTTAAATAAGCGAATCCTAGGTCCACTGATATTATTTTATATTGAAAAGTCAGGTCGCAACTTAGCGAGTTTGATATTGAGAGTAGTTGAGAATACAAATTAGAAAGAGAATAAGCTATTACAGAGAGAAGTAGCCTAATCAAGAGTAAAAATGAGCGAATCCTACAAACGGGAGAGAAACTCTCATATTTATGTGGAGACATTGAGGTTATGATTATAGAAAATCGTAAAAAGGGGGGTCAGGGTATGTGTCAAAACTTCTTGTGTCGCACGTTGTTCAATTACCGCATGATTCCCGGCTCATGCAGGGTGGACCGGTGGACGTCTTCAAACTCTCGTCAGTCTGGCAGCCCCCACGCTAGTGGCCGAAACAACTGGCTCCACGCTAGCAAGCGATTTGGGCCACGCCTTAAACGGATGTAGGATCTGCCTAGACTCAACCATTTATGCTGACTGGGGCTCTACGGTCAGGCCCTACTTTCCAGGCATAACATCCTTGAAGCTTTAAGAAATTATCACTTATCACCCCCACTGTTCTTTCTACCGTTTTAAAATTGCATAGAAACCATGTGATCGCTTTGCAATTACAAATCTTGCCTGATTTATGCGTCAAGATAAAATGTTATTTGGGGTTGACATGACCTCAATTTATAAAGTTGAATGACTAACCATTTTACCAGAAGTATAGGTAAGGGAAAGGTTAAATCACATAATAAGAGACAAAAATATTAAAAATATACTGTATATACATATTGTATAAATTTTTGGTGACAGTGAGTTAATATATCGTTAAAGTACATGAAAAATTTATGTTAATAATTATATTACCATTGTCTCAGAGTTTATTGAATATTACAAACTTTAAGACATCAGTTTTGTAAGATGATCTGCAACCAATAAAGAAACTTTTCTCATAACTTAGACGTGATAAACTCGCAAATTTACAACTCTTAATTTAATTATATATAGCATAATTGATCTGGATGAAGCTGGCAGGCTACGCGGCTATATTGTGAGGTCATTGACCTAAGGGCATTAGTTAGTGTAGTCTAGTCGCCTTAAAATTCAATGTGGAAGACTCAGTTATTGATGCTCAATTCCTTGCCATGTGATACTAATTGAAAGTGTTAAGAAATATGGTGATTTTGTTATTTGTATTAAGGGTAGATTTGTCTTTTCATATTTCCTTTGTTAAGCGATAGATATATACTTGGTATTAGGGCTTAAATCATACTTGTGTATTCATGAATTGTGCAATAATCAATGAACAACCTAGCTTCACTCTTTTATTATTTCTTGGATGTTTAAACATGGTATCAGAGCAAGTTTCATGGGACGAGCTTAATCTTAACACAGCTGCGCGGATCCAACTGATAGTTTCTTTTTTTTTTTGGTTGGTATTCATCAATTTTCGGCAATCTGGTATTTCGTTTTCCTTTCTTTTGCATTCTGGTTTCTTTGTTTTTTTGAAATGGCTACTGAAGAGGACGATTCACTTCAGTCGTAACGTGTGAGTTAGATGACAAGAAATTATTAGTATGGAGGTATGTGAATGAGAAATTTTCTAAGGGGTAAAAAGATGTGGGGATAGGTTAGTGGAACTTCTGTGAAACCTAAGACTTATGAAGGGGTGATGTGATGTGATAGATGCATGGAAGCAAAACAATGCAAAAAATTATCTACTTGGATTAATAATTCTGTTGGGATTCCAATAGGTAACAGTTAGAGAAGAGAGACGCAAAAGGGTTGGGAATCTCACAAAGGTATTTACTCAGTCAAATTTTTGCAAAGCTAGTATAATGGGAGAAGGACATACGAGCCTCTTCAGCAGAAGAATAGAGTGTTACATGAGTTTTATTCTGCTTACAGACTTGGGGATCAAGTGGCTTCTACGATTCGGCAGAATTAAAAGCATGTGGGCTCCTATATTGCTACATAGGCGAGCGAACGGTTGATACAGTTTTTAACGGCATTTCGTAGTAGCTATTTGAAGGACTTAGGGTTTTTTCAAATTTGCATCGTTCTCCATGCCTTCTGTTGACTTCAGTTGTAATGAATTATTGCTGAAGAAATACGTTCTTAAGTCTCATTGAAAAGGGAATTCTTTCTACTTAGACTTTAATTCGCTCTGTTTTAGCAGTACCATTCTCGAAAGCTATTAGTCTTTAATATCAGAATAAACCTACACAAGGGTTGCTGACACGAGTGCAGTTTCTGTAAGCAAAAAGGGTCATTGGAAGGCTCAGTGTCCATAATTCAAGACAGCAGAATCAATACGCAAGCAGCAATCTCAGCTTGGAAGCCTGGAACAGTCACATCTAATGCATCATAGGCCACTCAGGGTGACCAAACCACCAAGTCTAATACTGCAGCAGTAGTTTAATCAGGTCCTTTCAATGATCCAGTACTTGGCGAGCAATTTCAGAAGTTTCCTAGCCTTACAGCCACAAGCTATGCTGCTCCTTCTTCGTAGGTCAGTTACCTCATAGTTCTTCAGGTATGTCACATCTGTATGGGTTTGGATTCTTGGGTGCTTCACATCATATGTCTCAAGATGTCTATCTTTTGCTTTGTGTCCCCTTCGTCTTCTCTATTTCACTGTATGACATGATGATGGGCACTCCTAGTGCCTTAGCAGTGTTGGTTTTGTTGTCACACCTCACTTGTCTCTCTACTAAGTGTTTATCATATCAAAACTACATTAAATCTTGCTAGTTTGGCCAGTATAGTGATTCTGGTAATTTAGTCACCTTTCTCATTCCTTCTTGTTATGGCAGATCTACAGTTCTCAGAAGCTGGATTGGGGACAGGCCGTAGGAATGGGGGGACTATATAATTTTGGATGAGTTAAAAGTGCAGTTGTCTGCTGCTGTGCATCTAAGTGTTGATGCTGCCGCTACTAGTGTTGATTTGTTTCTTTCGTTTTGGTCCTTCTCTTCTAGTTTATTTATGGCATTCTCGTTTGGCATGTGTTGTCTTCTGTTTGAGATTTGGCATCACCGGGGCTTTAGGAAATTTCAAACTGTGGATATAATTGATTGTAGTGGATGTTAAACTGCAAAATTTTCGCTTACCTTTTATGAAGTATTTCGGTTTCTTCTCTCCATTGATTTGATCATTCTGCTGTATGGGGGACCTGTCTACTTGTTGCACAAAAGGGGTCTCGCTTTTCATGTTTATCGTTTATGATGATATACCGTTATGTGGGTTTATTAATGAACATCGTTCGAATTTTTGAGATATATACAGCTTTCGAGCTCTTGTCAAAAATCAACATTCTGCTATTATCAAATTGTTAGGTCGTGATTTGGGGGGGAATACACTTCTAATAAATTTTGTGAGTTGCTGCATTAGATGGAACTGTTCACAACACTCGTGTACAGATACTCCTGACAAAATGGGGCTGAGAGAAGAAACATAGGCCACGATTGTTGAAACTGCTCGTTATCTCTCTTTTGTCTTCCTGTTCCTAGTGGTTTTAGGGGTTGAAGCGTTCTTACTGCTGTAGGTTGATAATACAATCCATCTTCTCATATTTCAGGTGTTCGTTTGCGAAAATGTATGGGTATGCCCCTGAGTATTCTACCTAAAGTTTTTGGTTGTACTCGTTTTGTCTTCGTCCTCATTAGCAACACAGCAATAGGTGTACATCTCGATCTGTTATTGGTCTTTCTTGGTTATGAGGTGTTTAAGTGTAAAAAGGGGTATCGTTGTTTTGGATCCAAAACTCAGAAAAACTTTATGTGTCTCGTCATGTGTGTTTTCTTGAAGCTACTTTATTTTCTATTCCACCATACTAAACCTGACTAGATTGATCATATCGTATATAGATCCTTTTTTGAGGGATTAGTGATAGGTTTGCATCTCAGGTTCCTAGTACTGTCATTCTGAGTCGGACTGACACTTTACTCTCCAGGACACTTACTCTCCAGCACACTTGAACTCCCTCTTTTCCTATGGTCAACTAAGTCGTTGAAGATTGTGGATCACCACTCTACGTAAACCATAACGCATTGCGTAAGTCCCAAAGGACAGATTTTGCTATCGTTATTCTTCATCTTTGTGCTTCTTTTTTAGCTTCTATTCATTGTCCTCTGAGCCCTTTTATTCCTATAAAGAGGCAATTATTGTCCTCTTGGCAGCAACCTATGATGAGAATTTATTGCTTACATAAGACAGGTACTAGGATTGGTTCCTTACTCCTGTCAGCTGTTGTGGTTGCGTTGTGGTTATAAGATCAAGAATCTAATTCTGATGAGTCTATTGAGGATACAAAGTAGGTTGGTTGCAAAGGGTACTCTCAACAGTATGGTATGGATATAGAGGAGACATTTTCTGTTGAAAAATGACTACTATTCGTACTTTATGCAGTAGCTTCGGTTCGTCCAGTGGCATATTATCAACTTGTGTTTAAAAATGCATTTTTTTGAATGGAGACTTCAAAAAGAGTTTATATAGGCGCCCCATCGGTGTTCAACATGATTCGGGTATGTTTGCAAGATGAGAGAAGCGTTGATCTGGTCTTAAACAAGCACCTCGTGCTTGGTTTGAGAAAATTTTCTATTGTGATTCTATTCCCTTGGTTTGCTTCTAGTAGTCCATGATTCTGCTCTTTTGGTTAAAGTGGACTGATGCAGGTCGTATCATTCTGTCTTATATGTGATGACATGATTATATGGTGATGATACTGTGGTATTTCAGGTTTGAAGACAAACAGTTTAAGCTCAACATGCTTTGAAATGAAGGATTTGGGTTCTCTACGATATTTTGGGGTATGAGGTAGCCTACGCACACTAGAGGTTATCTTCTATCTTAGTCGAAATATGGTGCAGAATATTCTTGAATGGGGCTAGACTTACTGATAATAAGAAGTCGATATCGATTGAGGTTAATGCACAAAATTCTTACTTCGTGGTTTCTTTTGTCAGATCCAACTTTATACCGTACTGGGGTTGGGTAGTTTGGTATATCTCACTTAGAACTCGTCCAGATATTGCATATGCGGTTCATGTTGTAGCCAGTTTTTGATCTCTCGTACAGTTCATTGGGAGATGTTCTTCGTATTTTGCGGTAGCTTCGGGTACGTCTTTCAGAGTCTTTTACTTCTCCACCTCTCCTTGGCAGCGTTTAGTTGCATACTCTGTGCTGATATGGCAGTGATCCCACATATCGCAAGTCTGTTATGGTTTCGTATCTGTTTGGGGATTTTTCATTATTTTTTGGAAGGAGAAAGCAAGAAACAACACCATGGTTTCTCAATCTTCAACCGAAGGCAGAATATCGTGCTATGGCACTACTACAAAGGATTGCTTTGGTACGTTGTGTACTTGCGATATGGCGTTTCTTTTCTCACCCACTCTCTATGTATTGTGACAACAGAGTTTATCAGATTCTCCAACTCGGTTTTCATGAAGAATAAGCACATTGAGAGTCGATTGTCACCTCATCGTCATCATCTCAAGCCTGGCACCCAGTACCTTGCCCTTTGTGGTCTTCTTCCTTGAAGATTGCAGATTTTCTTTACCAGTCGCATTCTATTCGTTTTCTTTTAGTGGCAACCTCTCGATTGCTTGTAGCCAGCGCACGTGAGTTTGAGGGGATGCTTTAAGAAATATGGTATATTTGTTTATGTGTTATTAAGGGTAGATTTGTCTTTTCAATTATTCTTCCTTGTTTTAGCTATATATATAGTTTTGTATTTAGGGTTAAATATACTTTTGTATTCAATTGAATTGTGCAATATAATGAAACCCTAGCCTCTCTTTTATTATTTTGCTTTGAATGTAACAAGGGAAAGAACTGCCAGTGACAGTGTTAGTCCAAGTCAATTACCACTCAAAAAGGGCAAAAAAAAAAAAAAAAAAAAACAAAAAGAATGTAAGGATATTGCCAGCTAATAAGTTCTTGGTCTTCTTGGACAAGGGTTGATGAATACGTGTGATTCACGATTGGCAAGATACGTGATTAGTTATTTGATACGTTTGTAATACCTCAACGCAGATTGTGGGAGTTGGGAGACTTTACAATGTAATCTACTCTGTCGAGGCCTCCACTAAACAATCACAGAGCATGGGTAAGTTATGATAGCAAGTAGAAAATCAAAGAGCTTCAGAAGTAAACAAATAATTCTTGTTAAATTTCTCGTTGAATGTTTATTGCAGACGATCTGACGAAGTACTTGCTACTGCATAAATCTAACTCGAAAGCAACGTGGAATCGGTTTTTAAAACGACTGTGGGATTCGGATGATTCATGCTGTAGAGAGGAGGCTCACAGTTAAACTGCGGACACAGCCCTTTACATTAGCAGTTCGGGATGGGCAGTTTAAAAGGCGGAATCATATCGGAAATCTAGTCACATACGGATGTCAAGAGAATCAAATGATACTGAAAAATAACGGGGCAACACACAGTTCCTTTCGCTGCAATTTTTGGCAATGTTCAAAGCAGCCGAGGAAAATAAGGAGGGAAAAAGAGCCCGACTTGAAATGAAGTGAAAACAACGGTGGTTGGAGATCCTTTGATCGAGGTGCTCGGGAATGCACAAGGAGATGATTCACATATATTGCAATTTTGCGAAAGCTATTTGACAGTCCAGGTCGCAATTCGAAGATAAAGTGGTTTTCTCCTGAAGTGGTTTATAATTGCGGGTTTTATGGTGAGTTAGTCTTCATTCTTTGCTTCTAGTATGATCAACTACCAATATTTACAATTTCACTCTATCTCAATAACCGTGTTAGCTGGTAATGTTGTATTCATTGGGTATTGACACAAAAAACTACACCCCTCCAATGTTATGAATGACAAACTCAAGGAAAGTTCAGAAATAATCCTTACACCCTTGCTGTCTCTTCTTGCCGGTTTAAAATTGTTAGAATAAAAGTATGATCACTGCAATTACAAATTTGTCATGATTATTTAGTCAAGATAAAAATGGTTTTGAAATTGTGTTACATTAGTGAGCGCAATGGGACGGGCTAGGATCGGGTACCTTTGGCCCCAGCCAAGCTGAGGACTAGACCTCTGTTTACGGTATGACAAGTAAAGCCAGCCCAACCCGACAGGGCTTTTTGTTAACCTCAGGCCCGGTCAAAACCCGCCCATTTTATAAGTAAAATTTATAAATAATAAATTTCAATTTTTTTATATTTTTAATCTAGAAACAGTTTTTAAAATTATTATTTTGAATACTAACCCAATGGATGAGATTTAGGTTGGAAAAAAAGGGTATAGATATGAAAAATATATATAATTAAATATATAGTAGAAGGTAATTTAGTGTAAAATTAAAATGTGTGCGGCCAAGCCAGAAATATCGGGCTCATTGTCATCTCTAGTTATAATGTAGTTAATATTAATGTGTAAAGTAATTGAAAATTTATGTTAAATTATATTCAAATTTTATATAAAAGTATATTAAAGTTGAGCCAAGCGGTAATGAAGTGATAGGATAAGAAAAATATTTTATTTGATATGAGATGAATTTAGAAAAGGAAAAAGATTTTAAATACTGCTTTTAATTAAGGAATATCCTTAGTAATTGAATTTTGCAAAAAATATTTAAATTTTAATATTTGTCTTCAATAAAATTCTTTGTCAAAATTTTAAATATGTTAACTTTAAATTTTTTCAACAATTAATATAAGATCTAAGATCTCTAATTATACTTTGAATATATTAAATTGTATAATAAGCATAAAATATTTTCACAGAAATTTTAAGATACTAAGTCTAACAACTGTTTTCTATAATGTTATTATTATATAAATAAATCGTAAGCAACATTTACATGACTGCCTTGAGAAAATATTACTGTTTAATTATGACTAGGTCAGGGTTCGGCGTTTTTGTATCAATTGTAATCAATGTCAAGCTGGAAGTGAATGTCATTCCGACCCGTTGCCCCATCTATTTTAATGGCAAAAGAGACGGTAGGGGTGTAAGTGACTAGTTCCCAAACCTATCGGGTGTAACCCTATGGATACTTTGATGAGTTGTAAGTGGCTATTTCCAGAACTTCTTGCTGGGGGTAAACATCTATGGATACTTGAAGGGGTGTAAATGTCATACACCCTGTTATTCATGTTGAAATGTGAAATTACGTTTTTATGTTTACTTTCCATCCATTGTTCCTCAGACTGGTTCATCGCCATTCAAGTTTGCATACAACAGAGTGGATGGTTGGTAGTCTTTCCAAGTAACACTAGAGGTACAAACGTCTGCAGTTCATAGTGAGGATGAATTCTAAGTTATTTGTCACAGCTGCTCCTTTCAATTGTCAGTTTTTTTTTTTTTTTTTTTTTGACAATCTCCGCTCTTTAATTAGAGTAGGAAAACATCTTGTGGGTCAAGATTACTACAAACATTTGTAAAATTTCAATAATAATAATTGTTAAAAAGGCAAACGAATATTCAGCATGTTGAGTTTTGATTTAGGCAGTTCCAAGTAAAAAGGATTAAGAGAAAATGGGTGGGGGGGGGGGGGGGGGGGTGTTTTTTGGTTTTGGGAGCACAGATTGCAATTCTAAGTCAAAAGGACAAAAAACAAGAGAGTGATGCAGTGACAACGATTCAATTCTGAAATAGCTTATAGCGTGGAAATTACAAGCAAGCAAAACCATGAAAAGAGCATCATCAATATTGAAATGGACCACTTTTAGCGCAGAATTGGGGGGCTCCAGAAGTGTTGAAAGAGATTATAAAAATGGTTCATTTCCTGATGCCAATTTGGTTCAGATGCCAAGTATCATAATGCATGCAAATAGCGGTTAGAAACGTCAAGAGAAGGTATTTCAACTCTAAGAAATGAGTTTGTACACAATATGTTTAGGTCAGGACAATTCTGAAACAACTATCTGCACTTCAGCTGGAAAATTGCACCTCATATCAACTAAATCGCATCCGCGGTGCAGCTCTGCAAATGCAGCGTGAGCTATAGTGGTGCAGGGTACTATAACTCTTGTTGTTAAACGTATTAGACACCTATCAATGATTTCAGGCTGAGAGGAATTCTTTTTAAAGTGCAGTATTCATTACTTTATTCCTTTTGCACAGGAAGTAAAAGATATATTACCGCCTGCCTACAAAGAGACAAAAATCTGGAAGAAAAAACTCGGCAATGGTATTAGAGAAGCACACCAAAGAACATGACTAAAAAGGAGGTGAGAAATGGTGAAAGAAAGCAGCAGTTCATAGCTCAGTTGTCAGCAGGCCCTCATTGCCACAGTGGTATTGCAGCGCAGTACCGTACCATGGTTTTTTTTTTTTGGCACAACAAAATGCATGCAAATTTTTACGACCAGTAATCCTCCTGTGTTGGAATCTTGAGCAGTTTCTTTAGTCTCACATTAGTGCAATCAAACAAGTTATTGTCACTCCACTGCAACGCTGCGAAGCAGGAATTCTTTTCTTCTTGCAAAGGTTAATATGGGCTTGGGAATTTGGCCTTTCTTAGCGTCCTTGATGATACCTTTGGTAAACACCTTTTATATGAGATGTTTCTAGGGTTTCGACGCAACGGGTTCTTTTCGTCTATTTTTGAAGTGTACAGGGTTGTACTGTATTTCCCTTTTCCCTTTATCCACAATTTTTGCCTCTTAAAAGACCAGCTTTTGTTATAAATCACTATTCTATGCTCCAACCACACAATATGCAAATATTATATCAAAAAATATTTTAGATATTTTTTAGATATTCTTTTTTTTTTCTGGTATGTAAAATAAGCAACAATTAATCTATTCTCACTCCTATTTTGTGATATTAATAAATACTGGGAATTTATTTTATTAAATAAGTAATTATATTAACACTATGATACTTACATTTAATAAAAGGAAGCATTTATTTAATCAAATAAACATTATATTAATATAGAAAAAATGTATATCTAATATAAAATGATAAAATTAAGCAAGTTATTTTAGTATTATGTTGTATTTTCTTTAATCTTTAGTGTTTTTAAATTAGTATTAATTGATTTGAGTTATTGTAGATTAACATTGCATTAAATAAAGTTTATATTTTAATTTTACCATTTTTTTAAGTCTATCATCAGTATTATGAATTTATTATTTAAAATAATAATCAAATTAAAATTAAATAACAAATAATCAAATTTTGTGTGACTTTTTGTGGTAGAAATTTAATCTCAAATTAACTTAAAAAATTAAAAAAAAACAAAAGAAAAAAGATAAAAAAAAATTATGGCGTGTGCGTTGGCGGGGGAGGTGGGATGCCTAAAGGTATCTAGTACTTCCATGGTGCCCCGAACATTTTTGAAAGGAATGGCACCCGCTGTATCTGGCAAAATTTCTTTATGTTGGATGGGAAAACATTTGATGTACAAAATTTACTTGAACAAACTTATGTACTCTAATGTGATCGGATGATTTTAAATTGGAGATATTTTTCAACAAATTAGAGGAAAATGATATATCAAACTGCTAGATTATATGAGTTTGTAAGGACTAATTTGTATAATTAATTAAGGTATGTAGCAGGAACTAAGGTTATGGGGGTCAAAATGCAAAAAAGCTAGACGGAGGAGTAAATTACAAGCAACAAGTATATTATAAAATATAATATAGGAAAATTTGTCTAAAGTTCAGCATGTGGGCAAGTGACACTCTAACTCCCCTTGGCTTCATCCCCCTGTATGTAGCATTAGGGGTGTCAAAAAAGAACCGATTGAAACTAGAAACCATGGGGGTACCCAGGTTTGTGTTCCGGTTCTTACCACGAACCAGCACGTCACGGATAGGTTTCAATTCCAAACTTTTTTGAATCGAAAACCTTGGAAACCGAGGACTATAAAATAAAATTAAAGAGCTAGAGGGTTAATAAAAACTTTGGTAGAAAAGGTAAGGTGAACAATGATTTATATTATGTATTTCATACTTTAAAGTTAAGTGGGTTGACTTGTTGAAATATACCTTCTAAAAAGTAATGGAGTTTGTAATTTGGAATTTATAAATTGTTAATTTTATTTTTGTTAACAAGGCCAGGTGGGGGTCAGTTTGTAAGTTTTAAGGGTTTTTTTTACCATTTCTAAACAACTTTTGGGGGTCATATAAAATTTATAGGGTACCCACGAATCGGAACCGGAACCGTTTTTACAGGTTACGATCTCTAGGTACCTAGGAACAAGCGAACCATCAGTTATGGGTTCTGGTTCCAAAATTTCAAGAACCCTTGGTTCTGGTTCCTGGCGTTTCGGTGTTCTTCAAAAAAATGTAGGATAGACCAAAAATGAACACCCCTATGTAGCATTCCATGTTTGACAGGGTTTCCGTTTGTAGCAATTCTACTGATCTGCAAATTTCAGGTCTTCGTGGTTTCATCACTTACGAAAAAAATTTAAAATACAAATAAATATAGGTGCCACACACCTATATCCCCTAAGTGAATTTATGTTATGAGTGGTTTTTTTTCTCTCAATTATTTTTAAGATATCGTGATTGCATAATTTCTAAAAATTAATAACTACTTAAAATGGTATGGTGTTTTTTAGTTATACATCTGTTATCTTCATTTTATTTATATGTTAAATATGTACATGTATGATATATTTAATTGGGTTTAACCCCACTCATTATGATTGGGCTTTCTGGCCCAAAAAGGATCCATCCATGATCAAACAAACCCAACAGGAACTCACCTGCTCGTTATAAAATTCAAAAGGCGAGTTAACTCGTCATCACAGTTCGACGTTTCACTCAAAAGCTTACAGTTAAACAAATCAAAATCAAAAGAAGTCTTTTGCTCGAAGGCTACACGTGTAATGAGTTTCTGGGTTATCTCTTTGAAAAAAGAAATCTAAAATTTGGGTATCTGGTTGAAACGAAATTAAGGATAACCAGTGGCAGAAGTAGGTTAAAAGTCTCTAATTGCATCGAGGTTCATGTGGATGCTACTCTCGCGATATTATTTGGTTTGAATCTGAATCTGCTTCATGGTAAAATCATCTCATTAATATTTCTTTTACAAATGTTTTTTTTTTTTTTTTTTAATTTCAGAATATTTGGTGATTTTAGATCCCACTTTGCAGGCTGTGTTTTCGAATTTATTATGGATTTGAGTCTTCGTTAAGTCTGCTCTGAAACATATATGAAATAAACTCGTTGATTTGTCTGGTATGGCTATTAAAATTTGTTGTTTATATGGGAAAAAGATGATTAGCATCCAATTGATAACTTGTTGGGGAGTTAAATAAACCTAACGCTATTGAGGAATCGGGGATTTGTTATAAAGATTTAATTAAGCTATTAGGTGACGTATTAGCATTGATGGACAGTTTTGAAAAGTGATGATAATTTTCAAGATTTAATATTTGGCCGTTTAATACAAGGTTTGTAAGTATACTGAGAGGTATGTGGTGGCAGTAAGTGAAATCCCCCTTGAGAGTGTATTAGGAAGGTTGGTTAGCAGTGTAGACGTTTCACGGTAAGCTGATAGGTGTTGTGGCAGTATGCTTAGAGAGTTGTGCTTGAATTGCGACGATGGCTGTTTTCTTCAATTTTCTTTTGTTCTTTATGTGGAGACGGTGAAGAGAAAAGTTGTTGCCAGTGAAATATGGGGAGGATGAGTTGGAGTTTTAATTCTTGTTGTTCGTATTTTTAGTAGTTGGTTATGTAATTGTGACGTGTGAGGAACTAATTGAGAAATTCTATTATGAATTAGCTTTTAAACCATTGGTTTTCCATAGGTGAGAGGCCTGTCCAGCTATGTGTATGGTGGAGTTTTCTTGCCTCTAGATGTACAAGTAGGGTCCTATTTTTTGCATTACAGACATTGGGATAATAAATCTTTAATCAAATTGAGGGAATACTTGTAGAAAAAAACAAGGAAAGACAGGCGGGACAAAAAAATGGAAACCAGAAGAAATGTATTCAATATTTTTAACGCTTCAACTGATTCTATCATAATTTTCTTGTGTGTGTGTGAGCCACTCTAAGTTTTTCATAGTGTGATAATGATCTGTCTAGAATGTTGTTAATTTTCAAATAATACTTGCTTGCTGAATATCATTCGTTTCTGCAGGTGTCAGCTCATTTGTTCTCCTTACGGCTGGACGCTGTTTGAGTGGGATTACTTGCTGTTATATGCGGTCACTATAGTATTGCAGTCTATATTATTTGGCCAATTAAGGAGCCTCAGACAAACACAGCCAGATCAGCTCTCTCGCCAATGGCCAAGCTAGTGTAAGCAGCCTTACCAGTGAAGTGAGGTGTCGTCTGAGGCCTCGAAAAAGAAAATAGGACAGCCAAGCCTTCTCATTTCACCTGTGGAAAGAGTGAACGAACTGGATGGCTGAGTCTCTAATAGTATAATAGCTAAATTACTGGTTGATATTATGTTTAGTGCCAATGATATGTATTAAGTTTCTAGATTAGTGATTAGTGTCCTTTGATATCCGTTTTTATTATTAGATTTGCGGTGTGTTAGCCAAGAATAAGGGTTGTGATTACATTTTAATAGTGAGTTCTGAATTCAAAGTAAATTTGTTGGTCAACAATGCTGATTTTTTTTTTTCATTCAAGTATGCAATCAAAGCTTGAAAGGATGAGTTTTAAATATTAGATCCTCATATCTCTTTATTAGTCTTTTGATGCTGCTACATTAAGCATTCGGGATGTCTTCACGAGAATGTGAGTTACATATGCTTAATAAGCGAAACAACAGAACTTGTAATTAAATGCATGGTTAACAAAATTCATAGAGTATGCCAATTGAATTAACTTGTTCCTTCAGCAGACTTGGCATTAATAAAAATTACATTACGCTAGGTAGAAAAACCACATAAATTGTAGCAAAATGAACTCTCATTAGTATAAAAAATTGTCATTAACTTATAGAAAGGTAAATACAATTTCTCAGTCTGTAATATCAAAACACAGCTTAGCCGCGTCCAAGACCATAATCTCAATTGTATTCTGGAATCTGTATAAGCAATAAGGGCATACCACATTCACAACAACCAACAGGCCTTAAGAACAAGACGAAAAGTAGCCGGTGATGAAGCATATAAACAAAGCCAATGTCGCACATCAAGGTAAATGGAGAACAAAGCGTGTAAAAACGGAAGGAGTATTCTTACACAGTATGTGACTAGTGGAGCAAAAAGGAAGACTAACAAGGAGAATGCATGATAGCAAAGGGAATGGAGCCTTGATGGAAGCGGGATGCAATGAAAACAGATGCCCAACAGAAGCATTTAACGAGATGCAAACTGGTTAAAGTTGGATTCTGTAGTGCCCCGGAGGCTTTTATAGTAGACCTGAATTAGGTCATGAGGAAGAGATGGAGTATGAGAAGTGAGATGTCCAGCCCAGATTGATCTGAACTTATAGACCTCGTGAGTGTTTGGTAGATAGGAGCCAAAACATAAAGACGGACTAAAAAAAGAGATATTGGAATATAAGGAACAGCAGGTAAGAGAGACACGCATTTCTTCAGTTAAAAGAAGGAATCAAGAAGCCTGAGCAAGGAGACTTACAATCAAGGAAGCAAAAGGGAATTTTCGGGCAGAGGAGTTGACTAAGGGTAGAATCCAAACCAACACAACACGAGCAACCAATGCATAGATATTGTGAGATGGAAAACCGAGTCTTGATCACCTTTATCATGCTTCCCGTGTAAACTACATGGCAATATTGCTGTAACTGATTAACCTATTAATAAGGCTGAAGATAAATATTTTGAAAGATTTATTAAAAATTCATTTTTTCCAAGATTTAAAAGTTATTCTAAAACTGCAACTAGAAATGATTTAATAAAATTGTTTGGGAAAATGAAATTAGAATTAAAAAATAAAATACATAGTTGTCATATTAGTGTGGCTCTAACTGCCGATATTTGGAGTGGTAGAGCTAAACAAGATTATATTTGTGTGACTAGTCATTATTTTGATAACGAATGTAAATTAAATAAATCTTTATTAGGATTTAGATTAATGGATGTGGATCATAGTGGTCGACAAATTTATAATAAAATTATTGAAGTTTTATTATAAATTTGTATATCTTATAACATCAGGTTATTGACTGTTACTAAGTTTGGTTAGTACAAAATAGGAGTGTTACAGTCATAATCATTCTTGTCCTATAAATTAAGATAACGTTAAATTTTAGGGGTTTTTTTTTGATATTTTCCATGTCCTATAAATATATAAGAAAATTTAGGATTTGGGTTACCTTTTGGTTTGTTAGAAGTGTTATCTCACAACAATTTTTTTACAACAATTTGATATTAATGTACATTGGAGGAAATAATGATGGCATTTTTTTTATATATTATCTACTTGATTGTTTACAGTGTAAAAGTAGAACTTATTAGCTATAAGCAAATTGCTCACTAAGCTCCAGATCATGCGTGAGAATTAGCTTAAGCTTGCAGTAGCCTTAGCCTACTTGAATTTGCTTTTTGACTAAATTTGTAGTTGGGTTGTCATAAATGCTATGTTTTCTTTTCCTCATTTGCTAGAACTTGGAATAAAAGTTTCATATGTATTTTCTTTTTAAATATCAAGTATCATTAAATAAATTGATGAAAACAAATATGTGTAAGTTATATGAATGTTTGATTACAACAAATCATTTATTACGAATAATATGTATGCTAGCTAGTAGTAAAAGCAAATTGATTGCATGAATGATCTAATTGTTAAGAATATAATATATTTGTCATTTCAGAAAATTGATAGGAGTGTAATTATAATTTTATAAGTATTTATTTATCATTTTTTTTAAAATTAGGGGGGTAATTGATAATTTCCTAGGTACTCGGAACCGGAACTTGTGACACAGGTTTCGGTTCCAAGTTTTTAGGAATCAAAATCATCGATTTCGGTTCTAAATCAAAGGAACTAGCCAGTTCTGGTTCCTTCAAAAAAGGGCGAGTACCCGGACTTGCCCACCCCTAATCACAACCCCTACAAATTCGATTTCAAAGTTATCATTCAACAAATTTGAGACAAAACTCAATCAATGGTATTCACTAAATACCACAGTAAACTAATTAGTACTAATTGGTTAAAGAAACAGAAGTAAGAATATAAAGTAATAGGGAAACTTTACCAAGTGTTGAAGTTGACAAGCAATGCGATTAATTCCATGCTTCCTATACAAAACACTTCAACCTTGACAAATAGCCCAATTCATAAAGTCACAAATACAAACATAGAATCAACAAGAACATAAAACAAATGTAACTAATTTGTACATATTAAGACCCACATAAAAAAATAATTAAATTATAACACTAAATTATGCACGCTCATATCCGATACCGCTTGCACGCTTATTATTCATATCAGAAATAGCCACTCCAACGTATTTGGTGCCTACATCCAACACCACGAGTCACCCTCGTTTTGCAATGTTTGTGTTGTTGATATTATGGAACAACGTCGAAGCGGACACGCACCTCATCTAAGATAAAAAATTCGGTAAATCACTCATTACATAGATGAACTCCAATTCTAAGTCTAAAATAAATAAAGACAGTAGTTAACCATTTAGATTTCTTAGGTTGAGTGACTCATTGGACTCACGTAAAACAACATGAAAAATCTCAACAAAAGCCCGCTAAAATTTGATTGATGAAGCAATAAAACCAAGTTACAATAATTTGAATGCCACTGAAGCATTACAATATCTTACATATAAACATATTCAACACATACAATCACATTCCTCGTTATATAACCAAAAAGAGAGTCCAAAAACCTTCAAACATATTCAACAAAACAATAATTGAATACAAACCCACTTGCAAAATCAATCTAACATGTTGACTGACTCATTAAACTCGCATAAAACACATTCCTCGTTATATAACCAAAAAGAGAGTCCAAAAACCTTCAAACACATTCAACAAAACAATAATNCCTCTTGGTGGATCATAATCAAATGATACCATCTCCAATTACTTCTAAGTACACTCTAATAACAAGCAAAAATTGTGAAAATGAGTTCACTGGATGAAAAAGCCAAAAAAAAAAAAATCCTTGGTTGAGCGCTCAACCTCTCAGAAACCAAAACAATATAAACTATAAAACCCACAATTCTATTTGCCATCCAGCTCATCTCTCAAAATTCTCAGCAACGAAAAAAATAACATAAACATGTCAATTAGAGCATCACTCTTTATATGACCTAAACTTTTTATTATAAAGAGTTTATCTATAAAACAAGAATCCAATAAAATATAAATTAGAAAGTGAGTTTAGCTCTCCATATTTAGAGAGTCAAATTTCACTCTCTATCTTAATTTTAATTAATAAACTATAAGTTCTTATGTATTTAATTTATTAATTCTCTCTCTCATTAAGTCTATTTCTTAAAAATAAAGAGCATTTTCATTAAATTTAAAAGGTTTATTGGGTTTGAATAAAAATTGTGTTCTTTATATTTAAAGTTAACGAAGATGTTCTTTATTTATATGAAAGATAATATTCAAAATAAAGAACTTGGACTTGCTCTTACTACTTCAAAGTTTGGCTTACTGGAAAAAAAAAAAAAAAAATCATTATAAAAAAATTGCGAAAGCCTTTGCTGAGTTCCCAACCACTAAGAAATAAAAAGAAAAAATTAAATTTAAGTTGCCTCCCATCCCTATTCTTCAATTGTCTCAGCAACCAAACAATTAAACTTATATCCAGAAAAAGAAGAAAAATAACCTCAAACATGCTAAAATCAACTAAAAATTACCTCTGTTAATTTTGGTTTAGTAAGAAAAAAAATCTGATTAAAATAAATATAAAAAATACCAGAACTTGAGAGTTTTGGAGAGTCGAGTGAGAAGTTAGTGACGGAAGTGGAGAGCAATGCAGCTTGAGAATCAACAGAGGAGACGAATGGCTTCAAGGGGCGGTCCTTGGTGGTGGTGGCGGCCGGTGAAGTTAGAGAAAAGGGTTTGGTTGTAGATTTTATTAGAGAAGAAGGCGTAGTTCTAAATTTGGTGGTGGATTTGTCGGCTGAACTAAGGAGCGAGCTCAAATTTTTGGCTTTGGAGTTACGATTAGGTTTTTTTGGACAAAGGGAAGGGGTTTTTAGGCCGGAAACTAACGAAAGATAACGCAGCATTTTATTTTGATCAAGCTTAGGTTTTTTTTGGACGAAGGGAAGGGGTTTTTGTGATGAAAAATAACGCTAAAACACACAATGAAGAAGTAGAAAAGGGTTTACCCTGATTCGTTACTAATATAAGAATTGGGTCCTGCACTCAAGATAGAGAAGATTTGATATTCAAAAATACGCAGCAATACAATATTGGGGACGGCGATTCATTCCCTCTCCTTTCTCTTAATATATGGATATAAATAGTAAACCTAAATAGGGTTACAAAAAAAAACCTAAGAACCGAACCGATCCGATTAACCGGTTTTCCAAAAGAGGTTACCGATATCGAGTCTTTTTCCGGCAAGGGTTTCGATGGAAACGCGGCAGCCAAGGGGAGCCAGTAGGTCCAAAGACCGTGAACTACGGTTCTTGTTCGGTAGCTTGTTGTTGAAAAATATTCGTAAAATCCAAATTATAGTGGTTCGACGAGTTGTTGCCGGCAAGAGGTTGCTTCATTCAATATATATATATATATATATATATATACTCTCTCTTATACACANTAATAAAACCAACACTCTATACAGAGATAAGAAAAAATTCACCTGCAATATCACATTAGCAGCAACTTGGTCCAACATATCCTTTTGCATGTAGTAAGGAAGAGTATAGAATTTTAGGAACCATTGAAATAAGAATTGTTCCGCATTTTGCGAATAATATAAATGCAAGATTCAATCATGTTAATTATTAAAGCCGGAGACAATATCATAAATAGGCAGTTGGAAAATGCAAAATGAATGGCTAAGCTTAGACTTTAATAGTTTCATGTAAATTAATTCATAATTGTGTTTTTGGCTACTGTTACATTTAAAAAAAAAAAATAATCGACTCCTACTTAGCATTAACATTTTGCAATTCGGATACCATCTAACACTTAATGTCATACCTTGATGGGGAGCTATGCTGATATGAAAAAAGTTGTACCATAGTGCACTCACCTTAGTTGAATAACTCTCATCTTGCCAGGTGTACTCTAAACCTCTGAGCTTTCCTGTTATAGATACATCATCAACAAAATTGCACACTTCTATTTGCATTGCCTAACCAAATAAAAATAATTTAATGAGATTAAGGACTAAAGGAAAGATTATAATAATAGTTTCATGTGATGAAAACTCACATTCATAATGCTCGTATCAAAGCACGAATCCCCAATAACAAAACCTTTGATATTTTGACGTGATATCTGCATAAATAAAGATTATAAGTTGTCTATCATAATCCAATTTACAGCCAAATTGATATAAATACCATAAACACAAGATTCACCTTAAAGGAAGGCATAACATAATAATTTAATACACATTCATAACAAAGGGTGGGCAAAATTTTAGGGTAAAACCAGAACCGACGGGTACATGGGTTTCGATTCCGGTTCCAAAAAATTGGAACTGACATTGTGCGATTTTGGTTCCAAATCAAAGGAACCTAAATCGGGAACCGGGAACCAAGACTAAATTAAGATAATATTAAATTTTACGGTTTTTTTTCTGATATTTTCCATCTCACAACAATTTTTTTTTTACAAAAATTTGAAATTAATGTACATTGGAGGAAATAATGATGACATTTTTTTTTATATATTATCTACTTGATTGTTTACAGTGTAAAAGTAGAACTTATTAGCTATAAGCAATTTGCTCACTAAGCTCCAGATCATGCGTGAGAATTAGCTTAAGCTTGCAGTAGCCCCAACCTACTTGAATTTGCTTTTTGACTAAGTTTGAATTTGGGTTGTCATAAATGCTGTGCTTTCTTTTCCTCATTTGCTAGAACTTGGAATAAAAGTTTCATGGGTATTTTCTTTTTAAATATCAATGGTACAGTGAAAGTATCATCAAATAAATTGATGAAAACAAATATGCGTAAGTTATATGAATGTTTGATTACAACAAATCATTTATTATGAATAATATGTATGCTAGCTAGTAGTAAAAGCAAATTGATTGCATGAATGATCTAATTGGTAAGAATATAATATATTTGTTATTTCATAAAACTGATAGGGGTGTAATTATAATTTTATAAGTGTTTATTTATCATTTTTTAAAAATTAGAGGGGTAATTGATATTTTCTTGGGTACTCGGAACTAGAACCGAAACCAGAACCTATGACACAGGTTTTGGTTCCAAGTTTTTAGGAATCAAAATCGTCGATTTCGGTTTCGGTTCCAAATCAAAGGAACTGGCCAGTTTCGGTTCCTTCAAAAAAGGGCGAGTACCCGGACTTGCCCACCTCTAATCACAACCCCTACAAATTCGATTCCAAAATTATCATTCAACAAATTTGAGACAAAACTCAATCAATGGTATTCACTAAATACCACAGTAAACTAATTAGTACTAATTGGTTAAAGAAAAAGAAGTAAGAATATAAAATAATAGGGAAACTTTACCAAGTGTTGAAGTTGACCAGCAATGCGATGAATTTCATGCTTCGTATACAAAACACTGTAACCTTGACAAATAGCCCAAATCATAAAGTCACAAACACAAACATAGAATCAAAAAGAACATAAAATAAAAGTAACTAATTTGTACATATTAAGACCCACATAAAAAAATAATTGAATTACAACACTAAATTATGCACGCTCATATCCTATACCGCTTGCACGCTTATTATTCATATCAGAAATAGCCACTCCAACGTNTATATATATTAAAAACCCAAAATTTCAAAAACTCTCTAAAATCAACAGAGATTAGAATTTCAGATCGAATCGAAAATGTTCTTGCATTTCTGGCCGTTGAGGTCAATGGCGAAGAGCTTGACGAATTCGGAAACTTTCGCGGAGGTGGCGGAGGAGCGGGAGATGACGTATTTAGAGTGGAGCAAGAGCGATGGGAGAGAAGAACTGAGAGATTTGGTTTTGAAGAAGGGAGGTGAAGGAAGATGAAAAGTGTTTTCAATCGAATTGGATTGGAAAAACAGAAAACGAGTCAGGCTATTTCTTTTCTCCCATCGCTCTCCATCGACTCCAGAACATCCTCTCCTTTCCTTAACCTAAATACTGAATTCACCCCTCTTCTTCTTCTCTCTCGTCGTCTGCTTCGACGCCGTTCTCCGACCCTCCTCTTCTTCTCTCTCGCCGTCTGCTTCGGGGCCGTTCTCCGCCCCCGCCGCGCACCGCGTCGAAGAGACCAACGCCTGCTCCGCCAAGTGCGAAGTCAACATCGCTCACAAACTCTAGGGCTCGAGTTTTGGGTAAACAACACACAGCTCCATTGCCATAGTCTACTTCTGCCTGCTTCACAGATCCGACCAAAACCGTGAGTAATCTTTCCTGCATTCCTTTGCCAACCGATCTGTTAATGTTGTTTGTTTGCTTCTGGGATTGGTTTTGCCTTGATAATATTTTGCTTTTCTTATTTATTATTATCGGAAGCTTATTTTTTCTTTCTTTTGGGTGTTTGAATTTCAATAAGGACTATGGATGGTGGATCATCTTAACAATTATTGTTCCTTGTTTTGATTTTGTTTTGCCGGTTGTTGCATCCGCTCTTTGGCAGTTTTGAAGGTCTTCATATGAGGTTGAGTTGTTTTAAAGGATATTTAAGTGGGACATACTGTCCATTTTATAAAATGTTTGGGAGCTAGAAACAAAAAGTTTATGGAACCACAGTAGGAAACATTTAGTTATTGCACAACTTTTAGGACGTCGTACATCTTTTATTTTGATTTGATGTTCTTTGTTAGCTGATTTTTTTTTTTTTAAATAATATTATACATACATCATTTTCATATAACATTTCTTATATAACATTATATAACAAAATATGATTGAATAAAAGTTTAATTTTAACTTTAAATTAACCAACCATATTTTATCACATAATATTGTATGAAAATGATGTATGTGTAGTATTACTCTTTTTTTATTCCCTGTGTACTTGTAGTTAACTTGTGCATATGTATTTGTAATAATTTGTGAGTAATGAAATCCATACTAACCTTTTAAAATGTGTTGCTGAGATATATTATTTAGAATAAGTCTATCCTTACAAAGAACTCTACAAAGAAGCTTACAAAGTGAAGAAAAAAACAAAGGAAGAACGGAAAAAGAGAAAGAGAGAGAGAGAGAAAAATGATGAAGATGAAGGATGGAGGTTAACTTTGTATGCCTCATTTGTAGGCTTCTTTGTAAGACTAGTACTGCTGTATTATTTATGGGACAATTGATATAAACATTGTCATGTAAATATCACATAACTTAGAATACAAAACTTAAATGATATTCTTATTTTTAAAGAAAATTCCTTGAGTTATCAGTATAGGTATAAATTTTTTTTTTTTTTTTTTTTTTNTTTATATATGAAGATGTGCATGGCATAAAATTTATAATATTATCTTATTTATACCCAAATATGAGACTTTAGATTATTGAGCTAATGTCAAATTAAAACTACAAATTGCAGGGCATATCAACTTAAAATGATGAGCTATAGCTGAACTTTGAAGTTTTTAGTAACAGAGTTACTTAGCATGAGGGGGAAGAAATTAATAAAAAATTAATAAAAAACGTGATGTAGCTATGCTTAGCTTTAAAAGGTGAACCAATGTTATATGTCCTATTGAGATTTGCTTATTACAGTCATCATTTTAAAATTTTTATCTTCTCTATCATGTGGTCAGACTTTTGGGAGATTCTGGGTCAATTGCTCACTCAGTCTCCTACACGTACAACAAAATAAAAAAAAAAAGGCTGATTTGATGCTGCTTCATCTCCATTTTCAACACAAGTATTGTACGAGCATTAGTTTTTATAAATTATAATTACATTAACAGTTAACACACACACACACACACACACACACACACAGAGTTGATGAAAAACCGAAACAAAAACCCTCTAATGTTAGTTTTTATAAATTATAAGTTACATTAACAGTTAACACACACACACACACACACACATAAAGAGAGAGAGAGAGAGAGAGAGAGAGAGTTGAAGAAAAATTGAAACAAAACCCTCCAACACATGTTTAAAATTTCCCGTTTCATAGTTATGCTCATAGCCAATGTTATCTTCTCCTCTCTTTCCCCCGTTTTCTAATCAAATGAAGCAATAACACTAGGTATGTATAGAATGCAATAACATGCTTTTCTTAAGTTATTTTTTCTGATTTTATTTTTTGAATGTATGCTTAGGTAAGCAATTTTCTGGTGGAGTGGGACTGGTTGGGTTTGGTTGTACTAAATGGTGGGTTCTAGCTCAAACGTATGTTAAATTTTTGTGCTGGAATAAATTATGTGGAGGTGATTGCATTTGTTCCCCCTACACCTATCCCCATCCCTCTTTTTGTTGATATTATTTTATAAAGTCTTCATTCACTAATTTAAAAAATAGGAATAAGGATGAAGTTTTAGATTGTTTGCCATTTGATGAGTTACATGTTCAAATTAGTGGATATCATAAATTACGTGATTAAGATCTTTTTAATTATTTATATATTTCCCCTTTTTGTTATATCAATGGTTGGGCTAGTTGGGTTTGGTTGGGCTATGTGCGTGTGTGGGAGTAGTGGGAGAAGTGGGTGGGCTTGTGAGGTAATAGGTCAGTTATCTTTGTTTGGAAGCTAACTTTTGTGCTGTTATGGTTGGTCTGGGGTGATGTATATGGGTCGTGTTGGTGTGTTCTTTCTAGTAGGCTGCTGGACGTGTTTGGGTGATACATGTTGTTGTGCCTTTCTTTTGTTGTGGTATGAGGAGTTGGGGTGCTTGTTGGCTGCTGAAGTCTAGTTAGGAGAGGAGTTTGCTACTATTTGTGGACTGAATTCCTGGGTTCGTCTAATTGATGAATAATGCAAGTTTTTTGCAATGACATTTATGGTTGTACTAGCTAATTGTCTTGCTAATGGTGGTTTGTTTTCATGGCTGGTGTGCAAGTTTTGTGCAAGTTTCAACATAATATTCCTCTTATTTGGTCTCTAAAAGATGAGAAGAAGAAGCAGTTGTCAGAGAAGTTTCTCAAGAGAACTAGCGAGCTTGGAAAGATTGTTCTAAGGACACTTCAAACTCACGTTCTGCGGCCTTGGTTGATGGGTGTTTTTGTGACACACATTGGAGCAAATTCGGCTGATGAAAGCATTGCACATAGAGTGTCGATGATGGGAAGACCATTGTTTGGAGATCATTGAATGAATGGACGGATGATGGAGGAAGTTTGGGGCATTGGAATGAAATTTGAAGGCCTGGTATTCACCAAGAATGAAGTGTGAAGAGGTTGAATGTGGTTTTTGGTGATGAAAAAGGAAAGAAAATGAGAGAGATTGTGGAAGCCCTAAAAGAGATTGTAATGAAAGCTACAAGGCTGGATGGGAGTGCTACTCAAGATTTTAACACTTTGGTTAGGAAACTAAATAATCTTAAATAATGAAAGTTAAGTGGTTAAACTTTTAGTGAATTATGTATTTGTGAAATTGATGAGGGTTAAAGAGTTTTTTTATGGTTATTTCATATAATTAATAATATATACAATTGATACAAGAAATTATCTCATAAAGGTGGATGATCTCCATTTTTTATTTCAAGATTGATGTTGAAAAAGATTAAACCACTATTAACCTTAGCCTTGTTGGTTGATCATCAACCTTAGACAACTTTGAATGGGCGAGTGGTTATACAATGAGTTTTGGGATGAACACTATAGACTATAATAATGGCTTGAAAAGACATCCAAGGGCCTCCAGTAAGTGGTTCAAGAATTTCCTCAAGTAGTGGAAGAGGAAGCTCATGCTTCAGATTATATGCTAGAACCATTTCTATGTGTCTAAGTTTATTGATCAAGTAAAGTCCATAAAGAAGTAGAATTTGTTATCTTAATCAATTCCTATGTATGTAAGCTGTAAACATGAATAAAATTCGACTTCTCTTGATATTCAAGCTGGGTTATAATTAACTAATGAGTATACATCTTCTCAATTCATTAGATATTTTCACCAACTTAATTACTATATAAACCAAATGATGTGTAATATTTATATATGAAGATGTGCATAGCCTAAAATTTATAATATTATATTATTTATACCCAAATCTGAAACCTTAGATTATTGAGCTAACATCAAATTAAAAATACAAATTGCAAGGCATATCAACTTAAAATGATGAGCTATAGTTGAACCTTGAAGTTTTTAGTAATCGAGTTACTTAGCATGAGGGAGAAGAAATTAATGAAAAACATGAAGTAGTTGTGCTTGGCTTTAAACGGTGAACCAATGTTATATGTCATGCTAGGCTTTGCTTATTATAGTCATCATTTTAAAAAAATTATCTTCTCTGTCATGTAGTTCGACTTTTGGGATATTCTGGGTCCATCGCTCACTGAGGCTCTTAGACGTACAACATAATAAATAAAAAAAGGCTGATTTGGGTACTGCTTCCTCTCCATTTTTAGCACAAGAATTGTACAGGTATTAGTTTTATAAATTATAATCACATTAAAATTTAACACAAATAGAGAGAGGAGGAGAGAGAGAGAGAGAGAGAGAGTAGATAAAAACCGAAACAAAAACCCTCCAACGTTAATTTTTATAAATTATAAGTTACATTAATATTTAACACACACACACACACACAGAGATAGAGTTGATGAAAAACAGAAACAAAATCCTCCAACAAATGCTAAAAATTTATCGTTTCATAGTTATGCTCATAGCCAACGTTATCTTCCCCACAGTTTCCCCAATTTTCTGATCAGATGAAGCAACAACACTAGGTATGTATAGAATATAAAAACATGCTTTTTTTTAAGTTGTTTTTTTTAGGTTTTATATTTTGAATGTATGCTTGGGTAAGCAATTTTTTGTTGGAGGGGGATTAGTTGGGTTTGGTTGTGCTAAGTGGTGGGTTCTAGCTCAAACATATGTTAAATTTTTGTATTGGAATAAATTATGTGGAGGTGACTGCATTCGTTCCCCCTGCACCTATCCTCATCCCCTTTTTTTGTGATACTATTTGATAAAGCCTTCATTCACTAATTTAAAAAATAGGAATAAGGATGATTGTTTAAATTGCTTACCACTTGATGAGTTACATGTTCAAATTAGTGGATGTCATAAATTATGTGATTAAGATCTTTTTAATTATTTATATATTTTCCCTTTTTGTTATATCAATGGTTGGGCTAGTTGGGTTTGGTTGTGTTATGTGTGTGTATAGGAGTAGTGGGAGAAGTGTAGGGTGGGCTTGTGGGGTAATAGGTCGGTTGTGCTTGTTTGGAAGTTGACTTTTGTGCTATTTATGGCTAGTCTGGGGTGATGTATACGAGTCGTGCTGGTGTGTTCTTTCCGGTAGGCTGTTGGATGTGTTTAGGTGATGTGTGTTGCTGTGCCTTTCTTTTGCTCTGGTATGAGGAGTTGTGGCTCTTGTTGGTTGTTGAGATCTGGTTGGGAGAAGAGTTTGCTGCTGTTTGTGGACTGATTTCCTTGGTTCGTCTTATTGATGAATAATGCAAGTTTTATGCAATGACATTTATGGTGGTACCAGCTAATTGTCATGTTAGTGGTGGTTTGTTTTCATGGATGGTGTGCAAGTTTTGTGCAAGTTTTAGCTTAATATTCCTTTTATTTGGTCCCTAAAGGATGAGAAGAAGAAGCAGTTGCCAAAGAAGTTTCTCAGGAGAACTAACAAGCTTGGAAAGATGGTTCCGAGGACACCTCAAACTCAAGTTCTAGGGCCTTGGTCGAAGGGTGTTTTTGTTACACACATTGGAGCAAATTTGGTGTGTGACAGCATTGCAAATGGAGTGCCGATAATGGGGAGGCCATTGTTCATAGATCATGGAATGAATGGATGGATGGTGGAGGAAGTTTGGGGCATTGGAATGAAAGTTTAAGGCTTGGTATTCACAAGAATGAAGTTGTGAAGAGGTTGAAGGTGGTTTTTGGTGATGAAAAAGGAAAGAAAATGAGAGAGAATATGGAAGCCCTTAAAGAGATTGTAATGGAAGTTGTAGGGACATGATGGGAGTTCTACTCAAGATTTTAACACTTTGGTTGGGAAACTAAATAATCTCGAATAATGAAAGTTAAATGATTGTTGGATGTGTTTAAAACCTTTATTGAATTATGTAATTGTGACATTGACGAGGGGTTAAAAAGTGTTTTATGGTTATTTCATATAATTAATAATACATACAATTGATACAAGAAATTATCTAATATGGGTGGATGATCTCCATTTTTTATTTCAAGATTGATGTTGATGAAGATTAAACCACCACTAACCTTAGCCTTGTTGGTTGATCATCAACCTTAGACGACTTTGAATGGACGAGTAATTATACAATGAGATTTGGGATGAACTATATAAACTATAATAATGGCTTGAAAAGACATCCAAGGGACTTGGCTAAGTGGTTCAAGAATTTCCTCAAGTAGTAGAAGAGGAAGCTCATGCTTCATATTATATGCTAGAACCATTTCTAAGTGTCTAAGTTTATTAATCAAGTGAAGTTCATAAATAAGCAAGATTTGTTATCTTAATTAATTCCTACGTATATAAGCTGCAAAAATGAATAAAGTTCAACTTCTCTTGATATTCAAGCTGGGTTATAATAAAACGATGAGTATACATCTCCTCAATTTATTAAATATTTTCACCAACTTAATTACTATATTAACCAAATGTTGTGTAATATTTATATATGAAGATGTGAGTGACATAAAATTTATAATATTATCTTATTTATACCCAATCTGAAACTTTAGATTATTGAGCTAACGTCAAATTAAAATTAGAAATTACAGGGCATATCAACTTAAAATGATGAGCTATAGCTGAACTTTGAGGTTTTTAGTAATTGAATGGGAAGATTATCTAATTACAAATGAGCAAGTAACGTATACAATAAATCTGAAAACTTGATTAACTGACCTAAGTTAAGAATAAAGTTACTTAATCAACTACCTTTTGCANATTACATAGGTGAACTCCAATTCTAGGTCTAAAATAAATAAAGACAGTATTTAACCATTTAGATTTCTTAGGTTGAGTGACTCATTGGACTCACATAAAACATGAAAAACTCAACAAAAGCTCGCTAAAATTCTAACTGATTAAGTATGACGTTTTCAATAAATCTTAATAATTCAAATAAATATTTTTTTGTTATTAAATTTCGGTGACATCTGGACCGTCCAATTTAATCAACATGAATCTGGTATGGGCCATGACCTGTGCTAAGCTCATAAAGGAATGTAGCCCATTTGAGTTTAACTTTAATTCGAATGTGGGACTTCACCACCTGTATTTAAATTTGTATTGATGCATACTAATGATGGGTAATGCCTAATTCTTTTCATTTTTAAATTTTTTTTTTTAATATACTTTTGAGTGTGTTGAAAATTTTTTTAAAGACTATTAATAAAGTTTACATAATTACATTAATAAAATTAGAATAAAAAAATGAACAGAAATCATAAAACAAACCTTGAAATATACACACACTTAATAAAATCTATTAAGTGTGTGTATATATAATAGATTTTATTCTTCTAAACATATAAATATTTATGGAGGGGACTCATTTCAATATACAAAATGTGCATGGGTGGGATTAGACCTGGGCACGGACCGGTCCCAATCGGGGCCAAGTCTGGGCCTGATTGGGATCAATCACTCATGGGCCTAGGATCGATCCTAGGAGAATGGGAGATGGATTGACAACTATTACGAATTATAATATATATTCTTATACTTTAAAATAAAAGTATTGATTAGCTTTGCTCTTCAATAAAAAGTTTTATCTAATATTATTACAAACCGATATAGTACAACTCTTTATTTTCACCTCAATCATTTATGTTTGTTAAATTGATTTTTTTATCAACATTTATCTATTTATTTTGGAGGCCCCAATCTACTTGAAATGATTTACATATCTAATATTATTAATTGGAAAAAATCTTCCCGTAATAAGTTTTTCTAATTTGATAATATTACTAGATAAGAAAGCCAGAAATGTCTTGGTTAGACAATTTTTTATAGAAGGTTGAAATTATTCATCAAAGAAATAACAAAAAGGGATTGAAAAAAGATAGCAAAATGGTGCTCACTCTCTTTCACTAGACTAAAATAGCATTTTGCCTAGGAGAGATTAAGATTTAGAGAGAGAGAGAGCGTGAAGTTACTTAATAAAAAAAAACGTCCACTATTTTATATTTCTTCTTTGATGAATTTACCAAAAAAATGAGCAAAGAAAGTGCACTTGACCTCAAAAATTGATTCATTCATTAATTTCAAGTGAAGTCCATAAATAAATGATTTGTTATCTTATTAATTCCTATGTATGTAAGCTATAAACTGAATAAAGTTCAACTTCTCTCGATATTCAAGGTGGGTTATAATTAACGAATGATTACACATTTCCTCAATTCATTAGATTTTCACCAACTTATTACTATATAAACCAAATGATGTGTAATATTATATATGAAGATGTGCAGGCATAAAATTTATAATATTATCTTATTTATACCCAAATATGAGACTTTAGATTTTGAGCTAATGTCAAATTAAAACTACAAATTGCAGGGCATATCAACTTAAAATGATGAGCTATAGTTGAACTTTGAAGTTTTTAGTAACAGAGTTACTTAGCATGAGGGGAAGAAATTAATAAAAAAAAAAACGTGATGTAGCTATGTTTAGCTTTAAAAGGTGAACCAATGTTATGTCCTATTGAGATTTGCTTATTAACAGTCATCATTTTAAAATTTTTTATCTTCTCTATCATGTGGTCGACTTTTGGGAGATTCTGTCAATTGCTCACTCAGGCTCCTACACTACAACAAAATAAAAAAAAAAAGGCGCTTTGATGCTGCTTCATCTCCTTTTCAACACAAGTATTGTACGGGCATTAGTTTTTATAAATTATATTACATTAACATTAACACCACACACACACACACACAACACAGCAGAGTTGATGAAAAAACCGAAACAAAAACCCTAATGTTAGTTTTTATAATTATAAGTTACATTAACAGTTAACACACACCCACACACACATAAGAGAGAGAGAGAAGAGAGAGAGTTGAAGAAAAATTAAACAAAACCCTCCAACACATGTTTAAAATTTCCGTTTCATAGTTATGCTTATCCAATGTTTCTCTTCTCCTCTCTTTCCCCCTTTTCTAATCAAATGAAGCAACAACACTAGGTATGTATAGAATGCAATAACATGCTTTTCTTAAGTTATTTTTTCGGTTTTATTTTTTAAATGTATGCTAGGTAAGCAATTTTCTGGTGGAGTGGGACTGGTTGGGTTTGGTTGTCTAAATGGTGGGTTCTAGCTCAAACTATGTTAATTTTTGTGCTGGAATAAATTATGTGAGGTGATTGCATTTGTTCCCCCTACACCTATCCCCTCCCTCTTTTTTGTGATATTTTATAAAGTCTTCATTCACTAATTTAAAAATAGGAATAAGGATGAAGTTTTAGATTGTTGCCATTTGATGAGTTACATGTTCAAATTAGTGGATATCATAAATTACGTGATAAGATCTTTTTAATTATTTATATATTTCCCCTTTTTGTTATATCAATGGTGGGCTAGTTGGGTTTGGTTGGGCTATGTGGCTGTGTGGAGAGTGGGGAGAAGTGGGTGGGCTTGTGAGTATAGGTCAGTTATCTTGTTTGGAAGCTAACTTTTGTGCTTTATGTGGTCTGGGTGATGTATATGGGTCGTGTTGGTGTGTTCTTTCTAGTAGGCTGCTGGACGTGTTTGGGTGATACATGTTGTGTGCCTTTCTTTTGTTGTGGTATGAGGGTTGGGGTGCTTGTTGGCTGCTGAAGTCTAGTTAGGAAGAGTTTGCTACTATTTGTGGACTGATTTCCTGGGTTCGTCTAATTGATGAATAATGCAAGTTTTTTAATGACTTTATGGTTGTACTAGCTAATTGTCTTCTAATGGTGGTTTGTTTTCATGGGTGTGTGCAAGTTTTGTGCAAGTTTCAACATATATTCCTCTTATTTGGTCTCTAAGATGAGAAGAAGAAGCAGTTGTCAGAGAAGTTTCTCAAGAGAACTAGCGAGCTTGGAAAGATTTTCTAAGGACACTTCAAACTCACGTTCTGCGGCCTGGTTGATGGTGTTTTTTGTGACACACATTGGCAAATTCGGCTGATGAAAGCATTGCACATGAGTGTCGATGATGGGAGGCCATTGTTTGGAGATCATTGAATGAATGGACGGATGTGGAGGTTTGGGCATTGGAATGAATTTGAAGGCCTGGTATTCCCAAGAATGAAGTGTGAAAGGTTGAATGTGGTTTTTGGTGATGAAAAAGGAAAGAAAATGAGAGAGATTGTGGAAGCCCTAAAAGAGATTGTAATGAAAGCTACAAGCTGGATGAGTGCTACTCAAGATTTTAACACTTTGGTTGGGAACTAAATAATCTTAAATAATGAAAGTTAAGTGGTTAAACTTTTAGTGAATTATGTATTGTGAAATTGTGAGGGTTAAAGAGTTTTTTTATGGTTATTTCATATAATAATATATATACAATTGATCAAGAAATTATCTCTAAGGTGGATGATCTCCTTTTTTTATTTCAAGATTGATGTTGAAAAAGATTAAACCACCTTACTTAGCCTTGTTGTTTGATCATCAACCTTAGACAACTTTGATGGGCAAGTGGTTATACAATGAGTTTTGGGATGAACACTATGACTATATATGCTGAAAAGAACTCCAAGGGCCTCCAGTAAGTGGTTCAAGAATTTCCTCAAGTAGTGAAGAGGAAGCTCATCTTGATATTATATGCTAGAACCATTTCTATGTGTCTAAGTTTATTGAACAGTAAAGTCCATAAAGAGAGGATTTGTTATCTTATCAATTCCTATGTATGTAAGCTGTAAACATGAATAAAATTCGACTTCTCTTGATATTCAAGCTGGGTTATATTACTAATGAGTATACATCTTCTCAATTCATTATATTTTCACCAACTTAATTCATATAACCAAATGATGTGTAATATTTATATATGAAGATGTGCTAGCCTAAAATTTATATAATTATTATTTATACCCAAATCTGAACACTTAGATTATTGAGCTAACATCAAATTAAAAATACAAATTGCAAGGCATATCAACTTAAAATGATGAGCTATAGTGAACCTTGAAGTTTTTAGTAATCGAGTTACTTAGCATAGGGAGAGAAATTAATGAAAAACATGAATAGTTGTGCTTGGCTTTAAACGGTGAACCAATGTTATATGTCAGCTAGGCTTTGCTTATTATAGTCATCATTAAAAAAATTATCTCTCTCATGTAGTTTTAAATTATCTTCTCTTGCATGTAGTTGACTTTTGGGATATTCTGGTCCATCGCTCACTGAGGTCTTAGACGTAAACATAATAATAAAAAAGGCTGATTTGGGTACTGCTTCCTCTCCATTTTTAGCACAAGAATTGTACAGGTATTAGTTTTATAAATTATAATCACATTAAAATTACACAAATAGAGAGAGAGGAGAAGAAGAAGAGAGAGGAGTAGATAAAAAACCGAAACAAAAACCCTCCAACGTTTTTTTTATAAATTATAAGTTACATTAATATTTAACACACACACACACACAGAGATAGAGTTGATGAAAACAGAACAAAATCCTCCAACAAATGCTAAAAATTTATCGTTCATAGTTATGCTCATAGCCAACTTATCTTCCCACAGTTTCCCCAATTTTCTGATCAGTGAAGCAACAACACTAGGTATGTATAGAATATAAAACAGCTTTTTTTTAAGTTGTTTTTTTTAGGTTTTATTTTTGAATGTATGCTTGGGTAAGCAATTTTTTGTTGGAGGGGGATTAGTTGGGTTTGGTTGTGCTAAGTGGTGGGTTCTAGCTCAAATATGTTAAATTTTTGTATTGGAATATTATGTGGAGGTGACTGCATTCGTTCCCCCTGCACCTATCCTCATCCCCTTTTTTTGTGATACTATTTGATAAAGCCTTCATTCACTAATTTAAAAAATAGGAATAGGATGATTGTTTATTGCTTACCACTTGATGAGTTACATGTTCAAATTAGTGGATGTCATAATTTATGTGATTAAGATCTTTTTAATTATTTATATATTTTCCCTTTTGTTAAATGGTTGGGCTAGTTGGTTTTGGTTGTGTTATGTGTGTGTAGGAGTTGGGGAGTGTAGGGTGGGCTTGTGGGTAATAGGTCGTTTGTGCTTGTTTGGAAGTTGACTTTTGTGCTATTATGGCTAGTCTGGGGTGATGTATACGAGTCGTGCTGGTGTGTTCTTTCGGTAGGCTGTTGGATGTGTTTAGGTGAGTGTGTTGTTCTGTGCCTTTCTTTTGCTCTGGTATGAGGAGTTTGGCTCTTTTTGGTTGTTGAGATCTGGTTGGGAGAAGAGTTTGCGCTTTTTTGGACTGATTTCCTTGGTTCGTCTTATTGATGAATAATGCAAGTTTATTCAATGACATTTATGGGGTACCACTAATTGTCATGTTAGGTGGTGGTTTTTCATGGATGTGTGTGCAAGTTTTGTGCAAGTTTTAGCTTATATTCCTTTTATTTGGTCCCTAAAGGATGAGAAGAAGAAGCAGTTGCCAAAGAAGTTTCTCAGGAGAACTAACGAGCTTGAGATGGTTCCGAGGACACCTCAGACAGTTCTAGGCCTTGGTCGAAGGTGTTTTGTTACACACATTGGATCAAATTTGGTGTGTGACAGCATTGCAAATGGAGTGCCGATAATGGGGAGGCCATTGTTCATAGATCATGGAATGAATGGATGGATGGTGGAGGAAGTTTGGGGCATTGGAATGAAAGTTAAAGGCTTGGTATTCACAAGAATGAAGTTGTGAAGAGTTGAAGGTGGTTTTTGGTGTGAAAAGGAAAGAAAATGAGAGGAATGGAAGCCCTTAAAGAGATTGTAATGAAGTTGTAGGGACATGATGGGATTTCTACTCAAGATTTTAACACTTTGGTTGGAAACTAAATAATCTCGAATAATGAAAGTTAAATGATTGTTGGATGTGTTAAAAACCTTATTGAATTATGTAATTGTGACATTGACGAGGGGTAAAAAGTGTTTTATGGTTATTTCATATAATTATAATACATACAATTGATACAAGAATTATCTCATATGGGTGGTGATTCCTCTTTTTTATTTCAAGATTGATGTTGATGAAGATTAAACCCCCACTAACCTTAGCCTTGTTGGTTGTCATCAACCTTAGACGACTTTGAATGGACGAGTAATTATACAATGAGATTTGGGATGAACATATACACTATAATAATGGCTTGAAAAGACATCCAAGGGACTTGGCTAAGTGGTTCAAGAATTTCCTCAAGTAGTAGGAGGAAGCTCATGCTCATATTATATGCTAGAACCATTTCTAAGTCTAAGTTTATTAATCAAGTGAAGTTCAAAATAAGCAAGATTTGTTATCTTAATTAATTCCTACGTATATAAGCTGCAAAAATGAATAAAGTTCAACTTCTCTGATATTCAAGCTGGGTTATAATAAAACGATGAGTAACATCTCCTCAATTTATAAATATTTTCACCAACTTAATTACTATATTAACCAAATGTTGTGTAATATTTATATATGAATGTGAGTGACATAAAATTTATAATATTATCTTATTTATACCCAATCTGAAACTTTAGATTATTGAGCTAACGTCAAATTAAAATTAGAAATTACAGGCATATCAACTTAAAATGAGGAGCATAGCTAACTTTGAGGTTTTTAGTAATTGATGGGAAGATTATCTAATTACAAATGAGCAGGTAACGTATACATAAATCTGAAAACTTGATTAACTGACCTAAGTTAAGAATAAATTTACTTAATCAACTACCTTTTGCAAACTCAGCAAGCTCATCCAGATTACACCTACAACTTCTCAGTGACTTACAATGCTGAACTTTGTGGAACTTATGACTCCTGATTTCTTTTAACTGCACTGCACTGCACTTCATCTAATTATATGTTAATTAAACTCTCAATCTATAATACATGTCAGATTGGATATTTATCCAGTCTAAAGAAAAGTTTAAGGTCGTTTCTAATTAGCAATTTAATGTTTGAAGATGTTTTTGATTTTAATTATCTATTTTCTAGTTGTGTACTTTGGAAATTGCCAACTCTAATTGAGGGTTAATACTAAAATTGCCTTAAAAAAATAAAAAAATGTAATACTTTGAACGTAGCATTCTTCTATTAAAAATCATACAATTAGCCCTCATGGCTTGTTGAAAAATATTGCCAAATGCACAAATAATTGAGCAAAAAGTAAGAAGGACAATCAAATTTACTTTGGTTCATTCCCATAAAAAAAATTACATCCATCATTCAAGATCGAAAAGTTTTATCGATTTCAGAAATCTACAGTAATATAATAATAATGATGACTGTTCACTCCTTCCTTCCCCTCTCACTCAATCGTTTCTCACATTAGGTTTTTTTTTTTTACTGTTACAGTACACATATAATAGCAAACCTAATCACATTGGGGCTAAACACTCCACCCAATATTTACAAAAAAACAATTTCAAACCCAATTACTAATTGGGCTTCCCTTGCTAAACATCAGCCCAAATATTTACAAAAAAAACAATTTCAAACCATTACTAATTGGGCTTCCCTTGAATGCATCAGTGTTAATTTATAATTTGATATAACATGGAAAATGTTAACTTTTGTTCTTTCTACCCTCACGGTGTTGATCTTTAAACTATAATAATTTGAATAAATTAAAAGATTTATTGATCTAGACAAGATAATTTATGAATTCCATGAGATCCATACTACTATAACTAGCAAATAGCTCATGAAGGCATAGGCGGATTATGTGATTACAGGTGTTTAGATCCAGTTGTGTGAAAGGTACGGGGGCGCAAAATCTTAACTTAGGGTGGTGGTCCAACTGAAAAAGTATTAAGGTTGGTTACTGGAGATGCATTGCATCTTAGTGACACGATAACATAGGGGCATTTTCTTCTCATTGTCACAGGATCAACGAAGTGACTGATCTTGTGTGCCAACATGTTATCAAAGAAGAAAACTGTCAATATAGAGATTCCCACATATGACCAATAGAAAAGTTCCCGGGGCCATAAGCACTACATAACATTAGAAACAGATTCAATTGCTCATAAAAGACTTTATTGCCTGTAATCTAGCTTATTGATGCATACATGAATACAATTAAACTAAACAAGTGGTAATTATGTATAAACAAAGTATGTCCATGGAAAGATACAGAAGATATCTAGTTGGCTAGAATCAAGAAATTTCTTTAAAAGACTTGTTTCTTTATTTTCTTTAAAAAAAAAAATATTAACAAACATCTAACGAAAAGTTCTTACAATAAAACAAGTCATATAATTGCTCATACATCTAACATAAAAGGGAAAAAAAATTAATGGATTTAAATTATATTTAAAGATATAAAAGAGGACGGCAAAGAATGTTGAATATGTTGACCAACTATTCAGAAAATTATATATATATTTTTTTGTAAATCTGAGGAACTTAATTAATTGTGTTTTAGGTAAACCTTAGGGAGTGTATGGTCGGCAGTATAAATAGGGGCAATGGGGAAGGGCATGGATGCATTCGAAGTTCAGAACACAATCAAATATGGGTATCAAACCCCCTCTTGCACCCTATCTCCTGGTTCTTATCGCTTTGTTAGCTCAAACACAGGGCATAAGAGCAACAAGTGGTCAAGTCCAGAATCTCCTCAATCGTACTAGCTTTCCAAAAGGTTTCGTTTTCGGAACATCCTCCACAGCTTATCAGGTTGAAATTAATACACTTAATTGCTATATATACATACAACAAATAAATTTCTAAGAAAATTTATACGATTTCTACAGTATGAAGGTGCGGCAGCTACAGGAGGCAGGAGACCAAGTATCTGGGATAATTTCACTCACGCATACCCAGGTTTTTATAGTGCTTCAAACATATCTCTGACTGCATGAATTGTTCTCATATCTTATTCTCCGACAGTCAACTTTATTTATTCTTTGTTGCATTGCAGAAAGAATTGCGGATGGCAGCAAGGGAGATGTAGCAGTAGATTTTTACCACCGTTATAAGGTTTGGAAAAGATTCTCTCTTCTTTATTTATGTTGCTGGTTTCTTTTCTCTTCTCTATATTGAATATTATTAACAAATTAAAATGTGAGGACTATAATCACAGGAAGATGTAAAGATAATGAAGGATATGAATACAGATGCATTCAGATTCTCCATTTCATGGTCTAGAGTTCTTCCTGGTAATATCATTATTTCTCTTCATTACCCCAAAACAATTTTAGTGAAGTATGAATATAACAACAAACGTACAATTTGATTAACTTACAACAAATGCCATCAATAGGCTTGCCTTCATTAAACTTTCAGGGGAGGTTCTAATTTTTATTATAATTGCTCTTTGCCCACAAATCAGGTGGGAAGCTGAAAAGGGGAGTGAATATGGAAGGCATTCGTTTTTACAATAATCTTATCAACGAACTACTAGCAAACGGTAAAAACTTAATTCTAGCCCATTCATCTTTATAGCTTACATTAAATAAATTGATAAACAGCAAAACATCTTTATTGAATAAAGTCACAACTGATATCACTTAGTTTATATATAGCTCTAATTTATTACGGCTCAATACCATGTCCCCGCCAGCTGATCTTATATAGATACACTGCCGAAAAGTACATTTAGATAGTTATCACATTAAAGATGTTAATTATGACACTATTCAAATGTATTTGGACTTTCTTTTCAATAAAATATATCATAAATACAACCAAACAAAAAAGAATCGAAAATACACCGTACAAGTAATATATTAGATTTATTCAATAAGAAGAATTAATTTTAATTAGTTCTTATAAAATATATGCTAATACCTGTTACACCACCATTTGCGCGCAGGTCTGCAACCCTTTGTGACCTTCTTTCATTGGGATGTTCCCCAGGCCCTGGAAGATGATTATGGTGGCTTTCTAAGCGCTAGTATTGTGTAAGTGAAAATTGTATTTCACACAACACGTGCATACACACAACCCAACCCTTCTCATGACCACATAAGAGATTATTTTAATTATTTTGAAATTCCAGGGATGATTTTCGAGACTTCGCCGAACTTTGCTTCAAAGAATTTGGTGATCGTGTGAAGCATTGGATCACTCTGAATGAGCCCAATATGTTCTCTTACCGAGGTTATGACTTGGGCAATTGGGCACCAGCCCGCTGCTCCAAATGGGTATATCCAGCATGCGAGGCAGGAAATTCTGCCACCGAGCCTTACATTGTTGGCCACAATCTGCTACTTGCTCATGCAGCAGCTGTTCAACTATACAAGCAAAAGTACCAGGTGAGTGACAGGTACTAGCTAATTATTTCTGGTTATATATATATATATATGCACACACACACACAGGTATGTATGCATTCAGCTTTTACAGAGCTAGTTGAATAACTAAAAAATTAAACTATGTTACGGTGTTCATAGTATAGGCAACTCAGAAGGGACAGATTGGAATAACATTAACGACTGTTATGATGCTACCTTACTCCAACTCCACATCTGATGTTGCGGCAGCCAAAAGAGCCCTTGATTTCAATCTTGGATGGTAAGTAAATTGTCCAAACTGCTCATTAATTAACTAAAGATATTTTAAATAAGAAGCCATTTATAATGGTTTTCTTTAATTTACGTTGTAGGTTTTTGGACCCAGTGGTGTATGGTGATTATCCAGCGTCCATGAGTGAACGGGTGGGAATAAGACTTCCAGTGTTTAGCAAGAGGCAATCAAAGAGGCTCAAAGGATCTTATGATTTTATTGGAATAAATTACTACACAACATATTATGCTAGGAGTGTTCCTGCCGCTACCGTCAATATTAGCTACTCCACCGATTCCGGAGTGGAGACAACCCGTACGTTTGTAGAAGAAACATAACAATACTGCTAGATGTTGCTTATTTGCTTTTGACTCACATGATTTAACGAATTCTTTCTATTTATTTTTCTTTTGCAGCTGTGCGTAATGGGGTCCCCATTGGTGAACAAGTATGTATACGAATCAAAGAAAAAAAAGACTTTTGACATGTGTTTAAATAATTAGAATATTCATAATATGTAAATTCTATTGTTTGGCAGCCTGGTTCAAGCTGGCTCTACGTTTATCCAAAGGGGATCCGAGATCTTCTGCTTCACACCAAGAGAAATTACAAGAACCCTGTTATTTACATCACTGAAAATGGTGGGAAAAGTTCTTCAATTGATATCACTTCATTGACTGGCCAATTTCATAAGTAATATTAATTAATTTTCTCCAACCTTATGATATTTTCCAGGGGTTTGTGATACTAATAATACTGCTACCTTACCTCATGCCCTGGAGGATCCAGTCAGGGTGCTTTACTACTACCGCCATCTTTTGTTCCTCCATAGAGCCATTAAGTGAGTTTGCTTTTCTCATTATTTATTAATTTGCTAATCAGTGAATTAGTCTTTATAATTCAGAGAACTGGTAGTAAATAATCATTTTGATGATATTCCTGGCAGAGACGGTGTGAATGTCAAAGGTTTCTTTGCTTGGACACTTTTGGATGACTTTGAATGGACCTCTGGTTTTACTTCGAGGTTTGGCATCAACTTCGTGGACTTTAGTAATGGCAGCTTGAAAAGATATCCTAAGCAATCGGCTACTTGGTTCAAGAATTTCCTGCAAAAGTAGAGCTAATACTTCATTAGATGGTGTTAGATTAAGTGTACATTTTTATTTCAACAAGTTAGAATGAATGAGTCTTGGTTAATTAAGTGAAGTCCAGTCAATAAGCGCAGGGATGAATCTTCTCCTGCGAAGTTAACGTCGGGTTGCAGTTGTAATCATTCTCCGATTTTACTGTTAGTGAAGGTGTTAAATGTACCTTTTCACTAATGATTAGTTATTTAATTAAGCGATTATTACTTTAAACCCTCGAGCCTTGGTCAAAATTAAAACGGTCTCAAGTATTAAAGGTGCATTTGATTCATGGAATGTTGTATTACTAAAAATATTATATTAATAGAAATATAAATTACTCTGAAGATTATTGGGTATGTTTAGAAAAATGTATTTAGGTAGGTAGAAATAAATTGGTGGGTATGTTATATTGATATGTTTGGTTGAGAGGAATAAATTAGTTGGTTTGTTATATGGATTACTAAATTGTCCTCCTTTTTAAATATTAATATAATATTGTTACTATTATTATTTTTTGAATCATTTTTTAACCTCCTACATTTGAGAGTTTTGTTAAAACACCCCAGCAACGAAAAATTTAATTGTTAATAAAAACATCCCCACCCATCCAAGCTATTGCTGACCGCTGACCGTCGATCAGGAAGTGCAACAGAGATGTTCTTTGAGGGGTTTTGAAGAGGAGCTAAAGGGGAGTGGATCGATGCAAGTGGTGATGATTTTTGGTGAAAATGCGACCGAAAAAGCGCTTAGAAAAAGGGAAATCACGCAAAAAAGCAGTGGGCTTCTCTGGCGATTGAGGGTAGCTCCGGTGATGGGGTTTGGCAGGATTTGAAGAGGAAAACGAGAGGAGTAAGATGCTGGTGGTTGGGGCCGACGATGATGCTGGAATCAGCCCATATCAAGCTTAATATCGGTGGCAACGTAGAGGAAAAAGTCTAGATTTACGACCATATGGCTATTTCTAACCATCGATTTGGTAAAAAAATGGTCAGATCAGTGTACGACCGGTCGTGCACAGGTTCGACAACATTGGCCGACTGTCGGCAATCCTCTTGGGTGGTTTGTAAATTGTTTTAAAATCAAGGGCAATACAGTTAAAAACTTAATTAGTTAGGGATAAATTGTAATAGCAGCATAATGTAAATTAATTTCAAAATAAGGACATTATTGTCCAAAAATTTAATAGTTAAAGGTAAAATTATAATAAAATATCTAAGAAAATCCAGAGAATTAGATTATCATCTATATATTTGATATTACAACATGGAAAAAGTTAGCTTTTATTCTTTCTCCCGTCCCGGTGTTGGATCTAATAAAAGATTTATTGATCTAGACAAAATAATTGTATGAATTTTATTATTATTATTATTATTATTATTATTATTATTATAAGATTCTTGAAACAAGTGATTATTAGAATTTTACTTTATCTTGTTGACTGTTGAGAGAAGAGAGATCGATCGCGTTGACGTTATTTCAAGTTTTGATATATAATTTTTTGTTATAATCTTTTTTGAGCAAGAATATATTTTCTATTATATATATCTCCATTAGACAAAAAAGCAAAATCAGTACAAATAAAGAACATGGCTTTTCCTTTATTACAGAGTAATAGTATTGTTAATAATCATCACTGGATCTAGTTGCCACATGGTGAAAAAGAAAATGCCGTATATAGTCCAACATAAGGACTATAGAAAATAGTCCGACATGCATTATATAAAATAGAAAATAGATTCTTGCTTATAAAAGACTTTATTGCTTGTAAACATGAATATAATAAACTAAACAAGTGGTAATTATGTATAAAGAAAGCATGTGCATGGAAGATATCTTGTTGGCTAGAATCAAGAAATTTATGTCGACATTTGGTATTAAAAAACCTGATACTTAAATATCTTCAAAAATTAGAAAGAGGAAACTTAACGTGTACCACTGCTTGTTTCTCCACTTTAATTTATCATCGGTTTTTCACTTTGGACTCTTCAATAATTCCAAGGATTAGACTAAAAATTCTGATATCTAGGTAAACCTTAGGGAGTGTATGGTCATTATATTATACCTAATATGCCTGAAAGTTGCAGTATAAATAGGGGCAATGGGGATGCATTCCAAGTTCAAAACACAATCAAATATGGGTATTATTAAACCGTCTCTTGCACCCTATCTCCTGGTTCTTATCGCTATATTAGCGAAAACACAGGGCATAAGAGCAACAAGTGGTCAAGTCCATAATCTCTTCAATCGTACTAGCTTTCCAAAAGGTTTCGTTTTCGGAACATCCTCCTCGGCTTATCAGGTTCAAATTAATACACTTAATTGCTATATATACATACAACAAATAAATTTCTAAGAAAATTTATACGATTTCCACAGTATGAAGGTGCGGCAGCTACAGGAGGGAGGAAGCCAAGTATCTGGGATAATTTCACTCACGCGCACCCAGGTTTTTACAGTGCCTCAAACATATCTCTGACTGCATGAATTGTTCTCATATCTTATTCTTCGACAACTTTCTGTATTCTTTATTGCACTGCAGAAAAAATAGCGGATGGTAGCAATGGAGATGTAACTGAAGATTTTTACCACCGTTACAAGGTTTTGAGTAGATTATCTCTTCTTTACTTATGTTTGCTATATTAATGTTGCTAACTTCTTTTCTCTTCTCTGTATTGAATATTATTAACAAATTAAAAGGTGACCACTATAATCATAGGAAGATGTAAAGATAATGAAGGATATGAATACGGATGCATTCAGATTCTCCGTTTCGTGGTCTAGAGTTCTTCCTGGTAATATCATTATTTCTCTTCAGTACCTCGAAACAATTTTAGTGAAGAATGAATATAACAACAAATGTACAATTAGTTTATTACAATCATCCATAGTATTCTAGTTAACTTACAACAAATGCCATCAATAGGCTTCCCTTCTTTACATGTTTCAGGGGAGGTTCTAATTTTTATTATAATTGCCCTTTGGCCACAAATCAGGTGGGAAGCTGAAAAGGGGAGTGAACAAGGAAGGCATTCGTTTTTACAATAATCTCATCAACGAGCTAATAGCAAACGGTGATAATTCTAGCCCATTCATCTTTATAGTCTTTTATAAAATATATGCTAATATCTGTTAAACTACCATTTGCGAGCAGGTCTGCAACCCTTTGTGACCATCTTTCATTGGGATGTTCCCCAAGCCCTGGAAGATGATTATGGTGGCCTTTTAAGCTCTCGTTTTGTGTAAGTGAAAATTGAATTTCACACAACACATGCACAAACACAACCCAACCGTTCTCATGACCATATAAGAGATTATTTTAATTATTTTGAAAAATACAGGGATGATTATCGAAACTTCGCTGATCTTTGCTTCAAAGAATTTGGTGATCGGGTGAAGCACTGGATCACTTTTAATGAGCCCTCTAACTTTGCTAGCCAAGGTTATGACACCGGCATTTCGGCACCAGGCCGCTGCTCCAAATATGTAGATGGATCATGCCAGGCCGGAAACTCTTCAACCGAGCCTTACACTGTAGGCCACAATCTGCTTCTTGCTCATGCAGCAGCAGTTCAACTATACAAGCAAAAGTACCAGGTGAGTGACAGCTACTAGGTAATTATTTCTGGTTATATATATGTCAGTGTTCGGCTCTTATAGAGCCAATTGAAGAACTAAAAATTAAATTATGTTACGGTATTCATAAAATAGGCAACTCAAAAGGGACAGATTGGAATAACAGTAACGACTATTATGATGCTACCTTACTCCAACTCCGCATCTGATGTTGCGGCAGCCAAAAGAGCCCTTGATTTCAATCTTGGATGGTAAGTAAATTGACCAAACTGCTCATTAATTAACTAAAGATATTTTAAATAAGAAGCCATTTATAATGGTTTTCTGTAATTTACGTTACAGGTTTTTGGACCCAGTGGCTTATGGTGATTATCCAGCATCCATGCGTGAACGGGTGGGAATAAGACTTCCAACGTTCAGCAAGACGCAATCAAAGAGGCTCAAAAGATCTTATGATTTTATTGGAATAAATTACTACACAACATATTATGCTAGGAGTGTTCCAGCCGCTACTGTCAATATTAGCTACTCAACCGATTCCGGAGTTGAGACGACCCGTAAGTTTGTAGAAGAAACATAACAATACTGCTAGATTTTCCTTATTTGCTTTTGACTCATGTGATTTTTAATGTATTCGTTCTATTTATTTTTCTTTTGCAGCCGTGCGTAACGGGGTCCCCATTGGCGAGCAAGTATGTAAATGAGTCAAAAGAAAAAAAAAAGACTTTTGACATGTGTTCAAATGATTAGAATATTCATGATATATAAATTCTATTGTTTAACAGCCTGGTTCAAGCTTTCTCTACGTTTATCCAAAGGGGATCCGAGATCTTCTGGTTTACACCAAGAGAAATTACAAGAATCCTGTTATTTACATCACTGAAAATGGTGGGAAAAGTTCTTCAATTGATATTCACTTCATCGACTGACCAATTTCATAAGTAATATTAATTAATTTTCTCCAACCTTAATTATGATATTTTCCAGGGGTTATTGATACTAATAATACTGCTACCTTACCTCAAGCCCTAGAGGATCCAGTCAGGGTACTTTACTACTACCGCCATCTTTTATTCCTCCGTAGAGCCATTAAGTGAGTTTGCTTTTCTCATTATTTAGTGAATTAGTCTTTATAATTCAAAGAACTGGTAGTAAATGATCATTTTGATGATATTCCTGGCAGAGACGGTGTGAATGTCAAAGGTTTCTTTGCCTGGACACTTTTAGATGACTTTGAATGGGGCTATGGTTTTACTTTGAGGTTTGGAATCAACTTCGTGGACTTTAGTAATGGCAGCTTGAAAAGATATCCTAAGCAATCGGCTACTTGGTTCAAGAATTTCCTGCAAAAGTAGAGCTAATATAATTTTAATATCAGCATAATGTAATTAATTTCAAATAAGGACATTATGTCCAAAATTTAATAGTTAAAGGTAAAATTATAATAAAATATCTAAGAAAATCCAGAGAATTAGATTATCATCTATATATTTGATATTACACACATGGAAAAGTTAGCTTTTATTCTTTCTCCCGTCCCGTGTTGGATCTAATAAATTTATTGATCTAGACAAAATATTGTATGAATTTTTATTATTATTATATTATTATTATTTATTATTATAAGATTCTTGAAACAAGTGATTATTAGAATTTTACTTTACTTGTTGACTGTTGAGAGAAGAGAGATCGATCGCGTTGACGTTATTTCAAGTTTTGAATATAATTTTTTGTTATAATCTTTTTTGAGCAAGAATATATTTTCTATTATATATATCCCTTGACAAAAAAGCAAAATCAGTACAAATAAAGAACATGGCTTTTCCTTTATTACAGATGTATGTATTGTTATAATCATCACTGGTCTAGTTGCCACATGGTGAAAAAGAAATGCCGTATATAGTCCAACATAAGGACTATAGAAAATAGTCCACATGCATTATATAAAATAGAAAAGATTCTTGCTTATAAAAGACTTTATTGCTTGTAAACATGAATATAATAAACTAAACAAGTGGTAATTATGTATAAAGAAAGCATGCATGGAAGATATCTTGTTGGCTAGAATCAAGAAATTTATGTCGACATTGTTATTAAAAACATGATACTTAAAATCTTCAAAAATTAGAAAGAGGAAACTTAACGTGTACTACTGCTTGTTTCTCCACTTTAATTTATCATCGTTTTTTTTCACTTTGGACTCTTCAATAATTCCAAGGATTAGACTAAAAATTCTGATATCTAGGTAAACCTTAGGGAGTGTATGGTCATTATATTATACCTAATATGCCTGAACGTTGCAGTATAAATAGGGGCAATGGGGATGCATTCCAAGTTCAAAACACAATCAAATATGGGTATTATTAACGTCTCTTGCACCCTTCTCCTGTTTCTTATCGCTATATTTGCGAAAACACAGGGCATAAGAGCAACAAGTGGTCAGTCCATAATCTCTTCAATCGTACTAGCTTTCCAAAAGGTTTCGTTTTCGGAACATCCCCTCGGCTTATCAGGTTCAAGTTAATACACTTATTGCATATATACATACAACAAATAATTTCTAAGAAAATTTATACGATTTCCACAGTATGAAGGTGCGGCAGCTACAGGAGGCAGAAGCCAAGTATCTGGGATATTTCACTCACCGCCCCCAGGTTCAGCCTGGTTCAAGCTTTCTCTACGTTTATCCAAAGGGGATCCGAGATCTTCTGGTTTACACCAAGAGAAATTACAAGAATCCTGTTATTTACATCACTGAAAATGGTGGGAAAAGTTCTTCAATTGATATTCACTTTATTGACTCTGACCAATTTCATAAGTAATATTAATTAATTTTCTCCAACCTTAATTATGATATTTTCCAGGGGTTATTGATACTAATAATACTGCTACCTTACCTCAAGCCCTAGAGGATCCAGTCAGGGTACTTTACTACTACCGCCATCTTTTATTCCTCCGTAGAGCCATTAAGTGAGTTTGCTTTTCTCATTATTTAGTGAATTAGTCTTTATAATTCAAAGAACTGGTAGTAAATGATCATTTTGATGATATTCCTGGCAGAGACGGTGTGAATGTCAAAGGTTTCTTTGCCTGGACACTTTTAGATGACTTTGAATGGGGCTATGGTTTTACTTTGAGGTTTGGAATCAACTTCGTGGACTTTAGTAATGGCAGCTTGAAAAGATATCCTAAGCAATCGGCTACTTGGTTCAAGAATTTCCTGCAAAAGTAGAGCTAATACTTCATTAGATGGTGTTAGATTAAGTGTACATTTTTATTTCAACAAGTTAGAATGAATGAGTCTTGGTTAATTAAGTGAAGTCCAGTCAATAAGCGCTGGGATGAATCTTCTCCTGCCAAGTTAACGTCGGGTTGCAGTTGTAATCATTCTCCAATTTTACTGTTAGTGAAGGTGTTAAATGTACCTTTTCACTAATGATTAGTTATTTAATTAAGCGATTATTACTTTAAACCCTCGAGCCTTGGTCAAAATTAAAACGGTCTCAAGTATTAAAGGTGCATTTGATTCATGGAATGTTGTATTACTAAAAATATTATATTAATGAAAATATAAATTACTCTGAAGATTATTGGGTATGTTTAGAAAAATGTATTTAGGTAGGTAGAAATAAATTGGTGGGTATGTTATATTGATATGTTTGGTTGAGAGGAATAAATTAGTTGGTTTGTTATATGGATTACTAAATTGTCCTCCTTTTTAAATATTAATATAATATTGTTACTATTATTATTTTTTGAATCATTTTTTAACCTCCTACATTTGAGAGTTTTGTTAAAACACCCCAGCAACAAAAAATTTAATTGTTAATAAAAACATCCCCACCCATCCAAGCTATTGCTGACCGCTGACCGTGGATCAGGAAGTGCAACGGAGATGTTCTTTGAGGGGTTTTGAAGAGGACCTGAAAGGGAGTGGATCAGTGCAAGTGGGAATGATTTTTGGTGAAAATGCGACCGAAAAAGCGCCTAGAAAAAGGGAAATCGTCCAAAAAAGCAGTGGGCTTCTCTGGCAATTGAGGGTAGCTCCGGTGATGGGGTTTGGCAGGATTTGAAGAGGAAAAAGAGAGGAGTAAGATGCTGGTGGTTGGCGTCGACGATGATGCTGGAATCAACCCATATCAGGCTTAATATCGGTGGCAACGTAGAGGAAAAGGTCTAGATCCACGACCATATGGCTGTTTCCAACCATCGATTTGGTAAAAAATGGTCAGATCAGTGTACGACCGGTCGTGCACAGGTTCGACAACATTGGCCGACTGTCGGCAATCCTCTTGGATGGTTTGTAAATTGTTTTAAAATCAAGGGCAATACAGTTAAAAACTTTATGCAGGGTGTGCTGGGTAAATTGTAATGGCAAAACAAATATAAATTAATTTTAAAATAAGGACAGTATGTCCCAAAAATTTAATAGTTAGGTAAAATTCATACAAATATCTAAGAAAATCGAGAGAATTAGATTACATCTATATATTTGATATTACACATGGAAAAATTAGCTTATTCTTTCTCCCGTCCCGGTGTTGGATCTAATAAAGAGATTTATTGATCTAGACAATAATTTTATGAATTTTATTATTTATTATTATTATAAGAGTCTTGAACCAGTGATTATTAGAATTTACTTTATTTTTTGACTGTTGAGAGAAGAGAGATCTCGCGTTGACGTTATTTCAGTTTTGATATATAATTTTTTATTATATCTTTTTTGGCAAGAATATATTTCTATTATATATATCTCCATTAGACAAACAAGCAATCAGTAAAATAAGAAGATACATGGAGAATGCTTTCCTTTATTACAGAGTATAATATTGTTAATAATCATCACTAGATCTAGTTGCCACATGTGAAAAAGAAAATGCAGTATAAGTCCAACATAAGGACATAGAAAATAGTCCCACATGCATTATATAACATAGAAAATAGATTTCTGCTTATAAAAGAATTATTGCTTGAAACATGAATCTAATAAACTAAACAAGTGGTAATTATGTATAAAGAAAGCATGTGCATGGAAGATTCTTGTTGCTAGAATCAAGAAATTTATGTCGACATTTGGTATTAAAAAACCTGATACTTAATATCTTCAAAATTAGAAGAGGAAACTTAACGTGTACCACTGCTTGTTTCTCCACTTTAATTATCACTTTGTTTTTCACTTGGACTCTTCAATAATTCCAAGGATAGACTAAAAATTCTGATATCTGGTAAACCTTAGGGATGTATGGTCATTTTATTATACCTATATGCCTGAAAGTTGCCAGTATGAATAGGGCAATGGGATGCATTCAAGTTCAAGACACAATCAAAATGGGTATGATAAAAAACGTCTCTTGCACCCTATCTCTTGGTTCTTAACGCTATATTAGCTAAAACACAGGGCATAAGAGCAACAAATGGTCAAGTCCATAATCTCTCTTCAATCGTACTAGCTTTCCAAAAGGTTTCGTTTCACATCCTCCTCGCTTATCAGGTTCAAATTAATACACTAATGCTATATATACATACAACAAAATAATTTCTAAGAAAATTTATACGATTTCCACAGTATGAAGGTGCGGCAGCACAGGGGGAGGAAGCCAGTATCTGGATATTTCACCCACGCGCACCAGGTTTTTACAGTGCCTCAAACGTATCTCTGACTGCATGAATTGTTCTCATATCTATTCTCACAACTTTCTGTATTCTTTATTGCACTGCAGAAAATAGCGGATGGTAGCAATGGAGATGTCCTGAAGATTTTTACCACCGTTACAAGGTTTTGAGTAGATTATCTCTCTTTACTTATGTTTGCTATTTGATGTTGCTGGCTTCTTTTCTCTTCTCTGTATTGAATATTATCAACAAATTAAAGGTGACCACTATAATCATAGGAATATGTAAAGATAATGAGGATATGAATACGGATGCATTCAGATTCTCCGTTTCGTGGTCTGGGTTCTTCCTGGTATATCATTATTTCTCTTCAGTACCTCGAAACAATTTTAGTGAAGAATGATATAACACCAATGTACAATTAGTTTTAACAATCATCCATAGTATTTCGTTAAACCTTACAACATTGCCATCAATAGGCTTCCTTCTTTACTGTTTCAGGGGAGGTTCAATTTTTATTATAATTGCCCTTTGGCCACAAATCAGGGTGGGAAGCTGAAAAGGGGAGTGAACAAGGAGGCATTCGTTTTTGAACAATATCTCATCAACGAGCTAATAGCAAACGGTGATAATTCTAGCCCATCATCTTATAGTCTTTTATAAAATATATGCTAATATCTGTTAAACTACCATTGCGCGCAGGTCTGCAACCTTTGTGACCATCTTTCATTGGGATGTTCCCCAAGCCCTGGAAGATGATATGGTGGCCTTTTAAGCTCTCTGTTTTGTGTATGAAAATTGAATTTCACACAACACATGCACACACACAACCCAACCGTTCCTCATGCCATATAGATTATTTATTATTTTGAAAAATACAGGGATGATTTTCGAGACTTCGCCGAACTTTGCTTCAAAGAATTTGGTGATCGTGTGAAGCATTGGATCACTCTGAATGAGCCCAATATGTTCTCTTACCGAGGTTATGACTTGGGCAATTGGGCACCAGCCCGCTGCTCCAAATGGGTATATCCAGCATGCGAGGCCGGAAATTCTGCCACCGAGCCTTACATTGTTGGCCACAATCTGCTACTTGCTCATGCAGCAGCTGTTCAACTATACAAGCAAAAGTACCAGGTGAGTGACAGGTACTAGCTAATTATTTCTGGTTATATATATATATATATGCACACACACACACAGGTATGTATGCATTCAGCTTTTACAGAGCTAGTTGAATAACTAAAAAATTAAACTATGTTACGGTGTTCATAGTATAGGCAACTCAGAAGGGACAGATTGGAATAACATTAACGACTGTTATGATGCTACCTTACTCCAACTCCACATCTGATGTTGCGGCAGCCAAAAGAGCCCTTGATTTCAATCTTGGATGGTAAGTAAATTGTCCAAACTGCTCATTAATTAACTAAAGATATTTTAAATAAGAAGCCATTTATAATGGTTTTCTTTAATTTACGTTGTAGGTTTTTGGACCCAGTGGTGTATGGTGATTATCCAGCGTCCATGAGTGAACGGGTGGGAATAAGACTTCCAGTGTTTAGCAAGAGGCAATCAAAGAGGCTCAAAGGATCTTATGATTTTATTGGAATAAATTACTACACAACATATTATGCTAGGAGTGTTCCTGCCGCTACCGTCAATATTAGCTACTCCACCGATTCCGGAGTGGAGACAACCCGTAAGTTTGTAGAAGAAACATAACAATACTGCTAGATTTTGCTTATTTGCTTTTGACTCACATGATTTAATGAATTCTTTCTATCTATTTTTATTTTGCAGCTGTGCGTAATGGGGTCCCCATTGGTGAACAAGTATGTATACGAATCAAAGAAAAAAAAGACTTTTGACATGTGTTTAAATAATTAGAATATTCATAATATATAAATTATATTGTTTGGCAGCCTGGTTCAAGCTGGCTCTACGTTTATCCAAAGGGGTTCCGAGATCTTCTGCTTCACACCAAGAGAAATTACAAGAACCCTGTTATTTACATCACTGAAAATGGTGGGAAAAGTTCTTCAATTGATATCACTTCATTGACTGACCAATTTCATAAGTAATATTAATTAATTTTCTCCAACTTTATGATATTTTCCAGGGGTTTGTGATACTAATAATACTGCTACCTTACCTCATGCCCTGGAGGATCCAGTCAGGGTACTTTACTACTACCGCCATCTTTTGTTCCTCCATAGAGCCATTAAGTGAGTTTGCTTTTCTCATTATTTATTAATTTGCTAATCAGTGAATTAGTCTTTATAATTCAAAGAACAGGTAGTAAACAATCATTTTGATGATATTCCTGGCAGAGACGGTGTGAATGTCAAAGGTTTCTTTGCTTGGACACTTTTGGATGACTTTGAATGGACCTCTGGTTTTACTTCGAGGTTTGGCATCATCTTCGTGGACTTTAGTAATGGCAGCTTGAAAAGATATCCTAAGCAATCGGCTACTTGGTTCAAGAATTTCCTGCAAAAGTAGAGCTAATACTTCATTAGATGGTGTTAGATTAAGTGTACATTTTTATTTCAACAAGTTAGAATGAATGAGTCTTGGTTAATTAAGTGAAGTCAGTAATAAGCGCAGGGATGAATCTTCTCCTGCGAGTGTAACGTCGGTTGCAGTTTGAACATTCTCCGATTTACTGTTAGTGAAGGTGTTAAATGTACCTTTTCACTAAGATTGTTATTTAATTAAGCGATTATTACTTAAACCCTCGAGCCTTGGTCAAAATTAAACGGTCTCAAGTACTAAAGGTGATTTGGTTAATAGAATGTTGTTTACTAAAAATATTATATTAATGAAATATAAAATTACTCTGAAGATTATTGGATATGTTTAGAAAAATGTTTAGGTAGGTAGAAAAAATTAGTGAGTATGGTATATGATATTATTGGTTGAGAAGAAAAATTGGTTGGTATGTATATAGATTACTAAATGGTCCTTTTTTAAATATATAAATATGTTACTTTTATTTTTTAAATCATCTTTTAACCTCCTACATTTGAGAGTTTGTTTAAACAACCCAGCAACAAAAAATTTAATTGTTAACAAAAAATATCCCCACCCACCCAAGCCATTGCCGACTGTGATCGTGGATCAGGAAGTGCAACGGAGATGTTCTTTGAGGGGTTTGAAGAGGACCTGAAGGGAGTGATCAGTGCAATGGGAATGATTTTGGTGAAAATGCGACCGAAAAGAGCCTAGAAAAAGGGAAATCGTCCAAAAAAGCAGTGGTCTTGGCAATTGAGGGTAGCTCGGTGATGGGTGTTTGGCAGGATTTGAAGAGGAAAAAGAGAGGAGTAAGATGCGGTGGTTGGCGTCGACGATGATGCTGGAATCAACCCATCAGGCTTAATATCGGTGGCAACGTAGAGGAAAAGGTATGATCCACGACATATGGCTTTTTCAACCATCGATTGGTAAAAAATGGTCAGATCAGTGTATGGCTGGTAATGCGCAGTTCCGACAACATTGGCCGACTGTCGGCAATCCTCTTGGATGGTTTGTAAATTGTTTTAAAATCAAGGGCATTATGTCCAAAACTTATTAGTTAGGGGTAAATTGTAATGGCAACAAAATATAAATTAATTTTAAAATAAGGACATATTGCCCAAAAATTTAATAGTTAAAGGTAAAATTTAACAAAATATCTAAGAAAATCAGAGAGAATTAGATTATCATCTATATATTTGAATTACAACATGGAAAAAGTTAGCTTTATTCTTTCTCCGTCCCGGTGTGGATCTAATAAAAGATTTATGATCTAGACAAAATAATTTTATGAATTTTATATTATATTATTATAAGATTCTTGAAACAAGTGATTATTAGAATTTACTTTATCTTGTGACTGTTGAGAGAAGAGAGATCGATCGCGTTGACGTTATTTCAGTTTTGATATATAATTTTTTATTATAATCTTTTTGAGCAAGAATATATTTCTATTATATAATCTCATTAGACAAACAAGCAAAATCAGTAGAAATAAAGAACATGGCTTTTCCTTTATTACAGAGTAATAATATTGTTAAAAATCATCACTAGATCTAGTTGCCACATGGTGAAAAAGAAAATGCAGTATATAGTCCAACATAAGGACTATAGAAAATAGTCCCACATGCATTATATAAAATAGAAAAATGATTCTTGCTTATAAAAGAATTTATTGCTTGAAAACATGAATAAATAAAATAAACAAGTGGTAATTATGTATAAAGAAAGCATGGCATGGAAGATATCTTGTTGCTAGAATCAAGAAATTATGTCGACATTTGGTATTAAAAAACCTGATACTTAAATATCTTCAAAAATTAGAAAGAGGAAACTTAACGGGTACCACTGCTTGTTTCTCCACTTTAATTTATCATCTGTTTTTCACTTTGGACTCTTCAATAATTCCAAGGATTAGACTAAAAATTCTGATATCTAGGTAAACCTTAGGGAGTGTATGGTCATTAATTATATATATGCCTGAAAGTTGCAGTATGAATAGGGGCAATGGGGATGCATTCCAAGTTCAAGACACAATCAAATATGGGATTATTAAACCGTCTCTTGCACCCTATCTCTTGGTTCTTATCGCTATATTAGCTAAAACACAGGGCATAAGAGCAACAAGTGGTCAAGTCCATAATCTCTTCAATCGTACTAGCTTTCCAAAAGGTTTCGTTTTCGGAACATCCTCCGGCTTATCAGGTTCAAATTAATACAACTAATTGCTATATATACATACAACAAATAAATTTCTAGAAAATTTATACGATTTCCACAGTATGAAGGTGCGGCAGTACAGGAGGGAGGAAGCCAAGGATCGGGATATTCACTCACCGCGCACCCAGGTTTTTACAGTGCCTCAAAGTATCTCTGACTGCATGAATTGTTCTCATATCTTATTCTGCAACTTTCTTATTCTTTATTGCACTGCAGAAAAAATAGCGGATGGTAGCAATGGAGATGTAACTGAAGATTTTTACCACGTTACAAGGTGTTTGAGTAGATTATCTTTCTCTTTACTTATGTTTGACTATTGATGTTGCTGGCTTTTTTCTCTTCTCTGTATTGAATATTATTAACAAATTAAAAGGTGACCACTATAATCATAGGAAGATGTAAAGATAATGAAGGATATGAATACGGATGCATTCAGATTCTCCGTTTCGTGGTCTAGAGTTCTTCCTGGTAATATCATTATTCTCTTCAGTACCCGAAACAATTTTAGTGAAGAATGAATATAAAACAAATGTACAATTAGTTTATACAATCATCCATAGTATTAGTTAAAATTACAACAAATGCCATCAATAGGCTTCCCTTTTTACATGTTTCAGGGGAGGTTCTAATTTTATTATAATTGCCCTGGCCACAAATCAGGGGGAAGCTGAAAAGGGGAGTGAACAAGGAAGGCATTCGTTTTTAATAATCTCATCAACGAGCTAATAGCAAACGGTGATAATTCTAGCCCATTCATCTTTATAGTCTTTATAAAATATATGCTAATATCTGTTAAACTACCATTTGCGAGCAGGTTGCAACCCTTGTGACCATCTTTCATTGGATGTTCCCCAAGCCTGGAAGATGATTATGGTGGCCTTTTAAGCTCTCGTTTTGTGTAAGTGAAAATTGAATTTCACACAACACATGCACACACACAAACCAACCGTTCTCATGACCATATAGAGATTATTTAATTATTTTGAAAAATACAGGGATGATTATCGAAACTTCGCTGATCTTTGCTTCAAAGAATTTGGTGATCGGGTGAAGGACTGGATCACTTTTAATGAGCCCTCTAACTTTGCTAGCCAAGGTTATGACACCGGCATTTCGGCACCAGGCCGCTGCTCCAAATATGTAGATGGATCATGCCAGGCCGGAAACTCTTCCACGAGCCTTACACGTAGGCCACATCTGCTTCTTGCTCATGCAGCAGCAGTTCAACTATACAAGCAAAAGTACCAGGTGAGTGACAGCTACTAGGTAATTATTCTGGTTATATATATGTCAGTGTTCGGCTCTTATAGAGCCAATTGAAGAACTAAAAATTAATTATGTTACGGTATTCAAAATAGGCAACTCAAAAGGGACAGATTGGAATAACAGTAACGACTATTTGATGTGTACCTTACTCCAACTCCGCATCTGATGTTGCGGCAGCCAAAAGAGCCTTGATTTCAATTTGGATGTAAGTAAATTGACCAACTGCTCATTAATTAACTAAAGTATTTTAATAAGAAGCCATTTATAATGGTTTTCTGTAATTTACGTTACAGGTTTTTGGACCCAGTGGTTATGGTGATTATCCAGCATCCATGCGTGAACGGGTGGGAATAAGACTTCCAACGTTCAGCAAGAGGCAATCAAAGAGGCTCAAAGGATCTTATGATTTTATTGGAATAATTACTACACAACATATTATGCTAGGAGGGTTCCTGCCGCTACTGTCAATATTAGCTACTCAACCGATTCCGGAGTTGAGACGACCCGTAAGTTTGTAGAAGAAAACATAACATACGGCGAGATTTTCCTTATTTGCTTTTGACTCATGTGATTTTTAATGTATTCGTTCTATTTATTTTTCTTTTGCAGCCGTGCGTAACGGGGTCCCCATTGGCGAGCAAGTATGTAAATGAGTCAAAAGAAAAAAAAAAGACTTTTGACATGTGTTCAAATGATTAGAATATTCATGATATATAAATTCTATTGTTTAACAGCCTGGTTCAAGCTTTCTCTACGTTTATCCAAAGGGGATCCGAGATCTTCTGGTTTACACCAAGAGAAATTACAAGAATCCTGTTATTTACATCACTGAAAATGGTGGGAAAAGTTCTTCAATTGATATTCACTTTATTGACTCTGACCAATTTCATAAGTAATATTAATTAATTTTCTCCAACCTTAATTATGATATTTTCCAGGGGTTATTGATACTAATAATACTGCTACCTTACCTCAAGCCCTAGAGGATCCAGTCAGGGTACTTTACTACTACCGCCATCTTTTATTCCTCCGTAGAGCCATTAAGTGAGTTTGCTTTTCTCATTATTTAGTGAATTAGTCTTTATAATTCAAAGAACTGGTAGTAAATGATCATTTTGATGATATTCCTGGCAGAGACGGTGTGAATGTCAAAGGTTTCTTTGCCTGGACACTTTTAGATGACTTTGAATGGGGCTATGGTTTTACTTTGAGGTTTGGAATCAACTTCGTGGACTTTAGTAATGGCAGCTTGAAAAGATATCCTAAGCAATCGGCTACTTGGTTCAAGAATTTCCTGCAAAAGTAGAGCTAATACTTCATTAAATGGTCTTGGTTAATTAAGTGAAGTCCAGTGAGCAAGCGCAGGGATGAATCTTCTCCTGCCAAGTTAATGTTGAGTTGCAGTTGTAATCATTCTCCAATTTTAATGTTAGTAGAGTTGTAATCTAACACCTATTGAGGTGGGGAATTGACATTAATAAAAAAATCACTTTTTCTAAATATTCAGCTTCGTTTATAATAAATCTTTAGTAAGTAGCTAGTTAGTGAAATATACATTGATTTGTTTATGTACTCAAGCTTGTAAAAAAGAAGCAAACGAAATAACTCTGTAGTAAATAACTAGCTAATGAATGTAATAAATATAAATTATCTCTAAATGATCTGATGATAAAAGATCAAATGAGAATTTAATATGATCTTCTAAATTCAAATCTTCTTAATAATAAATGAGCAAGATTAGGATCTAATATAATTTTAAAGTTAAGATCTCCAAAACTACTATTACAGATAATTATTTAATAAAGAGATTATTACTTAAACCTCTTGGAGGTTTGGTCAAAATTAAAACCGGCTCAAGTACTTAAAAGAATTATGCAAAACCCACTGCCATATGTCAGATGTCAGCAATTTTTCGTTATTTTAGACAGAAGAGGGGCAAAACAGTCAGAACAGTTTAATAAAAAAAGTAAATAATTAATAAAGAAGCAAGAGATTTGCTTTATGAAAAAACCACTTCAAAATTAAAAAATCACTATTAGTGCATGGCATTATCAATTAATTTCGTGTCTCGTGGTGACTGATGAAAGCTGCCAATTGACACATATTTATGAATATTTATTACATGGACCATTCTATGTCTCCCATGGTCCTTCAATTTAGGATTATGACCATGGTCCGTGACTCTTTGCTTTGGAACACTGGAGTGAGCCACACGCAGTTTGACAGTCGCTTCTTACGATGAACTGAAGATCCCAGATTTCTATGCATTCTTAAGTTAATTAATTTCTTTTTTATTGTTTAGACCGTTTGGTTTACTATTCTATGTTCTTAAGGTAGGATTTAAAAAAAAAAAAAATTAAATTGAGTTAGGTTATTTTTATAAAAAAAATAATTCTAAATATTTTGAATTAAACAAAGTAGAATTGAATTTTAAGAATATTAAAATAATAATTTTTTAAGTTTTTAGGATATGATAATGAAATAAGATAAGATAAAAATAATAAACGAAAGAGACTGTTAATTACTTGCTTTATTAAATAAATTAACTTTTAAACTTTCTATTGAAGTCGACCGTGAAAAAGTTTACTTTTCAATATTTGGCGTTTTGCTATAAACCAGATGGGAATCTAAGTGGGGGAGTGAGTGTATTTAGGAATTGGATCGATTCTAAAAGTTAATTATTAATTCCCACGAATATATATATATATATATATATATATATATATCTGATATTCAATTAATTGCAGGTCAGCAGCCCTCTGTGACTATCTTTTGCGGGGATCTTCCCCAGGCCCTAGAGGGATGAGTACGGAGACTTTTTATTTACAGATCGATAATCCATTACTGCAATTGCCAGGGAAATAGAATTTTGTAACCACAATATATATAGATTTCCCGATATTTATTTTGGAAAATTAATACAGGGATGATTGTCTTGATTTTGCTGAACTTTGCTTCAAAGAATTTGGTGACCGTGTGAAGCATTGGATCACTATAAATGAGCCCTCCATGTACGCATTGGGTCCCCAGGCCGCCGCTCCAAATGGGTAAATGAGGCTTGCCAGGCCGGAAACTCTGAGCCTTATGTTATTGGCCACACTCTCATACTCTCTCATGCCGCAACTGTAAAACAATGGAGGCAGGGGCAGATCCTGTTGTCAATTTAAAAAAAAATTATTAATATATATAATTTCTGAATTCTGATAAACCCTAACATAAATATTAATGGACAGAAATATTAATGTATAATTAATTTTTATTTTGATCAAACCTAACAGAAATTTTTGGATCCATTATTGAATACATGCAATAATACCAGGTGAGTGATAGCTACTTTAGGTACCGGTGCTAATAATTAATATTTGAAGCACTAAAACTAAAATTATGATATATTGTACTGTAATTTTGGCGATTCAAAAGAGTAAGATTGGAATAACATTAACCAGTTCTTGGTTGATACCTTACTCTGATTCGAAACCAAATGTTGAGGCAGCCAAAAAGAGCACTTGATTTCAGTTTTGGGTGGTGAGTAAATCATGTCAAAACCATTCATTGATTAATTTACCAGAATTCACCAAGGAGCAATCAAAGACGATCAAAGGATTTTATTGGATGAAATTACTACACTTCGTATTATGCTGTTAATGATCCTGTTGCCAATCTTGTCAATATTAGCTATTCTACAGATTCTCTTGTCCACTCGTAAGTTCGTAGATCAAACTAAATTAACAATATAATTCATAATAATAATCCTAATTTTTTTAAGTGTAAATTATTCTAGTTTGAGATTACATTATATTTATTCTTAACCCTTCATGTTTATATATTTTTCCTCTTGCAGCCAAGCGAAGAGGGATCCTCATTGGCCCACAAGTATGTATATCTGTCAGGGAAATAAAAAGAAGAACATTAATGTTCAATTAACGAGGATATACATTAATACTAAATTCGTTTAACAGGCTGCTTCAAGCTGGCTCTATGTTTATTCAAAGGGGTTGCGAGATCTTCTGACTTACATAAAGGAATATTACAACAATCCTCTTGTTTATATCACTGAGAATGGTAAGAAATCCTTCCATCACTTCATAGACTGACCAAATGAAAAGTTAACAAATATATACAGTATTATGTAAATTTATTTGTTAATCATACTCCATTTAATCTTGAACTCCGACAGGATTAGTAAGTTTAATAACACTACCTTACCACTTGAGGAAGCCCTGAAGGATCCCATGAGGATAAATTACTACTACTACCATCTTTTGTTTCTCCAAAAAGCCATTAAGTGAGCTTCATTTCTCATCATCGTTCATTTGCTAATCAGTTTATTAATATTTGTTTAAGAAAGTGAAGAAGAATTCATGATAAATAAGTTTGTGAGGGAGGGTGGGAATGTGGAAGGTGACTTTGCGTGGTCACTTTTAGATAACTTCGAATGGAACTCTGGTTATACTCTGAGGTTTGGTATCAACTTTGTTGGCTATAATAATGGTTTGAAAAGATATCCAAAGCAATTAGCCATTTGGTTCAAGAATTTTCTGCAGAAGTAGAGTGGTAAGATCATACTACTCTAAGTCTTCGCTAATTGAAGGAAGTGCTAAATTTGTATGTGCTCATAATTTCTCTGTGTACTGTAATATATTCTTAATAACTTATCAATGGTTTGGTTCCGTAATAATATCAGATATATAATTGGTTTGGGTTGACTGCAAGATGATGAGAAGAATGGAGGTTGTGATCATTTATGCATGACACAAATCGTCAATACATCATGATACTTTCGCTGTTAAGAAGTTGGTTAAAATTAAGAAAACACAAAAATCAGAACGATATGGTGACATGCATAATTCAATTCAAATATTATTTAATTATAAGATTGTTTTAGAACAGTAATCCCTTTTGAAATAATTCGATCTATAGAAATCCTAGACATTGGTTAGAAGCAAAGTTGAGTTATGGCAGGTCAATGTCTTTTCCTCTTTTGCCTAATACTTCTGGTGGGATTTTTGGCTGGCGCAACCGATGCTGCAAAACCAAGCCCTTATTCGGAGTCGTTTAACCGCAACAGTTTTCCGACAGGTTTCATATTTGGCGCTGGATCTGCTGCTTTGCTTACCAGGTGTATTTATATATGCCATTAGGCTCAAAAAATGGAAACATATATAATTAAGAAAACATGAAACTAAACTTGTATATATGAAATATGATTTATTCATCTATTAATTTTGGTTTTCTAATATTAATCTTTTCAGTCTGAGGGAGCAGCATTTGAAGATGGAAAGGGAAAAAGTATATGGGATACTTTCGTTAGGAAATATCCAGGTCTCTTTGATCTTTTATTTATCCTTCTCTTTGATTCTTCTCGTCTCTCTAAAGGGTATTAAATATAATGTTGATAATTTATTTTGAATTTACTTTCACGTCTCAAAATGCATCTGAAATTGGACAGCATCATATATAATGCATGGTTGATGTTTTTCTTTAAATATTTAACATAAGAAGGGTAAGCCAGATCATATAAAAAAGTAAATTACAATTAACTATGATTAATTGATTTGTTTCAGCTGGCAGTATAAGCTTCGGCCTTTACTGAAGTGGCCACGGCTCACCTGCATATATAATCTTCTATTCAACTGTATAGTGAGAGAGCTTAGAGCTTTCGGATCCCTTTTTCTGAATTGTTTATTGATTTAATTTACAAAAAAACTTAGGCAAAATTAAGCACATCAACAAATGTGTTGCATGGTTGAAAAGAATAGAATCTGCACTAATGTCCACTGATCTCCAGACTGTTGTTTTGATTAGGTTGAAAAATAACGTGTGAGGCTTCTCTATCTTTTAAACGTGTTTCTTGCCACATAATCACTTTTTTATAACAAAATAAGCTTGTTAAACTTCATTAATGGCACTGTACGTACGAGGTCATTCCAACCAACACATTAATAAGAGATGGAAAAAGGAAAACAAAATGAATAGAAAAAGGATTAACAAGTTACATCATCTCGTTGATTCTAGGTTGCATTACTGCGGGCATTCTTGGCACATATATAGTCAAACACATTATAATCGGTAATTAAGTATTGTAATATTATTTATAATAGAATGTTATAATTAATTAAAAAATCATATCATAAATTTATAATATAATGTTATAATAATTTGATTAAGTATTGTGTAAATTAGTAAATTACTAATGTTTATAATATAATGTCATAATCAATTAAGTAATCATTTAATTATGTAATGTTATATTAATTATATGATCATATTATAATAGTATAATGTAATGTTATAATGAATTAAGTAATCATACTATAAATCTATAATTTAATATTATAATTAATTAAATTTCAAATCATTTGATTAATATACTAATGTTTATAATGGAATGTTATAATTGATTAAGTAATCATATTATAAATATATAAGGTAATGTTATAATTAATTAAATTTTTAATCGTTTAATTAAGTAATGTAATAATATAGTAAATTAGTAAATTACTAATGTTTATAATGTAATGTTATAAATTCATAACTAATTATGTAATTATGTAATCATTTAACTATGTAATGCTATAATTAAGTAAGTGATCATAATATATAATGTAATATAATAATATTATAATTTAATTGAGTAATTATTTAACTATAATGTAATGCTTAATTAATGTTTATAAGGTAATGTTATAATTAATTAAATTTCTTATCATTTAATTAAGTATTGTGCTAATGTTTATGTAGTAAATTAGTAATTACTAATGTTTAAAATATAATATCATAACTCATAATCAATTAAGTAATTATTTAATTATGTAATGTTATATTAATTATATGATCATACTATAATAGTATAATGTAATGTTATAATGAATTAAGTAATCATACTACAAATCTATAATTTAATATTATAATTAATTAAATTTCAAATCATTTAATTAATATACTAATGTTTATAATGGAATGTTATAATTGATTAAGTAATCATATTACAAATATATAAAGTAATGTTATAATTAATTAAATTTTTAATCGTTTAATTAAGTAATGTAATAGTATAGTAGATTACTAATGTTTATAATGTAATGTTATAAATTCATAACTAATTAAGTAATTATGTAATCATTTAACTATATAATGCTATAATTAAGTAAGTGATCATAATATAATGTAATATAATAATATTATAATTTAATTGAGTAATTATTTAACTATAATGTAATGCTTAATTAATGTTTATAAGGTAATGTTATAATTAATTAAATTTCTTATCATTTAATTAAGTATTGTGCTAATGTTTATGTAGTAAATTAGTAATTACTAATGTTTAAAACATAATATCATAACTCATAATCAATTAAGTAATTATTTAATTATGTAATGTTATAATTAATTATATAATCATACTATAATGTAATGTTATAGTGAATTAACTATTAAGTAATCATACTATAAATTTTTAATGTAATATTATAATTAATTAAATTTTTAATCATTTAATTAAGTTTGTACTAATGTTTATAATAAAATGTTATAATTGATTAAGTAATTATACTATAAATCTATAACGTAATGCTATAATTAATTAAATTTCTAATTATAAGTCAATTAATTAACTATTTAATTATGTTATAACTTATAAGTCAATTAATTAAGTAGTAATCAATTAATGTAATGCTATAATTAATTATACTATAAATCAATTAAGTAATGTTATAAAATTATAATTAATTAAGTAATCATTTAACTATAATGTAATGTTATAATTGATTAAGTATGATATTTAACTAGTAATTAAATTTATTAATGTTTATCAATTTATCATATATAATTAATTAATTACTAATTTATTATAGATATACTTAGAACTTGATAATTGAAGTAAATAACTAAATATATTATTACTCAATCAAATATACTATTTTATTCAAAAATAATTCTTTTAATAACATTAAAAATGTAAAACACTTTTAATTGGATCATAATTCCAATTATTCACTTAATTGATTAAAACTTTAATATTAATGTATTATAACATATTAAAGCTTTTAATATGGTGTAATTTATATGTAATAAGTATAATTGTATTCGTATATTTATTTAATTAGGTTATTTTAAAAATTTAACTTTTTCTATTTTAAATTTTTTTATATGTAAAATAATAGAAACTCCCCCATTATTTACATTTCACAAATATTTCATTATAATCCAAGTTTCAAAATAGGTTCTAAACAGGTTTTAAAAACAGGTTCCAAAACAGACTCCAAACAGGTTTCAAAACAGGTTCCAAAGCAGGTTCCAAATAGGTTCCAAAGCAGGTTCCAAACCGGGTACCCCCTACAGGTTCCAAACAGGGTACCCTTTTTACAGGTTCCGGTTCTGGTTCCGGTTCCTCCACATGCAAGAACCGGAACCGGAATCGCACAGTAGCGGTTCCAAAAAATTGGAACCGGAACCTACCCGCACAGTACAAGTTCTGGGTAGGTTCCGGTTCTTACCCCTAGTTCCGATTCTACCCGTTACCCGTGCTCACCCCTATCCACAAGTACTTGGAGATGAGTATGGCTCGTTATTAAGTGTTAAGATAGTGTAAGTTGTGACTTGTATTTCCATAATCAGAACCATGTGTTTAAGTGGTATAGATTAATTGTAATGGATCTTGGATGAACAGGGATGATTATCTAGAATATGTGGACTTTTCCTTCAAAACATTTGGCGACCGGGTGAAACTCTGGGTGACTATCAATGAACCAAATGGATTTGTCGTGAATGGTTACAATGGCGGTTCTTTGCTCCTGGTCGACGTTCTAGCTATGTTGGAACTTGTCCTGCTGGTGATTCGGCTTCCAAACCCTATATTGCAACACATCACGATCACTTACATCTTTGTCATGCAGCTGCGCCTGTAAAATTGTACAGGGAGAAATACAAGGTTTGTAAACAATTAGGATACATATAAGGCCAATTCAAATTAGCATGGAGCTGAAGATAGGCTACTTATTATCAATCATTAATTAACTTCATCTTATATTGTGGGCACAGCCGTTTCAAAAAGGGAAAATTGGGATTACAATAGTGACCAACTTCCAGTCACAGGGCTGCCTCCAGAGCCATGGATTTATTAAATTAAGTTTGAAGTAGGAAATTACTTCTCAAAGTATTGGTGGTGTAGGTTTGTAAACCCAATCACATTTGGTGAATACCCCAAGAACATGCAAAGTATAGTGGGAAGAAGATTGCCCAATTCCACTGAAGCACAATCCAAGATGCTTAAAGGGTCCTTGGATTTTCTTGGTATGAACCACTGTACCACAAATTATGCAGACAATGATCTTTCATTCAATGGTTTCAATCTTAGTTATACTGCTGACAGACAAGCCAATCTCACTAGTATGCTCAATATTTTGATTGATTAGATCAATAATTTTTTTTTTTCCAATTATATTTAGAATTTATATCCTTAATAATTATACATTTTATTGCCACAGCTGAAAAGAATGAAGTCCCGATGGGCACATCAGCAAGTTTGATTACCTTAAATTAGCCCTTCCTTCTCTCAGATATTTAATTGGAGTGAAGAAATTACATTAGTAATCACTGATACGTTCATGTTATCAATGACTTTATTTATGTAGACTGCTTTGAGGTGGCTGTTCATCTATCCAAAGGGATTGCAAGAGTTTTTGTTGTATATAAAGGAGCATTACAACAATCCAGTAATTTACATCATTGAGAATGATAAAACGATTAATGATCATATCATTTTTAAATATTTTTATTATCACCACTCAAATACTAAATACTATTTTTTGTCTTTTCAGGAATGGTAGACAATGCTTCTAATTTGCCACTTAAAAGATGCTTTAAACGATAAATTAAGGATAGCATATCACCATAGTCACCTAATACATCTCTTGAAATCAATTAAGTAAGTAATAATTATTATATTAAAACACAACTAGAAGCACATTTGTCTAGTAATTTTCAATGATTGTTAACGGATTTTGATGATAGGGATGGTGTTCATGTGAAGGGTTACTATATCTGGTCATTTTTCGATGATTTCGAATAGGACGCTGGTTACACTTTCCGATTTGGCATCACTTATGTTGATTACAAGAATAACTTGAGACAACACCTCAAGTCCTCAGCTTATTGTTTCAAAAAGTTCCTCATGAATTAACTTTTACCTTTGAAATATAACCGTTTTATAGCAGTTGGAGAGGTCTTTTTTGTCATTTTCTTTTCCCATTTTTTTCTTAAAATTGGCCCTAAACTCTCATATTTTCTCACAACTCAAATTCTCTTATTCTCTCATTTTCTCTAATCTCTATTGAAATCTCTCAATTATTCTCTTTATCTCTTTGTTATCAATTTGCTCTTATTTTAATTTTTATTATTTTTTGTAATTTTCAATTTATATTTCCAATTTTTCATATTCCAATTCTCCTTCTTTAATTTTTTATTTCTTCTACATCAATTTTTTTTTCAACTATAATGGATAGATATTTCTCTCCCATCAATTTCAATGATGAAGGAAACTACTATCCTAGTCCTAGTCCCGTTGAATTTACTAACATAAATGCAGGAGGAGATTCAAATAGTCTCGCTTTCCCAGTCTCAGAATCCGATACACCTCAAAATATGCCCCCGATTCCTCCCATGCTACTACACCTACAGCTCCCGGTGGTTCTAGAAGTCGTCCTCGTAATCATCGTCCTCGTCCAACTTCATCTCAAGCTGAAGCAGGTTCATCAACCGCTGTTGAAACTGAAGACAGACACACATCAGACGATTGGGTGCATTTCGACAAGTTTTACTAGATAGAAAACGGAGTTCAAGTCAAGAAAACAAGATGCAAATATTGTGAAAATATTTATAAAGCTGATTCAGGTAATGGTACTAGTACTTTGAAAAGGCATGCTAATAAACATATTGCTCAACATGGAAATAGAGAAACCAATCAAACTCAAATAACTAATATGGGTAGTACTTGGCGTTATAATTCTGATGTATATAGGGAACAATTAACTTTATATATTGCTGCAACTGATTAACCTATTAATATGGCTGAAGATAAATATTTTGAAAGATTTATTAAAAATTCATTTTTTCCAGGATTTAAAAGTTATTCTAAAACTGCAACTAGAAATGATTTAATAAAATTGTTTGAGAAAATGAAATTAGAATTAAAAAAGAAAATACATAGTTGTCATATTATTGTGGCTCTAACTGCCGATATTTGGAGTGGTAGAGCTAAACAAGATTATATTTGTAGACTAGTCATTATTTTGATAACGAATGTAAATTAAATAAATCTTTATTAGGATTTAGATTAATGGATGTACATCATAGTGGTCGACAAATTTATAATAAAATTATTTAAGTTTTATTATAAATTTGTATATCTTATAACATCAGGTTATTGACTGTTAATAAGTTTGGTTAGTACAAAATTGGAGTGTTACAGGCATAATCATTCTTGTCTTATAAATTAAGATAACAGTAAATTTTAGGGGTTTTTTTTTTATATTTTCCATGTCCTATAAATATATAAGAAAATTTAGGATTTGGGTTTACTTTTGGTTTGTTAGAAGTGTTATCTCACAACAATTTTTTTACAACAATTTGATATTAATGTACATTGGAGGAAATAATGGTGACATTTTTTTATATATTATCTACTTGATTGTTTACAGTGTAAAAGTAGAACTTATTAGCTATAAGCAAATTGCTCACTAAGCTCCAGATCATGTGTGAGAATCAGCTTAAGCTTGTAGTAGCCTTAGCCTACTTGAATTTGCTTTTTGACTAAGTTTGTAGTTGGGTTGTCATAAATGCTGTGCTTTCTTTTCCTCATTTGCTAGAACTTGGAATAAAAGTTTCAGGTGTATTTTCTTTTTAAATATCGACGGTACAATGAAAGTATCATTAAATAAATTGATGAAAACAAATATGTGTAAGTTATATGAATGTTTGGTTACAACAAATCATTTATTATGAATAATATGTATGCTAGCTAGTAGTAAAAGCAAATTGATTGCATGAATGATTTAATTGGTAAGAATATAATATATTTGTCATTTCAAAAAACTGATAGGGGTGTAATATAATTTTATAAGTGTTTATTTATCATTTTTTTTAAAAATAGGGGGGTAATTGATAATTTTCTGGAGACTCGGTACTGGAACCTGTTACACAGGTACTCGGAACTAGAACCTGTGACACAGGTACTCAGAACCGGAACCTGTGACACAGGTTTCGGTTCCAAGTTTTTAGGAATCAAAATCGTCGATTTCGGTTTCGGTTCCAAATCAAAGGAACTGGCCAGTTCCGGTTCCTTCAAAAAAGGGCGAGTACCCGGACTTACCCACCCCTAATCACAACCCCTACAAATTCGATTCCAAAGTTATCATTCAAAAAATTTGAGACAAAACTCAATCAATGGTATTCACTAAATACCACAGTAAACTAATTAGTACTAATTGGTTAAAGAAAAAGAAGTAAGAATATAAAGTAATAGGGAAACTTTACCAAGTGTTGAAGTTGACCAGCAATGCGATTAATTCCATGCTTCCTATACAAAACACTGCAACCTTGACAAATAGCCCAAATCATAAAGTCACAAACACAAACATAGAATCAATAAGAACATAAAACAAAAGTAACTAATTTGTACATATTAAGACCCACATAAAAAAAATAATTAAATTACAACACTAAATTATGCACACTCATATCTTATACCGCTTGCACGCTTATTATTCATATCAGAAATAGCCACTCCAACGTATTTGGTGCCTACATCCAATGCCACGAGTCACCCTTGTTTTGCAATGTTTGCGTTGTTGATATTATGGAACAACGTCGAAGCGGACATGTACCTTATCTAATATAAAAAATCGGTAAATCACTCATTTCATAGATGAACTCCAATTCTAAGTCTAAAATAAATAAAGACAGTATTTAACCATTTAGATTTCTTAGGTTGAGCGAATCATTGGACTCACATAAAACAACATGAAAAATCTCAACAAAAGCCCGCTAAAATTTGATTGATGAAGCAATAAAACAAAGTTATAATAATTTGAATGCCACTGAAGCATTACAGTATCTTACATATAAACATATTCAACACATACAATCACATTCCTCGTTATATAACCGAAAAGAGAGTCCAAAAACCTTCAAACATATTCAATAAAACAATAATTGAATACAAACCCACTTGCAAAATCAATCTAACATGTTGATTGACTCATCAAACTCGCATAAAACACATTCCTCGTTATATAACCAAAAAGAGAGTCCAAAAACCTTCAAACATATTCAACAAAACAATAATTGAATACAAACCCACTTGCAAAATCAATCTAACATGTTGACTGACTCATTAAACTCGCATAAAACACATTCCTCGTTATATAACCAAAAAGAGAGTCCAAAAACCTTCAAACACATTCAACAAAACAATAATTGAATACAAACCCACTTGCAAAATCAATCTAACATGTTGACTGACTCATCAAACTTGCATAAAACAACATGAAAAAA